>NW_023276807.1:160853396-161166729 GCF_003668045.3 Cricetulus griseus
AAACAAGCTTCTGAAGCAGAGAAATGCCTCGGAAGCGAGAAGAGGCTGTGTTCTTCTGGTAGCAGGGAAAAGGCAAAAACAGCACACCTGCTTGCAGCTGGGCTCCCCTAACAAATCTCACAGGGCCCTGACATGTGAAGTCTCGGCCAAGTCAAACAAGGAGTAATTTTAAAGTAGCACCCAAAGAGGGGCTCAGGCAGAGTTTGCCAGCAAAACCCCAGACCCCTGAAGTCCCTGCGGGACAGGCTTGATTTTCATTTCCTTGACCCATTTGCAGGGAGTTGTTACTGGTGGCCAACTCTGCCTCCTTGTACACAGCACACGAATAATAAACAGAGGCCAGCTGACACCCTGAGACACCTGCAGAACACTCACAGTGCAGGATTGTTCACCCAGGGGGAACATTTTTGCTAGGAGCAGATGGGTGAACATCCATTGGCTCATTACATACACAAGCAAGCTCACAGGGGGCACATGCTTGCACATACACACCTAAAAAAAAAAAAAAAAGGTTACCAAGGGCCTTTCTGAGGCCCACTGGACTGCCAAGACAACCAATAGAAAAGAACCGCTGGTTGTGGGAACAGGGTGTGAAAAGGACTCTGTATGCAGTTATCCCGAGTGTGTGTGTGTGTGTGTGTGTGTGTCTGTCTGTCTGTCTGTCTGTCTGTCTGTCTGTCTGTCTGTCTGTGTGTCCCAAGCACTCAGACTTGATGGAATTAATTTTGCAAAAGTGTGGTGGGAGCTGTGAGCAAGCATTTGCACAAGGACTTTAAAGCATTGACCTTCTTACTCCAGTTTCTTGGGCTCCAACTTCTTATTTATGCATAAATTACGAATTTGCCAAGGAAAATACTTTGTTGAAGTCCTCACCAAGCAGGTGCATTCAGGGAACCTGAAAAGCCTTCACTGGCATTTGAAAACTTTTCAGAACCGAGTTTCTTGGAATTGACAACAAAGATCTTTTTTTATTCCATGGATTCAAGTAAGAAATGTTTATCTAAATAATTCAGAAAATGTGACTTAAAATCCTGATGGATCGAGAGGACTATGTAGACTAACATACATCATGTTTTAAAAGTCACCTATTTCAAGTACATTTGTGTGCAATAATTGACATCTTTAAGAAGACTTGCTCAATATTTGAAATGTTCAGGACACATAGTATCTTTATTGTGCTATTCATGAATTCATGACCAAAGAAACAAAATGAGGCAGATTTTATAACTGAAAGTTTATAGCTATATGGTTCAGTCAGTACACAAACATATTCCGTATATCCAATGACTATGAGAGCAGTGTGGGGAGAGAGAAGATAGGCACACACACACACACACACACACACACAGAGAGAGAGAGAGAGAGAGAGAGAGAGAGAGAGAGAGAGAAAGAGAGAGAGAGAAATAATGAACATCAAAATAAAATATGATATAAGAAAGGGCACATAAAATAGGGACAGAGTTGGATTCCAAGTCCGTGTTTCACATTTTACAGATACGGTATAGTCACTTCTTGACAGATGGGTCAACATCCACTGCCTTGGCACACATATAAGAGCAAAAGAATTTCAGTGACACAGAGATTCTAAAAGAAAAAAGTGATGAATTAACCTTCAATGAATACTAGCTCTGAAGTAATTATGGCTTAGAGATCCCAGCATATTGAGACATTTTTGTCTCATTTTTTTCTCGTTAATAAAGATCATTTTTTCTGATGGTCTTTAAAGCCACTTGCATCAACTTTTAGGAATAGTTCAAACCATTCTTGGACAAGACAAACACACCAGCTGTGGTTTAAACATCAAGGCAGCTGTAGAAAGTATGCAAGTAAGACCTGAGGCTGGAAAAGAGCCAGCGCGTCTGAAAGAATCCCACCTGGACCTACTTAACACCTCCCTTGCCCTAACCTAAACACATGCCCTTGTCCCCCTCAGGGACAGCACTGGAACCTTGTGCTCAGGGAAAGCACAAGGATTAGGACATAGTTCAAATTGGCAAGATGATTCCTGGGCTCCTCTATTTCCTGTCTCCCCCAGTTAGGCCCTTTATTTGCTTTCCTCTATGCTACAATCGAAAACTGAAATCCAGGGCTGGTAGTCATGTTGGACACTGGTACAATGCATTCTTTTCCCATGTTGTGTGTTTATTATTTTGGTGAAAGAAACCTAAAGGTCATACTGGAGAAGAGCATTCACTACATGTAAGCAGATCAGTAAACGCAGAAGCTGTTCCAGCTCTGTTGGCATGCTGGTTCTGGTGGAAAGAATAAAACCTCCCCTTGTTCATAGGCTTCTGTACAGTTTCCTGAAAGATACCTCTCCTCTCTATGCAGCAGCTGACCTTGAATTTGCTCCTCAGGAGTATCTTTAGTGACTCCTTTATGCTTTCCTTTATTTTACAAACACTAATTACTGTCTCCCTTGACCCTGATGGCATATCTTTTTGCTAGTACTGGTAGCTAACTACTCTGCAGAGAATGTATAGTGTAAGAAAAAATGCTGCAATGCATGCAGTAAATATGGCCATTATCTGGCATTTGTTTTCTTTGGGTTTTTTGTGACAGTGTCTCCTTTAGCCCAAGCTAGCCTCCAATTCACTTTGTAGCCAGGATGACCTTGAGCTCCTGATCCTTCTGCCTCTACCTCTGTAAGTGCTAGGATCTCAGGCATATGCCCCCAAGCCCAGCTTACCTGCCCTTTCTACATAAGAAAAATAATGGGAGGCTAATGAACCTGCATAAAATTGCCCAGAAGTTATAGAATTAACTTTTGAACAGGCTCCATTGCAAGAATGTTGCTGGTAGGATGTAGAAGGCACCTGTATGAAGAGTCACTGCAGTTCTTTCAACTTTTCCTCATGTTTCTAAATATTTGTAACATTCTATCAGGCAAAAACCACTTTTATATTCATCCCCATGTAACTCTCATTGAAATGGGTCATTGTGACTCATTTCATGAGCATTTGGAATTCCATTATAAATAGTAATATAAAATACAATCATTAAAAGGACCCTAGAAGGTACCACATCTCCCCCCCCTCCCCGACCTTCTAGTCATAGGGCAGAATCTGCCTGGTATAACTATTTTTTTAAATTTTAAGATCTATTTGTAACATTGGAGGTTCCATGACCAACCAGTAAGTTGCAGTTAAGTTCCTCTCTCAACAGTAACCAGCCATTCCCCAGCATCAGGTAGGCGCGTCCATACCACCCTGCACACTCAGGTGAGGCTCCTTCACATGGTAATTTTCATTGTTCTTTTTCCCAAGGGGACTAGTGCAGTCTCCTGTCTGCTTGAATTTTCCTTTGGAATCTTTCAATAATATTTTTATTTGTAGGCATAGTTTTTTAATTTTATGAATTTGGGAGGGGTCTTTTTTAGATTTACTATCCCTTCTTTGATTTATTTCCTTTTGGGTGCATCCATTGTGAGAAAAGAGCAGATATTCTCAGCTTTAAGGCTGCTGTTGAAAAGCCTTGTGTGTAGTGTATCTACCATCTGGTTTATCCAGCTATTCTCTGCGAAGCTTCTCCCCGCTCCTCCTCCCAGGTCTCCTTAAACAGCTCATACATTTTTTTTTTTTTCTGAGTGAATTTTTTTCTTCTTCTGATGGACTGTGATTTTTATTTTTGTTGTTGAAAACTTGAGCTTTGGAACTCATGAGGTAATAAATCTGGGAATAAAGTTCTCTCTGACCTTCAGTTTTTCTGGCTTTTTTCTTTTCCTTCTCTCCTTTGTCATTTTATTTTGTTTTGCCTTCTTTAAGCTGCTGTTGTTGTTGGGTCTTAGATGACTTCATGATGGGCCTGAATATAATATAATATTATACAATAATTAATATAATATGATATAGTGTAAGCCCAAGCTGTCCCCATCTCTTTTCTAAAGCTGTAACTTGCCCTGTACATGACTTTTTTACCTTTTCTTCCTCCCTTCCTTCCATCCTCCCTTCCTTTTTTAATATTCAATTGCCTTTACATACCCTATTGCTTAATTTCTGGTTCCAAACAGGGAAATGAAAGGAGGTGGGGGGAGGAAATTTGCAGATTCTGTAAACTTAGTTTATCACAAGATGGAGAATTGCAACAGTGTGCAATTGACACAGTGGTTGCCTTCATCTATGATCTATGATCGGAACCAACCATGAGCATGGATGGCAATACCCTAGGGTCTCTCTCGTCTGCATTCCATACACAGTGTGTGCAGGAATCACACTAGGGTCATCTGCAAGAGCATGACAGAACCTCCTAGCTAACTTCTAATCCTTGTCTCCAACCCTTAAAAAATGCATTCAACTGCCAGTCAGTCAATGAAAGCAATATATGGTAAATAAGTTAAACTGGGCAGGAGAGGTCGGTCAGTGATTAAGAGTGCAGATTGTTCTTGCAGAGGACATGTTCCCATCACCCATGTGTAGTGACACACAACTGCTTATAATTACAGCTCCAGGGAAAGCAACCCCTCTGGGCTCCTCAAGCACAAGCATTCCCTTGCACTTACCACCACCAAACATATGTTCACATGTATAAGATCAATATTAAATAAAATTTTAAAACAGTAAGAAAATACTTAGATAAAAAGGAGAGATGCAATTTAGAAACATTAAAATGAAAAGAAGATATTCTAAAGCTTATATTACACAACAAAAGTAGAGCTAAGAGGGAGTTTTTAACACATAGGTGTTTGTATTGTGACCAAAATATACATACAACCATGTTCATTGCCACTGCATTCATAATAACTAGAAAATGGAATCAGCCTGGATGTTCATCTACTGATGGATGGATAACGAAAATGTGGTACATGGTACATTTACCTGATGGAGTCTCACTCACTTGTGAAGAAGAATGAAATCTGTAGGCAAATGAATAAAATTAGAAAATATTACACCAAGTAAAAGGTAATCCAGTCCCAGAAAGACAAATGTCAAATGTTATCTCATGTGCAAGACCTAGACTGCAATGTTTAAACTTCTCTGTTTGAGTGGAGTGAGTATCTGCAGAGGCCAGGAAACAACAAAACAGGCCTGGGGTGTGCTTTGTTCTAAGGTCAAGAACAAGAAATACATGTCTAGTTTCTCCACTTCTGCTAACTAGAAGTCCTTTAAGGAAGGCATCCAAATTGAAAAGGGTAAAATTGTCGATTTGGGGAAATAATAGCTAATATAATAATAATATCTTAAATACTGAAATCCCTAGAAAAGGTATACACAAACACACACAAACACCAACACACACACACACACACACACACACACACACACACACACACACATACACACACACACTTGTACACATATGCAGAGTTAGCTTGAATATCTCTAGCTATGAAAAGTCTGGAAAGGAAATTAAGAAACCAGTCTCTTTGGAATACCATCAAATAAATACAATAAAATGATGAAGAATTAAACAAGGATGAAAAAGACTTGTAAAATGAAGTCTACAGAGCATTACTGAAAGAAATAAAACACATAAAGGAAAAGAAAGGCATCCCATGTTCATGGAGTAGAAGACTTGGATATTGTTAAAATGTCCATACTGACCAAAAAAATACAAAAATTCAACGCAATTCCTAAGAAAATCATAATACCTTTTTTGTCAAAACATAAAAATCCATCCTAAAATTCATATGGAATTGCAAAGGACTCATGTAGTTGAAACATTTTTGAAAGATAAGGAAAAAAGCTAGAAGATCCCAACCAATTACAAGGTCATGGAAGTGAAAACAATTTAATAGAGGCATATAGATTATATGTAGATAACGAAAAAGAATACAGAGCCAAGGAATGAACTAAAATGATTTTCAAAAAGTTTCCTGAGCTAGAGCTATCTTTTCCAAGAATGGTGCTGGGATTTTTTCATGTCCACATACCAAAGAATAAATGAAGTCATACTCTTCATCTGTGAAATAAATAATAATCATCTCTATTGGATCAAAGACAGATGTGTTAAAGCTAAAACAATAAAAATATGGAACAAGCTGTTACATTGGAGTCAATATATAATATAAAGCACGAGAAGCAATATAAGCAGCAAAAAATAGACTTGAACTTCTTGAAAATTAAAAATGTTGTCCATCACATGACAGTATCAAAAGTGAAATGGCAGCCCACAAAACATGCAAAAATATATTAAGATAAACTTAATGTCTAGAATGGGCGGTAAAATAATAAAACTCAAAGACCAAAAAACTAGGTGAATAAAAAAATGAACAAAGTGCTTGAATTATTTCTTTACAGAAGATAAACAAATAGACAATACTCACATGGAAGATTCTCACCTTCACTAATAATTTGAGAAATGGAAACCAAAACCACAAGGTAATACCAGCATCCATGGGAATGGTTTCCATCAATAAAAATGGAAAGGCATATAATGCTGATGAGAGTGTAGAGAAACTGAAACCTTTGTGCACTGCTGTGGACATGTCAGAGGAGAAACAGGTGGCTGTTGACTTCAGGGGATGATCAGCCCACCAGCATGCATGGCATGGCAGGAGAGTCTTGGGTATGCACAGCCCCGAGGGCTTCAGCCCCACAATGCCTCTTGCTACTGCTGTGCCTTTGCATATTTGCCACTGACATTCTTCTATGATATTGGGCATGGTGTGAATGGGTGTGAGAAGACCCCCCCACTACATCTAATGTAGTGGGATTATCTCATGGAAACATCTCCGTCTACTGGTATTATTATGAAAGATGGTTTCCTCCTCATAAGCTGTACAGTTAACCTGAAGCAATGATTTTATACAGTAATAGTTTAAATAGGATTTTGATGATTGAGGATCTTTAATAAACATAATAATGGATTATGATAGAGGTCAGCTTAGGGGGAAAGTAACATAGGCAAGAGCAAGATGTGGTGTTGCCTCCACTCCTGATAAAGCAGGGGCTGCAGAGGATAGAAAATAAGAGCACAGCTAGTTTCTCTTGAGGAGTCACATAGGTTGTGGCTTAGGTTAATGATTAAGAAAAAACAATTGAGTCCCAGAAGCCCAGCTAGCTCAAAAACTTTTAGTCTTAATGTTGAGAAATGTGTTCATGGGTTTTGGTGTGCATCATAGCTAAAACAAAGCTTTAAAAATAACTTAAAGCTAGGTTAAGATATTATTGTTAGATAGCTTTGAGGTTAAAAAAAAACTGGAGAAACAATCTGAAGTTTAGAGGTCAGGGGAAAAGAATAGAGTATCCCAATTAATAGCTGTTTCTTGCTAGGATTGATTAGTGATCAAAAATGATGATTAATTCCTTGTACGCATTTCTGCCCTCAGCTTCCTGGTATAAAAACTATTGATGAATAGGTACATACTCTGAGGATTTAAAGTAGAGGTGACTGATTCTTTTTCATACATAAAGGTTTAGATGTGTGATTCTTCTAAGAATTCTTATAAGATTACCTTTCGAGGTAAGTAATAAAATGATTGGTTCTTTCTTTGTAACCACAAAATTCAGCCTCCCAGCGAAAGAACTAGCTAAGAAAAATACCTTGCTTGCTTGCTTACGCTCTGTTAATCTATAACAAGCTGCTTGGGTATGAATGTATGTGGGACAACTTGTTTTTCACCTGTAACATGTAAAATGTTTAATCGTGTAAGGGATATGAAAAACATGTTGGTTTTTACTTCTATCCATTGTCATCATTCACTTAAAAATAGAATGTAGCTACATTATAATTCTTATGCTGATTGAAAGATTTTGCTGGGATATACAAGCTGCGAGGGAAATAATAAAGTTAGAAGGAAGACATCAAGATAGATAGAAGGGAACCATCAGAAGAATAGAGTAGAGAAAGCAGCAGAAAGAATGATAAAATGAAGAGCCAAGCTTTAGCTCTCAGAAAAGTCCTCTGTGTCTGTTTGTCTGTCTAGTAGTTCATCTACTCTGCATTTCCTCCGACTTACTGAAGGCTTGCCATTCATCAGCACACTGGGTGAGATCCTGACATCCTGACAGCCTGACAGGCTGACAGGTGTGTGTGTATGTGTGTGTGTGTGTGTCTGTGTGTCTGTGTGTGTGTGTGTCTGTGTGTCTGTGTGTGTGTGTGTTTGTCTGTGTCTGTGTGTGTGTGTGTTGTGTGTGTGTGTGTGTGTGTGTGTGTGTGTGTGTGTGTGTGTGTGTGTGTGTTTCCCTTTATTTCCAGCCCCAGAGAGTTAAGTTTTGCCTGCCTTGCTGTCCCCAGAGAATTAAGTTTTACTCCCTCAGACAGAAAAGTCGAGTTGAGTGATTAGTCCCCAGAGTCCACTGGCTCCCCATCAAACCCTGGGCTGCTGGAGGCAGGTCTATTGGGAAGAATGCAAACAGTACTGCAGCTGAGGAAGACAGTGTGGTAGTTACTCCTCCAGGGAGGTAGGGGAGGAAGGAAGACCTAGCAGCAACTGCAAGTTAATTCTGCATAGCAGCATTCGGTAGCCCTTCTGAGAATCATATCTGCCATGAAAGGATAAAAACATACACATATGTACTTCATCCTGTTCCGCTGAGACACTGGGATTGTGATCCACTTCGACAGAGTTCTAGCAAGGCTTCTCAAGAAGGGCAGCAGGACTGTGGGTAACAGGAGGGATTCAGAAGTGTTCTTCAGCATGCGGTCTCTCTCTTCCTTCTAAAATAGAACCAAGAGTCAAGTCCAGAAATGGCATTTTAACTCTTGAGTGACTCACAACAAATAAATGCTGATGTCCATCTACCTCTGATATTTATTTGCATCCATGTTATGAGTGTACCTTAGTAAGAAGCCACACCATTGGCCTTTGTATGTGGAGTACCACATACAAACTGTCCACTGTGCACATTCCATTTTTGTAGCCCATAGCTTCCCATTTGAATAAATTGCTTTCACAAGCAATAGCACTTCAATCCTCACCTTCCTCTAATTAATCAGGATGATATATAAAAAAGAACAAGGACTAGTACTTGTTAGTGCTGTTTGAAGCAGTTTTGCATGTCAGAACCATACTATGCCAATCATAATAAATTTAGGCCATGGCATGTTTACAACAGCTCCTTCTAAATAAAGTTCATTTAGAAAACACATGTCAGGTAGCATTTCTCTGTTAGAGCAATTAACATAACATGAATGGATCTCTATCCCTTTGATGCTCCAAAAATATTAATTGTCAAATGCTCAGGGCCATTAAGTTTTAACTGGCGCTGATTTCCCATGTCCCTATTAGGATTGTCCAAGAGTGTGTGATAAATGATTTGTACTGCACAGCACCTGGGAATGGCATCTGCCTTGTGGTATATGATCCATAACCCAGTGACATTGCTCAGGGGTGGCAATTATACCCCAAGGGAGTTCTAAAATTCTAAACTGAGTCTTTTTTTAAAAAAAAAAATCTGTTTCCTATGGTTACACACTGGAAAACATGTCCACTGTTCAAAAGGCCACACGAAAGTTCATTCTCTAAAATGATTTGTAAGTACACTGGCACATAAAAGAAAAGCAAGAAACATATTCATCAGATAAAAATCGTTTACCATTTTAGTTTTCTTAAAAGAAGCAATGAGGACTGTAGCAAGTGTTACAGAAGGGTTTGCATAGTTTTTAAAAACATTAAGATTTACCATAAATGCAGAAGTTCTAATGGTCTCATTTTCATTTCAAATGTAAATATGTTACTTTTTCAGTGCTGAGTGTTTAAGATTATTTTAAAGTCATTTTAGAGTAACACTTTGTTACCATAAATTCTAAGCCATACATAGAGAATGTATCTACAGTTGACCTGACCTAGTGAGAGGACAGAGACCCTAGTCATAAAGCTGGGGAACCAGCATTGTACCGATCCAAGCCTTCTGAATGTGGGGGTCAGCTAGGAGGCCAGGGCAGTCAATGGGACCTCTAACAATGGAGCCAGTGTTTATGGACTTTGGGAGCCCATTCCCTATGGAGGGATACTATTGCAGCCTAGATGCAAGAAAGAGGGCCTAGGCCCTCCCCCAAATAATGATGGACTTTGGTGGTCCCCCATGGGGAGTGGGCAGAGGTGGGTGGGGAGCAAATGGGGGGATTGATATGTAACTAAGAGTGCTTCTAAAATAAAAATAATAAAATAATAAAAATTGTATCTGTTGTGATAAAAGAATCACTGTTTAAATAAGTGCTTTTATCTAAAGGAGATAGAGGATAAAAAAAGTAATAAAGAGAAGGAAAAGAAACAAACAACAGAAAGAAATTTCAAAGCTACATTAACACAATGTTTTGTGATTTAAAAGTTATATTTCCATGTATCTCCAAACATAAGAACTAATGTTCTCATTTGAACCTTGTGTGATGGTCTCATAATTTTCCAAATAAGTCCAGTCCATCCCTGGAGAAGCCAATACACAGTGTTTACTCTCTGATCTATAATGTATACCAGCTGAAGCTTCCTGGTATATTGTGTGGTCTGGGTCCTGACAGTAAGGCACATGGAGCCCCACGGAGAGATTATAGAAGCCAATGTGTCAATGTGCTGATCCAAATGACAGGTCATCTGGGGTCAACAGTGAAGGTGTGATGCCCTTCCAAATGGCCTCAACCTGAATCTTATCAAAAATTACTATTGGTATATAACAATAGTTCACTTTATCTTTCTGGTTGGTTTGCTGGTGTAAATGGACACTCCAATACTTGAAGGCACTGTGTGGCTTTGCAAAGTATGGCTCAGTTTGTGGCACTATGATGACGCAGCCATCCATGTCTACTGTTTTCTTTCAGCAGCTGTACTTTCTGACATTTTTTGTCTCCTTTCATTTGAAATAATGTGCTTCCCTTAAATATTCCTAAGTGAAAATCACACAACTATGAAATAGTATCATCTAGGGATGACTCTCTTTTTTCTACAAGCACCAAAATCTTGAAGAAGTTTAATTTTCTTGCAATTATAAAAGGATATTGATGTAAATTTTATAAAGGAATTTTTAGAGCCCACTAGTAACAGATAACAAATAGTAATTGGATTAATTAATGGTTACTTGTTAAGGCAGACATTCTTTAAACTATTCAGTAAGTATTTTCCCATGCATTATCCTCTTCTATAAAGTTCATGGAAAGATCTTTAACAGTGCCTTAAGACTTCCTGTGTATTTTAAAACCTTTATGCAGTGAACCATTCTCACTTGACGTAGTCCAGGTCTCCTTGTGTGTAAAACCATTTCATTCTTTAAATTTGCTCTCGGTTAGGCTGCCTATGGTAACTCAGATTCCTCTTTTACTTTTCACATCTGATCCTTCAACTCTTGATTTTACCTTCAAAGATTTCTCAAGCCATGTCTTCTCTTTTTATACTTCTTTTTTTAAGTTTGAGGTGTGTGTGTGTGTGTGTGTGTGTGTGTGTGTGTGTGTGTGTGTGTAAGTGCGGGTACCCACAGAGACCAGAAGAGGGCATCAGACCCCTTGGAGCTAGAGTACCACGGGCCTTGACAGCCCGACATCGTGTTGAGAACTAGACTCTGGTCCTCTGAAAAATCAGCTTCTATTCTTAATCACTGAGCCACCTCTCTAGCCCCTCCCTTTCTTTTTTGATGAAGATGGACAGGAAGCTCATTTCAAACCCTATTAATGTTCTTTATGAACAGTATACCTAGTTTTCCAAATGCTAGCTATTCCTTTCTCAGTCCAGCAATCTTTACATTTTACTCTCTAGGACGAAATTCTGAGTATGTCTCCTTGTTTTATATGCAATGTGAAGTTCTGAGATGTAACCTCTTCGGTACTGAAAACCTGACAACACGCTAACTTTGCATACCCTTTCATAGAAACTCATTTGGACAAAAGAATTGTATTTATTTTCATATTTATGTTTATTTTATCCAGTCCCTAAACTCATCTTCCCATGTTCTCTATAGAGTTATCTCACAGTTTTAGAGTACATTATATGTCTATTTGGTTCCATTTTAGTGTAATTTAAATATTCATAGTCACAGATTATCTATACAATCATGAAAAACAAAGTATTTTTTTTTATCCCCACTATGATCATATATCCCATCTCTGAAGCATTTTGTCTCTTGTGTTCTTTGCCTTGGCTTTTGATTCCTTGCATTTTCTCTATGCATACACTAAAGAACCTAGGTCTCCAGTAGGTCCCCAAATTCTCTCTCGGCACCTGTAGTCTGTTATTTCTTTGGGATGTGCCCTTGGGAGGTCACTGTGTTCTGTCTTCAGTTGATTCTTCATAGGCTTCCAACAGAATTTACCATCATTTTGAGGAATTCCTGTAATCGGCATCTACGGATCATCTCTGAGTCTTGGCTATTGTACACAATAGATTTTTAAATATTCTAGTTTATATTTACAATATTGACTGTTTTGAGACTCTTACAAATTGGATCCTACACCATTATTTAATTTGCATCTTTAATATGCCTTCTTGTTTCTGGCTCATCGTAGGTATGTAACCCAATATTGGGGCATTAAGATGATTAAATAAAAGCTATTATGATTATTTTGGGGAGTTTCATTTGTTTAGTCATTCTTCCTAGATTATGTGCTCATGGAACAGACTGATGCTGGTAATCAGTGAATGAGAATGTTTACTGAGTGTTTACTCTGTCCTAAGATCTTCCTCTCATTTAATTTTAACCCAGGATCTACAATGTTGGTGCTATTATTAATCTCATTTTGTAGGTGACAGAACTGAAGCACAAGATGAATAAGTTACTGCTCTTGCATCATGTTGTCAGTATGCCAAGAAGAAGTAACGGCAACATTTGCTTGCTTGAGCAGGGTCAAGCAGGTAGCTCCTGCAGTCCTACAAGGGACATTAATAAATAAATCAGTACCATCATCTTCTGCACCCTATTTCCAAGACAGAGATTTAAAGGAAAAAACTCAAAGGAGAGCGAGGTGGGTGTAGATTTTAAGAATTCAGAAAATGAGGGCAGAACTCACACCCTGGATCATAGACTGATGCAGAAATCCCATTAAAGAGCACTAAGGGGAGAGCCATGTTCCTGCTGAATGTTGGTATATGTCAACCCTGACCATTAACTTAACACTACCATCATACAGTATTCTCATTGAAGGAGCCTCCTGTGTGGCTAGTTTTATGTCACCCTGACACAGCTAGAGTTATCTGAAAGGTGGGAGCCTGGATTGAGCAAATGCCTCTCTATAAGATTCAGCTGTAGGCCATTTTCGTAATTAGTGGTTGATGAAGGAGGGGACAGCTCTTTTGGGATGGTGCCCTCACTGGGCTGGTGATGCTGGTGATGAGAAAGCTGGCTGAGCAAGCCATCAGGAGCAAGCCAGTAAGCAGGTTCCTGTCCTGTTTATGTTCCTGTCCTGCTTCCTTTCAGTGATAAACAGTCATGGGGAAATATAAGCCAAATAAACCCTTTGCTTTCCAACTTGTTTTGGTCATTGTGGTAGTTTGACTGTGATTGGCTCATAAGGGAGTGGCACTACTAGGAGGTGTAGCCTTGGTGGCATTGGTGGAGGAAGTATGTCACAGTTCATTTCCTGTTGCATGTGAATCAAGATGCAACTCTCAGCTCCTTCTCCAGCACCGTATCTGCCTGCATGCTACCATGCTTATTTCGAAGATGATAGTCGTCTAATCCTCTGAGACTGTAAGCTAGCCCCAATTAAATGTGTTTGTTTATAAAAGTTGTCATGGTTATAGCATCTCTTCACAGTAAAAGAAACCCTAATAAATACCACTCCAGTCACACAGTGGATGGCAAGGGGTCTGGAGCACAGGTGTTAGGAACAGTCAGTGGGCACTTTGGAATTTGTACCCGAGCATCTATAGTGAGTCTGTTTTCTTTACTCTGTGCCTACAATAAGAAGGGAGCAGGCTCTGTTTGGAAATAGTCTAGGTGCCTGTAACAAAGTGATTCTTCTGATCAAAGATATTTGGTTTCCTCTATCATCTAGAGTGGTACAAAATTACCCTTCTAGGGATACTGGATTATTCAGCAGAGAATGAGGGATAATTTAGAAATTTGACTTCCTGGGGACTTCCACTCAGTGCAGGTATTTTTCGTCTGGGCAGCAGGAAGATAAGTATTCAACTCTTTTCAATATATTGATTTATCCGAAAGGTCTTCTCAACAGCAGTTAAAACAATCAGAAAGAAGAAAGCCTGGAAAAATATAGTTGATCTGGTGAAATACAAACATCCTAAAACAGTAGAAGCTGTGATCACCCAAAGACTAACTATGGGTTGAAATTGTTACCAATTCCAGGCATAGTGGCACACACCATTAATCCTAGCACTCAAGATGCATACAGATCTCCCTGAATTAGTGGCCTTCCCTGTCCACAAGTGAGTCCCATAATATTCAAGGCCACATACAGAAAGCCTGTCTCAAAAAAAACATAAAATAATAAAATGTTACCAATTATTACCAGCTGGATGGACCTTCTTGTCTTTACTCTGTTGGACATTACATGTTAATTGTGGAATACCCATTTTGTGTTGACAATGTGGGGCCTTGATGGCCAAAAGCACAGGATCTGACTGACAGATCAAGGCCTTGTAGCTCCAGGCCATGTGGACTAGAGAGGCTCATGGTTTCAACATTTAGATTCAGGAGATTTAACAGCACTAGGTTGCCCCGGCCCATGGGGCTCCGGTAATTCGTGAGTCCGAGGTGGATCACACCTGCAAATAATGGGCGAGAAAGAAGGAGCGGGACCAAGCAGATTTCATTGTCAAGGCCCATTTTATTGAAACCAAGGATTTTTTTTTTTTTGGCTAAAATAAATTTTTATTAAAGTTAGAAGAGATTTACACACAATTCATTAAGTTCTTTACAAAACAATTGCCAATGTAAGTCCAATTTTTTAAGTTTCTGTACAGATTTGGAAATTTTGCTGTGAAATAAGTCTAGAAAATATTTCTTTTAGAAAGCATCAGGAAGCTAATTTTAGGCAAAATAATGGTTAAAATTAAGTCTTTGTGAAAACAGGGTTCTCAGAGACTCTCATTCTTTATCCCAGGGACAAGGGAACAAACATAGTATACAAATTAGTGGTCAATCTAGAGGAAAGAGAAAAAAAGCAAATGCATGATTTCTATAAAGAAAGAGGTCTAGAAGTACCCAAACCTGCCGTTCCACAACCAGTCCCTTCAAGCAAAGGAAAAACTAAGAAAGTCCTAGAGTCGGTGTTCCGTATTCCACCTGAACTTGATATGTCTTTTCCCAAGGAGCTTTTTAAAGAGAAAGGAGGAGCAGAGAAAAAGGAGGTGGGGGAAGGGATGAGTTAATTGTTCTCAGGCAGGTATCCTGAATCTCCTGTGTTTATCTCAAGCACTAACTAAGGAAATGGGGGAGGGGATAGGTGTTAGTTGCTTCTCAGGCAGGTATCCGGAATCTCCTGTGATATGCCAGACTTTCTGGCGTCTATCTAGGCATGGGGTCGCCAAGGCTGGCTCCTGACACTAGGTACTCAGAGCTGAGGCTCCTTGCTCTGAACCTTGAGTGCAAGCCAGCATTCCACATTCAGCAGCAGTCAGCAGGCCATCAGTATTAGCTCCTTCTAGTCTCAAATGTCAGTCAGGACTACACCTTCTTAACAGATGCTACTACACAAGTCTTTAGCCTTGGATGTTGGGGTACCCAACTCCTAAAGTCTGGCAGCTTCCTAGACCTCATGAGTGACCAGGTCATTTACCTCTTCTCTTTGCCTTCCAATCCTTAGCTCTCTGCCTACCCTCACTTTCTCTATACTGCCATAGTCTATTATCTCAGCTATGCCCCATCCCAACTGTTCCTGGATTATCTCAGCTACTTTACTGCCACCTTTGCAGCATTCTTGGAGAGTAAACAAGCCTGTTTCTTGGTTTAGGAGGACTTGGTCCCTAAAACTAAGACCCTAGAGACTTAATGTTGTAATTTAAGAAAAGTGGTGTACAAGAAAAAGATGCCATGTGACATGGTTCAAGCAGAAGGGTTTTATTAGGGAAAGAGATCATAAAAGGGGGAAAGGGAATGGGGGAGATGGCCTCCAGAGACAGGAGCAGCAGGAGAGAAGAGAAATAAGAGAGGGGGAGAGAAAGGAGAGAGGAGAGAGAGAGAGAGAGAGAGAGAGAGAGAGAGAGAGAGAGAGAGATGGAGTAGGCATGGGGATCTTGGAGGGAACGATAAATTTATACTTTAATTTCAAAAACAAAAAAATTCAATTAAAAAGTATTACAGCTTCTATACTAATCTCAGGACAGATCCACATTGTTGGAGTGTGGAGTAGCTTCTACTTCCACTGCCTGAATAGGGTTCTTCTCATCTGGAGACAGCTGTGCTACTTTACAGCTGCTTCCTCCTTCAGAGTTAACCTTGAGGCTTATGCTTGCTGAGAAACTGTCTCTACCATTTATAAAGATTATTTCTCAAGGTTCCCTTGAAGATCTCGGTTATCAGCATCATGGTGGCTGCAGGGATTCCTACCCCCTCACTGGAGTATAGTTCCATCCATGATATCTGTGATATGTTTGAAGAAGCTGGAAAACTGTGATAACACTCCAGCAGGTCACCCAAAGAGAGACTGGTCAGTTGTCAGCTTCCACACTCAAAGCTGCCAGGCACAAGGGACATGTCCAACAGCTGCCAATCAAAGGTCAAATCAGGCAGGCACCTAGTAACTTAGCTTATTTGAAGAAAAACTAAGCATTAAAAGGTGTTTACAATAGTGACCTATCATTAATATTAACATTTTAGCTTTATTTAACAGTGATCAATTCCTAGAGAGAAAGGGAAGTAGACATTGATATCTTTACCCACACTATAGTTTAGTCTTCAGAATCATTGAATATGAACATGTTGGAAATTCTTTGTAGTTTTCACTGTACTCAATGTTGTCAAACTCAAAAGGTCCTTTAATTTTCTTTCTATAGCTCCTAATTTAATGATAATCTATATATTTTAATATAGGCCCCTGAATAAGCAAGACCATCCTTTCTTTTAGAAGAGCCCATTCAATGCTTACTGGGCTCTATTGTAACAAGTACTGTCCTTCATACTAGCAATACAATAGTGAGTAAAATAAGAACTTGATCTCATGTGCACCCAATCTGTTGAAAAGAGAGAGAGAGATCAGTTCTCCATCTAGAATCTTAGAAGAGGCCTCGTCTCTTTTACCCTCTGCCATTTTTCTTATTCTTTGAAATTTATCATCTTAGAGAATCTTATGGACCTCGTCTTGCATCTTCACAAGACCCATCTCTTAGGTCTTTCCTAAAAGTTGATAGCACTGTATTTTGCTTGTTTCTTCACTGTTTCATGGCTTTATGATTTTCTGAACTGCTTCTCATCAGAAAGGTTATCATTTGTCTTGATGTTTACAGTCCAATGATATGCCCAGCCCAGAGGAGCCATGCCCTAATATTGACTGGATAAATAAGTAAAAGAACAAAATGCCTTTCTCTTACTACTTTTCATGTTTTAAAATGAGTAGGAGTCACATATATGATAGAAGGCAAATAGTAATATCCTAATACTCGATCATAATAAACAAATAATGTATTGATAGTGTTCTGTATGATTGTGTATTTCTTACTGTATATTATAACTATGCTAGATATTTCTATTCCCATTTTTAATCACACCATAAAACATAAAATATATTTAGCTAAGCACTTACATATACTAAGTGGTCAAGTTGGAGTCATGAATATTTATTATTTCAAGTTTTTGTTCTACTCAACCAGTATAAAAATTTTTATATCCATATGCATGGGAAAAAGTCTTCAACTAGCTTTGATACTTTCTGCTTTGATAGTAAACTCATTCTCTGTAGATATGTCCTCAATTCTGTGTGTGAAGTAAGAACCTAGTGAAGTTATGAAAGCTTACACTGCTCCTTAACACAATAGTGTATATAGAATAAAGGAATGGGTTAAATTATTATTTTGTTTCCCCTGCTTAATTACTTGGATCTCTTATTTAATACAGGGCAAGTTCGTTTTCTCTATTACTTGAGGATGCCTGTTATAAGTTCCTTACTTCACTAATTGGAATGAGGTTTAAAGCCTGTCATATAATTACGTTAGAGATCAGAGTAACTAATATTTTCCTATGACATTATTTAGACTTTAAAATTCTTTAGATTTAGGGGAAATCCCACTTAGATCTTGCCAACACATCTGAATTTGCAAATAACATTTAGTTGTTTGGAGTTTAGGAAGAACATATGCTTGGAAAACCATGCTGTTTCTGAAATGAAGATAACATTTAATGTTAATCTATATTTTATAAGAGAACTTTGAAATGGAAAAAAATACAAGAGATGCTGAACACTTCCTTGTTACAGCTTTGTGGTGTTTATATGAGCACATAGCAGTGTGTTTACTTCAATAATTACTGGAGGGAAAAACCACAGGGTATTGGGTAATTCATGATTTAATTAAGAACATCAAAATCCATATATGTCATGCCTAACTTAATCACAGCATAAAAATTTAAACTTTACAAATAAAGACGGGACTTGGAAGATGGTACATGACAGCCGTGCATTTACAGCCAGAGCCTCTGGGGAATAAATAAGCTAAGGGTATGGAGAGCAGCCACCCGGTGATGGGGGAAAGTCACTGGTTCCAGTACCAAAGAAAGAACAATGGAAACTTTAGAGAACAGAGGAGGAGGTGAAGGACTCCAGAGTGGATTCCACAGGACTCAGCCACAGACAGAGAGTGTTCAGCTCCCAGTGGAGTGGGTGCAACTGTAGACGGCTTAAGACCAAGAACCACAGAAACCAGAAATGAATACTATACCCTAAGGACCAGATACTTTAAAAGATGAATGGATAGAGGGAAAGATAGGGGTTGGGGGAGAAATGAGAATATGGATACAAATAAGGGACAAAGCCAGACCACAAATATGCTATCAGAGGGCTGATAGAGACAATAGGAAATAGAGATTCAAAAATATAATCAACAGTGAACTGTTGCACTGAGCACATCTGCAGTCCAATTAAACTAGAATTGCACACCATACACTTACAAAGAAAACCCTCTCTCCTCTGCATGTGGCTAGAACTGGAGCAGGGAGTCACTTAAAATTATATACATCTATATTGCTAAATCAGCCACTAGGTGACTATAGATGTAAAGGTCTCTCCCTATATGGACCATTCTAGGAACCCAAGACAAATGCCAGAGGACTATATATGCACTTAAATCTAGTCTGAAGAACCTTCCAGATATAAAGGAATACTCAGCCAGAAACATGCAGTTAGTACATGATAGACATCTATTCTGAACTACAGATGGAAGGAGAGTTAATATTTCCCTAGAGGAGGGATAAGCAGTGACATGAACTAAGGCATGCCACTACCTATGTAGTACCTAGAGAGAGGAAAATGCCTAAAGTAACAGAAACCTACTGCCCAACCCAAAAATCTACATCTGTGGTTGCTGGGCAAACAACACAAACATCAACAAAGGAAATGAGGGAACACGAAGGATCTTCTTCCATTAAGAGATACCAACTTAAGTAGTAAAAGGAAAAAAAATTAAAGGCAGACACTTACATTGTACCAAGGAGATTAACTACATAGAGAACAAAATCTGTACCCAGATGTCTTTCCTTTACTTTTAGACTTCCCTTATGTAATACCTAATGATATAGACCAGTTTTGTCCTCTCCTATCCCCTTTCCCATCTGAGACAATCTGTTACACAGGCTAGTGGGCTAGTTTAAGACTGGGAGTCTCCCTATGTCATCTGGGATTGTTTTATGTTGTCTTTCTTCATCGTTTTCTCTTTTCACTCACTGGTGTGATCTCATCTCCTCCTATGTATTTATTTTCTCCCCTTCTATTTTCCTAGCTTCTCTTAATTTTCCTCTAATCCCTTAACATGTATCAATCCTCTTACTCTGATTATTTTATTTCCTAATCCTAAATCTTAACAAATAATAACTCAGCACACATTGTACTGTCTTGGTTTTTTAACTTCAAAAATATTATAAAATAGCTAGTATTTTTTAACTGGTTGGTGGGTCTAATAATCTGCTGAACTTGCTTGCTTCAATTAGTATTTTACTCTTATAGTAGAGCTGGGTATCTTCTGCAGAGTCCTGAGTGCATGAGCTGATAGGGTTAGCTTCTGAACTGTATGCCAGTGCAGTGAAGAGGAACTACACCCCGACCTTCTAGAATGCAGTCTTAACTTCAAAGGTGATTTTTGAAAACCCACAAGATGTGCAGTTCCCAATAATGAAACACAAGGAACATGAACAACCTAGTCAATATTACTCCAGAGTAGTAGATCAAGAATGCAGTGAGCAACAAAGAACACAAAAGAACTATTATAGGAATATTCAATGAAACTGTTCTTAAACAAGTTTGACAATTTCTTGATGAAACTAAGTGGGGGAAGGAGAGGGGGGGTGGAGAGAGACAGAGAACTTGAATTAATATAATTAAACATGAAATGTAAGTAATTACAAGAGATACCAGTGAAATTCAGGGGATCTTCTGGGCATACTTTGAAGATATTTAAGTAAAGGGGAAAATCTAAACGATGCAGATATATTTAAATAAACATATTGTCTAAACTGATGATATGACAGCTCCATGGTGTGGTTAAGGGGAAGGTTTTTATTGCAGACTTGAAGGAGACAACAGCCAGAGGCATCTGGAGAGCCCTGATGAAAAAAGTTGACTGAACAGCAAACTGGGCCTGGCCATGAGAGAAGCAGTACCAAGAAAGAGGGAGAGAGTGGGAGAGGTGGGGTGATGAATAGCAGGGTTCTAAGGAGAACAATTGTAACTGCTTGGAGGGAAGCCTGAGTTGGCTGGAGTTTAGGGTAGGGGAGGAGGTGAGAAGGGCTAGGATGCTAGCTAGCAAGGACTTTGAAATGTGTAACAGTACCTGTGATACTGAAGACACCCGGAGTCCAGCATGAGCTTTGGTGTGCTAATAGACACCACAGGGAGCCTTTTGTCCCATCTGCTACCGATAAGGGAAATGACTGCTTTTGGAAAAGGTAACCTGATTTACAAGATCCTGAGGAACTGCTAGCTTTTATCTAACCATCAGAAATTCTCCTATGTAATCTCCTACAAGAAATATTTTTAAAAGTTTCCTACAGTTTAGCCCATTTCTAGATTTTGTACTGCCTGGTGGAGTTTGTGGAATTGGAGTCTCCTTTTTACCTAATACATATGACCTATGAAAATTAAGCCAAGTAGGATATCAATAATGAACAAAGAGGTTAAATCTATAGTAAAATATCCCCCAACTGGAAAAAGCCCAGTCCTACAATTTTACTGTATCTTTATTGAATCTACTCGATGAACATGGATGCAAAAAAATCTCAATAAATTATTTGCAAACTGAATTGGATAATACATTAAAAGCTAATTCACAAGGTCCAAGCTGGCTCCATTCCAGGAATGCAAGGATGGCTCACTATATCCAAATCAATAGATGTAATATATCATATAAATAAACTCAAGAAGAGAAACTGAAGATCATCTCTATAGGTGGAGAAAAGAGCCCTGACAGGGTCCAACAGACCTTAAAGGTAAAATGCTGAAGAAACTGGGAACAAAACAGTAAAGTCTGTTTATGGCAACCTTATAGCTAACATTTTACTCAATGGAGGAAGTACCACAATTATTTCACTAAAATTAAGACTAAGACAAGGATGTTGAGTGTCTTGATTCTTCTTCAATCAAGACTGTATTAAATCTTAGTTAATAAGGCTTGAAAAAGATATACAAACACCAACAGAAGCTGTCAAATCATTCTTACTTCCCAGATGATATCATCCTACACATAAAACAACCTGAAAGAACACATCAATAAACTGCCTGAGTTTGATGATATGAGATTTTAATGTTTCATAAATAACATAACAGAAAATCTCTGGTGCTAGGAAGGTCAGATTTGCTTCTGTGTTTTCAAGCCTTAATAAGCATCCAGCCATCTCAGCCACTGCTGTGTTTGCTCCTCTGTGAAACAGACAACTGCAGTTTCTTCCTTACAGATCCCACTGGAGAACACTGCAGCTCAAATAAAAATAACGGAAGGTAAAATGCTTGTGTAAACCCGGGCTTCGATTTTTGGTTACCTCCATTTATACTTTACACAAAATCCCCAGGGGAACAAATGGTTTATGATTTACTTTTTAGTGTTCTATACTAACCTCTCTCCTGAATACACCCAAGTACCAGAAGCCCTAGCTCTGCTTCACACTGTAAGCCACAGATTTGCTTCACACCATGAGCCACAGGTCTGCTTCATACTATTAACCACAAGTCTGCTTCACACCTTGACACCACAGCTCTGCTTCACACAGTGACACCACAGTGTTCATTTACTTTCAGTGCTGAGACCTCAAAATCTCTGGGAAACCTCCAGGAAGTGACAGAGGTCTTGGAATTTGACACAAAGGAGATTCTGTATGTCATACCAGGGTGGTGTAAGTTGTAAATGACATATTTATATGAAAACCCTTATTGTATAAGCTTACTAAATTTATTAGCTTAAGTTGACAAATTGATTCTTTTTACTTTGTCAATAATAATAGAAGGAATTATTTTCAGGAAAAATTCATACATTTGACATTTAGCATGTCATAATCAAAATATGAACTAGATGGTATTTTTTATAGTCTGCTGGATTTTAGTTTAAATATCTTTGCTACCTCTGTAAAACTGTTTATCATTTTGACAGCTATAAGTATATTGTGTAAGCTAGTTACAGAGGCAGAGTGGATTTCAGATTGGTTGTTATTTTAAACTGACATGGATGTACAAAAGTATTTGGTCCTCACAATAAGGACTACAGGGTTATTTTGATTTAATTATCATACTTAAGGACAAAAGTATTTTGCCTGGCAGGTAACAAAGATAAGTATTTTTTTATACCTAGATCACATGGTTATATTTGCCCATGGCTCTTCAGTCAATCTGCTTTGGATTACAGAGACTCTGGGAAGAAGGTCGGCTCTTTTTATCTGATGCTTAGTCTTGGGCTTGTTTTGATTTTTTTTAACTAACATGATGCATAAGATTTTTGAGTTGGCTAGAGATCCTTCCGGACTTAGAAGCAAAGGAAAGAGGGGATTAAGATGATCTTATTTTAATTTAATCTTTAATCAGCACACAAGCTATCAGGAATTATTGGGAAAGATCAAAATAGAATATCTTCAGGAAAACTGGTTTTGCCCATTATGCTTTTAGAAAAACCATTAAATGTCACAGAAGTCCTGTTTCCCTATAAAGGAGGTGAGTAAATCTCATTGAGTACCATTTATTGCTGCTCATATTTGGTTAACAGGAAACTGGCTGTGGTAGACTTTAATGTTTCATTCCCACTTGTCCAGATTCTTTGCATTCACCAAACTGCCATTTGTGATAACTGAGTATCTCCAAGAAGAATGAATATTTAATCATATAATAGAATGTCAGAAGGTATAGGTAGAAATAGTGTCTTGTGTCTACACACTTAAACTGTGTAAATGCATAATGTTCTGAGAAGCTGAGATATTGGCCAGTGCTCATTTCCCTCTGTCGCCAAACATGAGGAAGTCAGTGCATCTTTGATAGTAAGCTCCTCACCTAGAGGCCATGCAATTCCATTTGCATTGAGTATATGCTCTCACTGGCAAGGACTTGTCATACCTAGCGGGAACCTCTCGGTGTTTGGAGTAGCCATGTCAATTTCCCTGGGAAAAGATCATTTAACAACCCTTTAATTTGAGGTTACAATGCCACTCCACTCTGTTGTCACTATAAGCCAGCCTCACTGACCTTTTTATTTCTTGAATAGGCTAGGCAATTTTCTGTCTTGGCATTATTTAAATTTTAAACATTAGTGCATTTTTGTGTGTGTGTGTGTGTGTGTGTGTGTGTGTGTGTGTGTGTGTGAGTGTGTGTGTGTGTCATAGGCGCACACACACTTGTGTATGACATCTGTGTATGTGTGTGCCGTGAAAGCAGAGAAAGCAGAGAAATGCAGAGAAAGCAGGACCAGTCTGTGGAATAGATTTTCTTCTTCTACCTTTATGTGGGTACCAGGTATCGGGTCACTAGGCTGAGGTATCTAGCCAGACCCCTGTCTTAGCCCTACAGAATATTCTCTTCCCCCAAACCTTTCCATGGCTATGTCATTATTCAAATTTCAGCTAAAGCAGTTCCTCCTCTTGGAGACCTGACTTCCCTATGCTCTTGTCTAGGTTTTTTTGTATTCCGTGTCATCTTTTCCTACTACACAATCTTCACCTGAGACCATCTGTTTGCATACTTTGGTTCCTGATTTACCAGTGGAAAGAAGTCTACTGAGAGCATGTGCTTCATCTCATCATTGTCTGGAACAGTGACTTTCTCATGGGCTCTCAATAAGTGTTGGTCAAACAGAAGACAAATGCAATAGATGAACCCTCAGCCCTTTCTTTTGTAGTAAGCTAGCTTCAGCGCTAATCACCCTGCCCTGAGTTCACTCAGCATTGAGTGATAATAATGCCAAAGATTTCCTATCTCATAGTAATGCTCTAATAAATAACCCCTTTAACCATTCACTTGGTTGCCTCTATTTCACACCCCAGGTAACACTGAAGCTCTCCTATGCATCTGCTTATTGACTGCTACTTGGGGGCTGTGGTGCTTTGAATGTGAATGAGCTCCACAGGCTGATCTTTGAATGTTTAGTCACCAGCTAGTGGAATTGTTTGGAAGGGATTACAAGGTGGGGCCTTGTAGGAAGAGGTTTGGCACTGGGAGTGGTCTTTGAAGTTTTAAAAGCCCATGCCAGTGTCTCTCTCTGCCTAGTGCCTGAGATCAGGATAAAAAGTTCTCAACTACTTCCCCAGCACTGTGCCTGCTTGCCTGCTGCCATACTCCCTATCCTGATGACCATGGAGTAACCCTCTGAAATTGTATGCTTAAATGCTTTCTTCTATAAGTTGCCTTGACAGGCCCCAGAACATCTTTCTTTCCCTCATTATCTCAGGCTTCTTGCAAGCTTGCTATATAGCTAAGGATGAACTTGAACTTCTTATCACCTTTCCTCCACTCGTGAGTGTTGACATTACAGGCATGCATCACCATATCCAGTTTCTGCAATGAGAGGACTGAACGCAGGGCTTCAAGCATGACAAGCAAGCAATCTATCAAGTGAGCTACAACATCTCCAGCTCTCTTGCTCAGACCTTCTGTGTATCTCAATTCAGCCCCAACTTTAAGAACTTAAGCAAGAAAGTAATCAATGAACATTTTTATCATGTTTAATTATCTTAATTTGTTTAGCCACTCGATTAATTCAACCAGCATGCCTACTATGTGTCAGGTACTCTGCAAACACTGAGAATACAGTAGTAAAGAAGGTAAAAATCTGACTTCAAACAGCCATGAGGTATTGGCAGCACTAACTGAAGAATAAATTTATTATGCATTATAAACATGTACTGCATACATAGGTTCACATATTTTAACTTCTAGATAATGGGGCTAGATCACTGATTATGTTTATTGTAGTTAAGAAATTTGCATTGGTGCATTTTACATTACTATCACAATTTAGTAGAATGTCAACATTAGGCTAATTAATGAAAAACTTAGGGAAACTGTCTAATTATTGAAACACAGATCCAAAATTATTGTAATGTTAGTTATAATAATATAAAAATAAAGTTTAAAACCCCATTATTTTATCAAAATTTATGTTGTGATTTTCCACATCCTTCTATTGCCTTTGGGGAACACCTTCAGCCCACTTGCAGTTAAAAGTGAGGAGAGATCTGAGTCTGCCTACCAATGAGCTCTCTGAAATCCTTCACTATAGAGGCTGCAAATCTCTATATCATCCAAGAACTGAGGACAAGTGACACTGAGTTTCCTGTTCCAAGTCAGCACAAGCCCATTAAAAGAAGGTTGTGTTCCTAAGGATGCTCCTGAATGGGAGAACAAGTGCCAACTTGCTGGAAGTGCAAACTTTGGGACACCATCCACATTAGCTGAGTCAGGAGCTCTGAGGTAGGCCAAGGCAACCTGTTTTACAAGATGACCCTAAATGCCTGGTAAACATAGGAAACAATTCGGTAAAATGAAGGAAGAAAGGGGAGAAAAGGGAGGGTAGAGGATATATAGAGAAGCTGAAGCATTAAAACTGCCTTCATGGCAAATGCTGTTTCTGTTTTTCACCTAACCAAAGCAAAGTAAGCATCGTCAGCTCATAGAAATCTCCACAAGGCCCCAGTCTCCTCAAATTAGAGCCCAATTCTCTATTGCTTTAGGCAGGTACATTTCTCAAGATTTGACAAAAACAAAATGTTTTCCTCACTTTCCAATTCACTTTTACTCTATCGAAGTTGAAAAAGTGCTAGTGTTCTCTTTGTCTCCTTGTACTAAAATGCTAGGAACCCCACAAATCCATTCATTTAGCAGATACTTGCTGAGAATCTGGTATATATCAGGAACTATTCACTATATTGAGAATAAATAATAAAATAAAATTCTTAGTTTTATGGGCCATACAGTCCAAGGAGACAGAAAGAAAAATGTGAAAGCTAAGGAAATAAATACCAGATAGATGGAACTATGATGGAAACCAACATATGGCAAAGTGACAGACCCTAGAATATATTTGTTACTTTAGTTAGAATGATGTGATAGATCAAACTAGAAAATCTTTCTAAAACAGACTATTTTTGTCTGAGAAAATACCACACAAAAGGGCACACCAAATCAGGCATGGTTGTTCCTGCCTGCATTTCTAGCTCTCAGAAGCTGTGGGCTGGACCATGAATCTAAAGCAAATTTGGACAACATTATGGGTTCTAAGCTAGTCTGTGCTATACATGGGAAAAAAAAAAAACAAGCAAAAAATATAAAATCAAGAATAAAGATCTGTAGACCGAAGTTTCTGTCCCGCCCAGTCCAATAGCCATTCAGCCCCAAATAAACACACAGAGGCTTATATTAGTTATAAACCAGTTGACCTATCATTCAGTGTTACTACTAACAAACTCTTAAAACTTAAATTAACCCATGATTCTTATCTATGTTTAGCCACATGACTTGGTATCTATTCTCAGCAAGGCATTCTCATCTTGCTTCCTCTGTGTCTGGCTGGTGACTGCATGTCTGCCTTTCCTCCTCTCAGAATTCTCCTAGTCTGGTAGTCCCACCTATGCTTCCTGTATGGCCACTGGACAATCAGTATTTTATTAAACCAATAGGAGTCACAAATCTTTACAGTGAGCAAGAGCATTATCTCACATCAGAGATCATTTTTCCAATGTTACTAGCTAGAATAGAGAGAGGTTTAGAGGTGGTGGAGTAGTAACCTATATAAGTCCAGTATGTGTGCTGAGGTAGAGGCAGAACTTGTCAACAGATTAGGATAGGAGTGTGATGAGGAGTAATAAGTCAAAGCACCTGACTGTGGGCTTGAACAATCAGATGTAGTGTCGTCTTTTCCTTAGAGAGGAACCATGTGACCAAGATGGTGAAATAGGAGTCAGAGTCTTGAAGAGGTGATTTGAGATGCATGTGTCAACTCCAAGAAGGGAAAGAGCATGGAAGAGTAAGACATAGTTGTTAAAGCCATGAATCTGGCTAAGACCAGTGGATGAATCCAGACACAGGAAAAGAGAAACCCAAGCCTTGGGGACTCCAACACTATAGATTAGGAAGAAAAGGAGATGCCAATAAAGAAGAGGTGGGTAAAGCATAGCATGCTCATGGGGCCCTGCAAGGACACAAAACATGTGAGCTGTGAGCCACATGTTTCAAGAAGGGAGGAGCCATGGAATTTAAGTCAAATGAAAATTGAGAATTGACTCTCACAATGATTTTTAAAGAAAGAATATATGCTTTTAGCACTATTTTAGCAGAATGGTCAAAAAAGATTGGTTTTTATGGCTAAAGAAATATGAATTTTTGCTGTAAAGAGAAAAAGACATCTGGGACTATAATTTACTGTTTCTCTTCCAAACAGTAGCTATTACAGAATCTTATATAAAAGACCTCATAGAAG
Source organism: Cricetulus griseus (assembly GCF_003668045.3). Classification (NCBI taxonomy): domain Eukaryota; kingdom Metazoa; phylum Chordata; class Mammalia; order Rodentia; family Cricetidae; genus Cricetulus; species Cricetulus griseus. Next base: position 160,881,304 of record NW_023276807.1, read on the forward strand.
TAAAAAACACAAATATGATTCAAGAGAAAAGAGTGAAGAAATGTGGCAACATATATATATATGTATATATATATATATATATACATATATATATATATTCAGCTTTTATAATACTAGTGTGGGAGGAGTGGGAGGAGGAACACAGAACCAGCTGTGGATAGACAGGTGGGTGTTGGAGGAGGACAAGGAGGTGATTCTGACTTAACTTCTATCACAGGAAAAAAAACAAAGTGTCTTTAAAAATACATTGTAAAAAGTTTGATGAGAGAAAACATAAATTCCAAACTGTAAGAGACATAGTAGATGTATTATGGCCAATTATTATACAAGGGTTATGGGGTCTACTTGAGTTAATGATTATTAATCTTCAGGGAAACTAATAATAATAGTTTCTGGCCATATTTATCTTAATTATTCTGTGGAAAAACGGAATAAAGGGAAAATTGGGTTGTAATAGTGTTGGAAATTTTTCAGTGAGTATTCAGGATTGCTCAGTGGACTTGAAATGTTCTGCACATGAAAAGTGCTGAGGCACTGTGGTGTCTACACTGAGTGAAGAGGAAACAGCACATAGAGTGATTGATGGTGAAACACATGGCTTGATGGATTAGTAGCCCCAATGTGCTGAAAGAATTCTTGGTTTGGAGTTTCTAGAGTATGCAAATTAGAAATTAAGGAGATGTAAGACTTCATGTGGTATGATTACCAGAAGATTCAGGAAGTGCATGCTTTAAGAAAGAGCAGGTACTAATAAAAGACAGAAAAGTTGTCCTCTTGGAGAGCACTTATACTTTACATATACCCATATGTGCACATTCCATTCATCTTCCAATTCTTGGACCAGTATTTGAATTTGTATTCTCACTTCCTTCTTTGTAATAAAACAAGGTCTACTACTTATTAATTCTTTTCATAATCTTTTATTCATAGCCATTTATCTCTTATATTTCTATTGTGTGTATGGTACACATGCATGTGTGTATGTCTATTGCATTGGTTTGGGGCATGTGTGTGCAGGTACATGTGTGTGTACGTATATTGATATTGGGTGTTTTCACCAATTGCTCTCTACTTTATATATTGAGGCACATCTCTTATTTGAGCACAACAGAGCTCACCGATTTGGCTAGTCCTTCTAGCCAGCTTGCCCAAGGAAATTGCCTCTGCCTCTGCCTCTCTGCCTCTCTGCCTCTCTGCCTTTCTCTCTGCCTCTCTGCCTCTCTGCCTCTGCCTCTGCCTCTGCCTCTGCCTCTGCCTCTCTGCCCTCTGCCCTCTGCCTCTCTGCCCTCTGCCCTCTGCCCTCTGCCCTCTGCCCTCCGCCCTCCGCCTCCGCCCTCCGCCTCCGCCTCCGCCTCCGCCTCCGCCTTTGCCTTGCTTCTGCTCCCAGAACACTAGGATTATGGAGGGCCTGGCTCGCTGCGTGGAATTTATATGGGCACTGGGGATCTGAACTCTTGTCTTCAGCCTTGTACAATAAACATTTTATTCACTGAACTATCTCTCTAGCCCTGTGAATGTTTATTCTTCAAAGCAATACTTTAATAAATCAAAAATATTTCATTGGTGCTGAGCTTAGAATTTCAATATTCATTTTAGAGTAACTTTTCTTTTGCAGTATCATCTCTGATTAACTTTTGAAACATTACTTTAGACAAGTCTTTTTATGAAAATATTTGGAGAAATCTTTTAATGAAAAGCATAGTAGGCATGAAGGGTGTGTGAACAATAACTAATGCTTCTTTTTATTTGGGGTAATAAAACTTACTTTTGCATAGACATTTTGGGTTGGATCAGCACACTGTGAGCTCTGCTGGAATATCTTTAGTTTATAATTTGGAATTTAAAAGTAAACTTCAGTTTACATATAAATTTGACCATTTCAGTGTTTTCTTTCTAACACTTGGAGTTTATATCATTAAAAAAAAATTCCTTATGTATTTTTGCAAGTTATCTTCAGTCACTCAGATCTTCAGACCATTTTGAATTCTAATGGTGAGGGTGGATGGTCTTAAAGTACTACTTTCCTCATAGGTACTGCAAAATACACACACATAAAAACTTAGCCCAAACATTTTGAATATGGACATAGCTTATAAACCAGAAGGATACACTAACATCAATGATTTCCCTTAGAAAGCCAGTCTTTACTAATTGCAAATGGACAAGTGGACTAACTTCATGTGACACTCTGAGGTAATTACACTCCTTGCACAGAGGGCCACAGCCCTCCAGTCTCTACCCTTTGCAGTGCGCTGAACAGCATCCCCTGCCAAGAGAGGATGAAGTCACTCTCGCTGCCTTTGAAATCTGGGCTAGACTATGAGCTGCTTTGGCCAACTGGATGTAGTAAACAGTGTGGTCCTTCTCAGGCTGATTGCAAGAGGGAAGACACAGAGCTGTTTCCAATGGCCCCAAGATGTGTGTGAACAATTAGACTATACATATCAGTCCAAGTCACTCAAAAAACATAGAATTAAAGACAATTATCAACATAGAAATTTCATGCAATAACCTGTTTTGAAGAAATTTGTTCTGGCATTCCTTTTGAAATGTTTGAAAGCAGTGTTGGTCCCCAAAGAACTATGACTGCATGAGCAAAAGTCATTTCTCTTTTGAAAACAAAAACATGCCCTTCAATGAATGATTCATTAGCATACTTCCCAGTTGTAAGCTTCTAGATGAACATTCCTCCATTCTACTGTGTGAGGAGAGGATAGTCTCCAAAGGGTAGCACAGACACTCTGTCAGACACGTTGTCAGCTCTGAAGTTCTGTTAGAGTGTCAGCTCCACATTGTGCTGCTAAGCCAGCTTTTTTGTTCTGTTCCTTTTCTGTGACTCTGGCTCCCAGGGCCTCACAGTCCCATTTCACTGTATCGGGTTCATATCTCCTCATTAGTAGTTGGCAGGAGAAACTAGGCAACACATGTCCCCAGCTTATAACAAGTTTATGCGATTGTATTTTAATCCACTTCTGGGAAAAGACAAGCAGCCAAAGATCTAAATGATACATTAACAGACTAAATTTTACTTTGGTTCATCTTTCTCCAATACACGAAAAGCCGAGATGACCTAAGTAATCACTCTGGGAGTCTTTTCATTTAACACCTGTTTGCTTTTGAGGTTACAGACACTATCAGTGAAATCCCAGACTCCACATCCCTAATTCTTTGTCTCAAACCCCTTTTCTAAATCAGGAATGAATACACATGGGTATTTATCAATTGCTTGTTACAGTGGAGATACTTACAGACATACATATCTCCTGCTTTCTATTAGTGGCTTACTGAAGACCAGCTTCCTCTGATTAGGTGCACAGTAAATGCAGATCGTTATATGCAGCTTCAATTGTGTTGTTTAACCTCCATTCATGTTTGGTTCTCCCTTGGCCGATTCTAGAGAGAATTCAGAGTCCTAATGAAAATATACATTTTGAAAGTCTTTTTTATATAAATGTAACATCACTTAATAGAGTGCTTTACTATATAAACTACAGCTTTTATATTCCTTTTGTGAAATTAACTGTGATTTTTTAAAATTGTATCAGCAGCTCCAGTGTTGGTGATGCACACTTTTAATCCCAGCACTCAGGAGACAGAGGCAGGCAGATCTCTGTGAGTTCAAGACCAGCCTGGTCAACAGAGTGAGTTTTAAAGCAGTCAGAGCTGTTACACAGATAAATCTGTCTCAATGCCCCCACGGTATTAGAGTGAAAAGATCCATTTACTTATTAATGATTCCATTTCTAGGAAAATGCAGAAAAGGCAGTTGATAGACAGTAAGTGGATTCATGACTTCCTGAGGCTACCCTGATGGGGATGGGAATGTTAGTGAGTGGTGCCAGAGGATCTCCTTGGTGTCATAGAAACCTCCAGAACCTGAACTGTTGTCCACAACTTTGTGAATTTGCTGGAAAATGATTGAGTTATGCACTTACAGTTTAGGATGGATTTGATGTTATGTAAATTGTACCTTCAATACCACTGGGATAAAAACATGGAACAATGTAATCAGAGGGACCTAAAGAGTTGTTCTTAAACAGTACAAGACTCAGAACAGCAATGCTGTCAGTCACTAATATGTGCCACACCTGGGTGGAAGCCTATGAGCCTAAGGGGGCTCTCAGTTCAGTTCTAGCCACTTAAGAGCCAGAATCACAGCTTCATGTTCTATCAGGTCTGTTCTAAACATGTATAGACATGTTTATATTTAGATATCAAAATGCCTTCCATTTTCCCCTGAGAAGGACTAAATTGAGCAGAAGAAATGAAGCATGCACTGCTACCTCAACTATGAATGTCTAGGGAGGGGAGCCTGGTGTGTCAGTCCTTGAGTCCCTTTCCTCTCCCTTGAGACAGTGACAACACTAATGTAGTCTCAACACAGCCACAATAGAAATAGAAGCAGTTAGAAAGGCAACAGGTAGGTAGGATTGATTCAGTGTCACTCACTGCGGGATAGGCATTGTGGAGTGCTTAGCAAAATAGACTTGTATAACTTAAACATTAGTTTCTAAGGCAAATGCTAGCCCATTTTGTTATAAAGAGAACTAACTCTTAAAAAGTGTAACTAACTTACTAGAGTGGAACTGCAAGTAGATGGCAGAGCCAGCATCTAAAATTGTAAAGATAACTCTTTCTGCCAGCTGCCTGAGTTCTGACACCATGTTAGGGCCCCCAAATAACACACAGAGATTTATATTAGTTACAATGCTGCTGGCTAATGAGTAGGATTTCTTATTTACTAGCTCAGTCTTAATTATCAACCATAACTACTAATCTATATATTTTTATAAGGACTTATCTTACCGAGGACAACAGCCTTATTTGTCTTCTTCCTGGGATCACATGGTGATGACTCTCCTTACTACATTTCCTAGAATCATCCTTCTCTCCTAATCCTGCCTAGCTTGCTTCCCTTTTGGCCAACAGTGTTTTATGTAACAACCCATAAGACAAACATATACACAGAAGGACCTCCCCATCATAAAATCGGTTTTGTCTGTGCATTTTATACTCAATAAGAACAGGGACATCACAGGAAGCCAATCGAAATCTAACTGTAGATGTTGTATTTGTCTGCATATACATGGATGGACACTTACCCAAAATCACAGTGTGTGTAGTGCCCACATTGATAAAACAAGGGTACTATTGGTACCTGTACATTATACAATTTTTATTATTTGTTTGAATTAGCATGAAGATTAATGAGCTTTATTACAGCACATTTATGCATACTTTGCCCTCATTGGTCCTACTTCCTTTCCCCCATCACTGTCCTTGTCCAGATCTTCCTTCCCATTAGCCCTCTTGTGAATTCTTGTCACATGCATTGTGTTCCACACCTTCCTTTGGGGTCTCTTTTTCCCTTGCCCTAGTCCCCTTTCCAGCTCCATGACATACACCCATAACCACATTCTACAGTTTTCAGAAGATGGTACAAGACACGTGGTATAAAGCCCCTGGTTCTTTGGCCTCTCAGTGAGAGCAAGTAGTGTTTGTAGTAGGAGTCACTGCTATTCTTTCAACCTTATTATTCCTCAGACTTATCCTGAGGTACAGTGTGAGCTGTGAGCTGTGAGCTTTTGGCTCTGACAGGTTTGAGGTTATGACACAGGTGCCTGCAGGACAGAGCTGGCTTCAGGGCTGTGCTGTCTTCTTTGGGTCTTTGCACTTTAAGTATAAACTCATTTCCATGCCATTGCATTTTAGAAGTTATGTTTTTGATTTGATCTATAAATTTTATTTACTTTCACCACAAAAATGGGCAATATATCTAGTCTGTCATTCTACTGTCAAATATTTCTCAGTGGAGAAAGACATACACGCACTTGCACACAAACTCACAGATACATAGAGACACACACAATGCCCACAAATACATACACAGAGAGAGGGATGGAGAGATGGAGGAAGGGGAGGGAAGGAAGAGGTAGAATTTTTCTTTTCCTGGTATAGAGGTCCATATTCTGAAAATAGAAGGCTTCATTAGAACATCTTTCTCCTCTTTGACTTCCCAGTGTAACTGTCCTACTCGCAGGAGTGTGCTGAAGAGGAAGACAGGTCCAGCACTCTAGGAACACTAATCACACACTAGTATCTGCTGCTCATGGCCTTTTTAAGAACCAGTTGCTAATCAAGCTGTCAGTTGAGTAGCATAAGAGACTCAGGAATTCTCTTTGGATTGATGTCCACTCAAAATTTTATGCTTCAGGAACAGAAAATAAATAACACCAATCATAAAGAAATCTCTACTATCCTGCCACGAGGCTATGAGGAGGAACTTGGAGGACTAGTGGGTTGAAATAATGTCAGGATGCACACAGGAATAGCAGTGAGTGCTAGTTCGTCCTGGTGAATCAATGATGTATGAGATTAATTTGTCAGATACTTCCTCTCTTTTTGTAGCAAGAACTCACTTCCGAATCCTCCTCAGCACTGTGTTTTCAGTACCCAGCAGCCAAACAAACAGAATAGACAGCCAAGGTACCTCTCAGCAGAATAACAACCATTGAAAACTCGGCTCTGCTCAGTCATTCTTCATCTGGGATATTGTTAGTAACAGCTTTTCTTAGATTCAATGGGGGAAAAATCCCTCCAATTTCCTAGCTTTATGCTTTGGGAATAAAGGTCAACTATGTTAGTTTACTGTCACAAAGACCCAGCAAGTGACAATCCAGTGATGGCCGCAAAGGAAAGGGTGGTCTCCTGGGCTTATCCAAATAATGAACTTTGCCACAGAATTTGCCTTCTTGGTCTCACTTTAAAAGCTAATGCATAGTTTTCCAGTTAGAACATATTTTTTTAATCTTTATATCAGCTTGGCCTTAAAAGTTGAGCAGAATGCCTACAGATCTGAAGGGTAAAAGTTACAATCCAGTCATTTGCACTGTCCTATTTACGCTTTAGATCATTATACCCTAGATTATCTTTGACCATTAGGCTTCCCCTGCTTTTTCCCATGGTTTGTTTCCATCATTCAAGTCCTTCATTTAAAGTCTACATCTTCAGGCCTTTCTCATTACCTAAATTAGCCTTCACCACACATCACTGTGCTGCTTCTCATCTTTAGCTCTACTGTATTTTTTTCCTTCACTGGCACCTCTGTGGTTTTCAGTTTTCATTGTCTATTGTCTAGATGTCTCTCATCACCAAAACATAAGTTCTGAAAGTCTGGACTCTAATAATCTGTGATTTACTCAATTTGTTTACTGTTAGGACCTATGGACATGCAGAAAGTGCTCAATAGTATTTGTGAAGAAATTAATATGGATGAGAATTGTGTCAAAGAAATCAACTTATTCTATAAGTTTGATATACATACTTGATTTTGTAAAATAAATTTTGGATTGTCATGGTACTAAGAATCTATTTATATATCTGCAATATCAGATATGGAGAAGTTCATTTGGAGAATGAAGCAGTGGTTAGAAATGATAGCCTAGAGTTGAATGACAGTTTTGTCATTTGATAGCTAGGAGTCCTGGAGAAACTCAGCTTCCCTCTGCGTCTCAGTTTGCTTATACTCAGATGGTCATAAAGAAGATAATGATATTGAGATAAAAATAAATAGATTGATATATTTTTAAAATTTAAAATAAGGTTTCCTTAGGACTCTTGGTCTGAATTATTTATAATGGGCTGCAAAGTTATTGGGGACGTGCCATCTGCATTCTTGCTTTTTCAGTTCCAGTGAGGGAGAACTAACAGCATCTACCTGACAGAGTCATACCAGTGAAACACACAACCCTTGAACTTGGCCTTGGCAGGCCTGGTGCTTCTAAACCACAGCTTCTGTTGTGTTGATTAGAAGTAGGCAGGTGGCATCACTCATGTTCCTTTTCCATTCTTTGTTGTTACCAGACTGTGATCTTCATTCGTGACAAAAATTCTCACGGGCAAGAAGTGTCAGGATATATCGACTACGCCCACAGACTTAAAACTGAAGATTTTGAAGTTTACTTTGCTGGAAAAAGAAGACTTCTTCCAAGGCCCACAGATATGAGGTAAATTCTATACAACTCTTACACCTTGGAGACCAAGATATAGAATTATTGTATATTGCATGTTGAGCCCTGTATGGTCATGAACAAAGGACAAGGGCATGAGTCTGGCTGTGGAGAACTGTCAATGTCATGAATCATCTGCAAAGTGCAAAACAGAACCACAGGGCGATACCACTTCCCTCCAGTAAAGCTGATTATGGTGGGAATGCTGAGGAGAATGTGGGAAGGGAGCCCTCATGCCGTTAGTTGGAATGTCAAGTAGTGCATCCACTAGGGAAAATTGTACAAAGATTTTCTTAAAAACTAAAAACAGAGCTATCATAAGACCTATCATTCTCTCTAGTGGGTATTTATCCAAAGGTAATGGAATCCGTATATAGAGACATCTATACACCCACGTTTACTGTAGCACTATTCACAATAATAACCAAGTGGTGAAAACAACCTAAGCATCCCTCAATAGATAAATGGGTTTTTAAGAAATATTGTACATAAACCCAGTGAAGTAATATCCAGTCATAAAAAAACATAAAGTCCTTTCATGGTATCACTCATATAGTATCTAAACAAGTTGATGTCATACATGTAGAGAACAAAGTGTCAATTATTATAGGCTGTGGAAGGGCAGGGTGATCTGAGGAAAAGTTGATCCGTGGGCACTAAACTATGGTTAGACAAGTAAAAAGTCTTATATGCTACTGTACAGATAGAATAACTACAGATAAAACAATATGATGCATCCTCCAGAACACTAGAAGAAAGGATTTTAGTGGTTCTTATGATAGAGAGAATATAAATGTTCAAGAAGACAGTTAGGGCTAACCCAATTTACACATTATATGTGCATGCATGGGCTGAAATATTACATGTCACCCCATTAATATGAACATTCCAATGTTCTATAGTAGATGAGAACAAGAGCAATCAATAAAATATGTAAGTGAAAGTAAAATCCAAGCTTTGTCTCACACCTCTTCTCTACTGACAAACTTATTACCAATGACCCCTCCCCCCTCCCCTGCCCAGTCCCTGTTGCCTTAACAGATTTGCTCATGTTACAAGAAAAACAGATGCACTACTGTCTAGATCTTTGATCGCATCACCAACACTGTGACCTTATTATACTTAACTGAATATTCCATTGTAAAACCTAAGGCCTGATTGGTACCTAATCATACTTCATTGATTGAATCAGACAATTACAGATGGTTTGTCTAGTCAGAGTAACCAAGACAAGGGTTTGGTCCTCTCTGTCTAGCATCCCTCACTTTATGCCAGCCCCTCTGTGTTGCTGAGTTGTTAGTGGACCTTTCTCACTTTCTGTCTCACTGGTCTTCCTCACATTGTTGTTATCTACTGTCCTATTTCCTACACAATCACTCAAATGACTTCAATTTCAATATTCTTCTCCCAGAACTCTTTTGATAAGAGGAGCTCTATACTTCCTGTTGCCCAATTTCAGATCTTTTGAAGTTTATCAGTAGATTTCAGTTGTACTGATCTAAACATTCCATTGTAAATTCCCCCAAAAAGTTTGACCTTAAGATTTTAATATCCACTAATGAAGATTATCAAATACTTTTGTTATATTGTTAACATTCTTTATTCTCTTAATTTTCAGATTATTATTTAATTACATAATTTCTGAATCTTCTGGGTCTTACAATCTTTCTGCCCCTTCTTCTCCAAAGTTCCATGAGTCTTAAGCATGGTTGTTGTTTTATAAATGTATACATTGGAACTGGGCTCTACAACTCTGCATTTTGATTGGTTGTGGTTTTCTGCAGTGATCACTGTCAGTTGCAAAGAGAAGTTTCCTCAATGAAGGGTGAAGACTAAACTTATCTGTGGGTAAAAGGATAAGTATTTAGAATATAGAGATTATGCTTGTTTAGTAAAGTGGTGGTTGTAGATTCTCCTCCAAGATTTGTGACTTTACTTTCCTTGGATAGTTGGCTAGGTTTCCAGTACCAGGTTTGGTTTTCCAATTATTGAGCAGGTCTTAAGTGTTATTAGAAGGCTATCAGTTTCCACCAATGTGTGCATGCCACTATTTCATCCATAGGGTTATTGTGCTGGCCATTGACATGGTTCACATGCGTCATAGTTAGGTAGTATTATTGGTTATCTCCCTCCTTTGAAAATGAACAAAAAAGCTAATCCTTAGCAGGGAGGCATTTGGGTCAGTTCCAGCTCAGGTGCCTCTGGATGATATGTCTGAAATTAAGTATATGGTGTCTTCAGCAATAGGGACATAACATCCACTTCTGGAGGTGGGGCAACCAATGACAATATGTTCTGGGAGAAATAATGTTCTAGGAGTCTCTTGGACAATCTGGACCAACAACTCATAAGAGGGCTTCTCACACCTGTTATTGGGTTGGGATTTTTTGTCTGTTTGTTTGTTTGTTTAATTTTTATGGTCTTTGGCTCTTGGAGGGAACATTATCATCAACCTAGTTGAGAAAATTTCATGTAAACTATATCTGTATATTTGCACACAAACTTACATGTATTACGGATTTTTTTTAAAGGACAATAAATAAAAGTTACATATGTGTTAGGGAGTTGCCTCCTCAGTATAGTGCTTACAGTCTAAGCAGGAGAGCAGAGTTCAGATCCCCAGATATAACCAGGCATAGCAGCAGGCAGCTGTAATATATCCTGTGCTGTGAAGGCAGCAGATCCCTGGAGATTGCTAAGCTAGGCATCCAGTCTAGCCAGTCAGCCATCTCCGGGTTCACTGAGAGAACCTGTCTCAAAAATAATGTGAAAAGCACATTTATTCCTTCATTTCCTTATTTCTACAATCTTACAGGTTAGAAGCTTCATTTGTACTTTTCTATAAAGAGAAGCAGAGTCACTGCAGCAATAACTGGTGTACCCAAATTTACATAAAGACCTTTGCACACAGAGACTAAAAAGACAAGACCAGATATCAAATACCATGAGTTTTTAAACCAATATTCTACTCTGTTCAGAATTAGTCATGTAAAGATGTAATTTTCCCTGTGGGCCTTTGTCAGGCCATAGGCCTCTCTTACAGATTTCTGCCTCACTTAACAAAGCCTACTTTGAGGTTGCCTTTCAAGACCTTAAGCAATCCTACTGTCCACAGTTAAGACAAGGGAATGTTGGCCTTCCTGTACCCACCCTTGCCACTTCCTCCTTTCGTTGAGGTTGGCAGAAAACAATCCTTTGTACTTAACCAGCAGTTCATTTTCAGTCACCAAGAGTAAGAATTACCATGTGCCACAGCTTTGTATGTGGAAGAACACTGAACAGAACTAAAAGTGGCCTATAATTATGGCTTCAGGCAAAAGGTCATCAAGGGAAAATTGGCCCCGACTTGTTGAACCTCAGTTTTGTCCCAGGATACTTTTAGAATCTATTCATATCCTCTGAACTATGGTTCACATCATTTTTTTCTTGGTAATATCTACTTGGAATTCTTTCACAGATAAATTGGATTTCCCAATACTTAGCTCATTTTAGCATCTCCTTATCCAAAGATGGACACTAAGTATTATCTGTCATGTAAAACTCAAGAATAGAGAAGAGATGGCATAGCACCATTCTTAGATGTATGTCGGGACTCTCTATAAAACACAACCATATTTGAGGCAGTAATTCCATGGAATCCATAGTAGAATGTCTATCCACATCATCCAGTGATAGCATTATCCTGGCCTCTCTGGACTCATGACTTAAAAAGAAAAGAAAATCAAATTCCCAGAACACTCATATATGTCTGTCCCTCTTCTCACGATGTAAGCTTGCACATGCAAACATGCTTACACATAGGTTTACAGCACACACACACACACACACACACACACACACACACACACACACACACACGCCAGAAAGAACATTACTATTGAATCTAAATCAATTACTATCTCATGACCCCTATTTCTGTTTGTGTCAGCAGTGCTCCTCTCTGTGTTAGGAAAATCATCCCAAGCTTCCAGAGTCCACATCACCATTTAGTAACACTAAGTTCTATATTTTTATTACTGAGAAGATGTAACCCTTTTTAATATTCCTTTGTTTTCAAAATTCCCAACAAGGTTTTCATATTCCATAACAAGTTGTTTTTGCATGAATATAAATTCTACATTTTATCACAGGCTAAAAATATATAGCCAACAGAGCTCCATACACATACAGTTCATACAGGATTAACAAAATGATTTAGGAAGAGTTTAGCTAAAAGTAAATTTCATTGTAAATTCAATAGCTGAGATAAGGGAAGCCTGTGTTCACGCCTCAAGGGTAATTATATACCTATACTGTCCTTTATCATCATGGTATGATCCATGTTAACTTTTGTGAATGCCTGGATATGTCTGTTTGTTAAAGCTCTCACTGATGGGTCACTTGGAGGGTAGGCAGCAGGATAGCATAGAAGCATGCACTTCAAACTATGACAAATTGACAGTTGCAGGATGTTGGCTCAGAGATATTTCCAACACATTGAAAGCAGATCTGTTTGGGATTTTTTATTCCTATTGGCTTTAATGTTTGTTTATTTTAAGCTGTTCTAGGCTACAAAGTTCTAAAGACTATACTTCTTACTCTTAAAACTGCATAAATGCATTACAAAGATAGAAGTGCTTCGCCTTACTCATTTCACAGACATCACAGAACTTTACAGACGACTTCTAGACCTCCAGATTCTCAATGAGAATAACAGAAATAAAATCATAAGTATTTAATAATATTTATATGAATTTACTTAAATGCCTAAGGGTAAACTATTTTTAAGGTTTAAGATTCAAGTGGCCAGAAGCTGAACTGAAAGTCCCAGTAGTGACTCAATAAGTGGCCAGTGGTCATCCAGATAAAGGAAGACTTTTCCCATAGGAGATAGAAAATAAGAAATATAACATCATCCACTCATGCACACATGTGTTTCCATTATGCATTTATTTATAATAATTACAATTTTATTATAATCGTGCTTTTATTTTGTTTACAAATGCCCATGTACAGTGATTGACACATACAAGCATTTAGTTTCCTTTCAGCATGGATAGGGAAATTAATTTTCTTCATGTTATTGAATTCCTACTTGGTTTCAGTTTGTTTTAAAAAGGAACAAAATAGTAATTGAGGACAAAGGAGCCAAATTTACATAAACTTTAGCAGTCCAAATGCCAAGTTACTCAGAAAGTTTAATGAGCTCCATCTCTACAAATTTACAAAATTGGATGATACAACACATAATCGGTTCCTTTGAAAAGATATATGATTTTATTTTCCAATATTACAAAATCATTGTCACACAAAAATCAACTTCAAAATCTGAGTAACAACTTTCACAACCAAATTTTCCTTAAAGATTTTGTTTTGGAGCCGGGCGTTGGTGGTGCATGCCTTTAAACCCAGCACTCGGGAGGCAGAGGCAGGCAGATCTCTGTGCCAGCCTGATCTACAGAGCGAGTGCCAGGATAGGCTGCAAAGCTACACAGAGAAACCTTGTCTAGAAAAACCAAAAAAAAAAAAAAAAAAAAAAAAAAAGATTTTGTTTTGGAACAAACGAAAACAGCTTACAGACTATTTTATACTTACTTTCCCCTGCTTTTAGGAATAAAAGCTTAATCATCTAAAAAGGACATAAATAATTCCATTCAAATGCCCAATCTCTTAGTTTGGGTCCATGAGCCAAGTGGAGAATAATGAAAAAAATTCCATCTCAGTGGTAGCCCCTTCTGCTTCTTCCTGGAGGCAGACACATTCTAAAGGTCTTCATGCCTTGTCCCAAGAATATAGGACCAAAGTAGTTTTATCTAGCTGCATTTTTCCTGAATTTTGACAACCAGGAATGGTTAATATAATTCTTTGTCTGCCTTCCCCAGCCACCTTTAAACTTATAAAGGTGCAACAGAAAGTTGTTTGATTGGTAAAATGGATAGGAAACTACCATCCTGGCATTTTGATTCTTTTACTAATCAGAGATTTCAACTTTCTACTGTTATTCATTTGTATTCACTTTGACTTTTATATAATAATATTTTGAGAGTCTGAAACTAATAAGCCCTGAAACAAGGTAACTACGATTCTTGAGCAAACCTTACACTTGGTAGCATGTGCATCTACCACTATGTCACAATTTAATGATATGGGATGAATGATTTCTTACGGCTAAGAAGCTGGATACCTTAAAACTGTCATAGCACATACTCTGTTGTTTTTTTTTTTTTTTCATTTTCTTCTTCTGTCTTCAAATATATAAGGCAATTAGCATGTTACGATAAATCTTTTTGCCAAAAGCCGCCTGAGCCCCACCGCCACGTGCGAGCTTTACGCCAGCCGCCCGCCCGAGTTAGGCCCAAATGAATACACAGAGAGACCTGTATTAGTTACAAAGCTGCTTGGCCAATGACTAGGATTCTCATTTGTTAGCTCAGTCTCAATTACCATACATCTATATATTTTATGGGACTTATCTTATCGGACACCTTATTGGCGTCCCTCCTTGTTGGTGAATCACATCATGCCGCTAGAGCAGGAGACCAGGGGAAAAGAGAGTGACCCTTCCTTTTTCCTCTTCTTAAATGAGTCTTCTTGTTATGTCACTTCCTGTCTGGAACACCACTTCTCTACTACATTTCCCAGAATCCTCTTTGACTCCTAGTCCAGCCTAACCTGCTGTCTCATTGGCCAAGCAAGTACTTTATTTCCCCCATCATTAGCAGGCCCAAACAATGAAAATGTTTGGATGTTGAAATACTTTCTTACTAGGTCCCTAATCTCACATTGACTATAATCCACTCAATGGGAAATCTTCAACTTCAAGCCTTTGAAGTGTTCTTGTAAACTTAGTGCTAAAGCATTTGACTGTGATGCTGTCAAGAAAGTTCAGAAAATGAACAAAAATAATGGCAAAAATTGAAAGACAAGGGAAAGAAATAGGAAGGAACAATGGTAAGAAAAATGAAGATGAGATTCTGTTCAAAGGACAGGGAAGACGGGAGGGAAGTGGGTTTCATAAAATACCTCAAAATTAATCAGACGATTCTGTTTAAACAGAACTTGTTTGAAGAATGACATCAGCCCAGTGACACAAAGAGGAATGCATAGTTCCTGCTCCTCCAAATCCAGTGTACAAAATATTAGTACAAAATACCTTTGAAAAGAATTCATAGCTCAATGAAGTAGAAGTATCCAGAGGAGTGAAACACAGAGCAGGCAGCTCTACACGGCTAAGAGCAATTCCACTGTTGGGGCAGAATGTCCCCCAAGTTAGGTTACCCCAGCACTGAGCAGATTGTGTAACCCTGTATTTTCCCCTAGTGCAGGAAAGAGAAACCAGGGTGTGTCCTGGATGCCCGGCTCCTGCCTGTTTAGGGTTCCCTCCTGGAAGCTGACTCTCTGTTGCCAGCTTTGCTTTCCAAGATTGGGGAAAGTGCATGAGAGGAGCCATTCCTCCAGAAGGGAAGGATGGATGCCTTATACCCTGGTCTCCTCTTGGGGGTCGGTTTCTCACATTGCATACCAAATAGCCAAAACAGCTTGTGTGATATACAAGGAAAAGAGGCAAGTATTCTCTTACAGGTTGATCTATGAAACAGGGTGAAAACTACAGAGAGAACTGAGGATCTCCCCAGGAGGTATTGAAGAAATTCAAGGAAGCCTTTTTCCAATCCCACCATGCTCTCTGATGGCATGGTCTTAGATTGCCTCACATAAGTACTGTTGGGCAGTACTTAATGTCGAGACACCTATATAATATTGGGAAGTGATAGCTGTTTCTTCATGTGGAGACAATAACACAAACATACAGAGAACATTAAGAATCAAATATGACATAATTAACTCCAAGCAGATTTCCAGTAAGCACCCTGACAAAGATGTCTGGGTTGCCAGACAATTCAAAATGATCATCTTAAAGATGCCCAGCAAGGTCTGAGAACATGGACAAAAGAAAGTCAGAAAATACTTTAATGAATGAATGTTTTTTTAAAAAGACATAGAAATCACTTTTTAAAGTCTAAGCAAATTAATTAAAATGAGACTTTTCTTGGGATTGGCTCAACAGTAGATTTTGTCAAAGCAGAAAGACAAATCACCACACTTCAGAAAATTATGAAATTATTCAGTGCAAGGAACAGTAAGAAAAACTAAGGATAATAAAATGAAAAGCTAAGGAAATAGTAGGAGCACACCAAGAGAACTACTATGTGCCCCAGAAATTATAGAAGGAGCAACATTGTTTAGATGCCTGCTGAAGGGGATGAGAGATGGCTGAGCTGTTAGTGCTTGCTGTTCTTCAGAAGGATCTGAGTTTGGCTTCTAGCACCCACCCCCACTGGGCAACTTGCAACCACCCATTACTCCAGCTTCAAGGGATCCTGCATCCTAGTGTAATCTTTCAAGCACCTGTACACACATGTGCATAGACACAGAGATCACAGATAGGACAGGGGAAAGGAAGAGGAGGAAAGGGCCTTGCAGCAGAGACCCTGCAGGCCCAGAGTAAATGAGGTGATAGATTAAGATGCTAGAAAGAAATATCGACATGCAAAGGTTATATACCAGCTGTCCATCAAAAATGCAGAAATAAAGACATTTATAGACCAAAAAAGCATAAAGAAGTCATTTTTACTAAATTTGTCACATTGGAAATGTTAAAGACAACTCTTACAACTGAAATGAAAGCGTGATAATTAGCCTTAAATAAACATAGATATCACAAATGCTATTAAATTGTAGAAATATAGACTAATACTATCAGGCTGGTAACAAATCATTTTAAACATTACTATAAAATTTAAAGGATAAAGAAATGAACAACACCTGAAAGTACAATTTTATTAATAGATACAAAGTTTTAAATGTTATAGCCATGACAACAATGATACAGTGTATGCAGTAGTAGGTACTAACAGCACAGACATTTTGTATGTCAGCCTCATTGCAAATAAAAATAAAGATATTAGGAGATAGAAGGAGGAAAGAGAAGGAATCTGAACACATTGCTATAAAAATAAAACCATATGATTATGAAAGATATAAAAAGGAAAAAATGAACAAAATATTCAGAAAACAAGAAATGACAACCCATGTATCAATAATCCTTACATATGTAAGTGAATTAAATTTCCAAATCAAAAGAATGGCTAATTGGAGAGTAAAAACAATATCTTACACTATGCTATCTTGTTAGAGGCATTTTTGGCTTTAATGATATATGCTAGGGAAGGAATTGAAAAAAGTCCATGAAAAAAAAAAAAAACAGATATCAAAGATGTGAATTACGAAAAAAATAACAAAGCAAACAGAGCTTTAATGCATTATTTTCAAAATTGGTAGATCATCCAAACAGAAAATCAACATGAAAATAGTAGATTCGAATAAAACTTTACTCCAAAGTAGTAAAATACATATTTTTAAAAAAGAATATAAAGCATCCTCCAAAACAGATCATATGATGTAGAAAAAATCATCTCAACAAGCTAAGAAAATAGAAATAATAACCATAATTCTTTTCCAAACACAATGATATAAAATAGAAATCAATAGGCATTTGAGAAAATTTACAAATATATGTGTAAATTCAATTGTATATTCCCAGAAAAAAAAAAAACACTGAAGAAAAGATAAATCAAAGGGAAAATAAAAAATAACTTTGAACCCATGTAAGTGCAACCTCCATCGAAACCAAAAATTAAGGGCATTGAAGAAATTAATTTCAAATGTGTATAGTGTTAAGCACCTACAAACAGAGAAAACAGACTTTGACTAACCAATCTAACTTTACAACTAAGAAAGTATTGTAAGAATAAATTAAACCCAAAGTCAACATGAGGAAGAAAATGATATCAAAACATAGATACATTACATAAAAAACACAAAAGACTGCTATTTTTTTACATTTTTAAATTTAAATTAGAAACAAGCTTGTTTTACATGTCAATCCCAGTTCCCTCTCCCTCCTTCCTCCTTGACCCTCTATCTCAATCCTTTCTGCCCCTCAGGGAAGGTGAGGCCTTCCATGGGAGAAAAGTTGGCTATTTTTAAAATAAAGTTTACAAACCTTCACGAGAAAACAGAAAAATCATGTATGACATTGAAGAAGTACCAGCTGATACCACAGAAGTATGGGAGACTAGCATAAATAATGAATCTAGAGGAGAGAAAATTATTATAAGGATGAGATCTGAAAGGTGAATTAGTGGAAAATTTAAGTATGTCAATAATAAATCAGCAGACTGAATCAGGATCAAAACTTCCCAACAAAGCAAAGCTCAGGTCAGATGACTGCTGAAGTCCATCAAACATTAAAGAAGAATGGTTTGCACTCCTAAGCTTTTCCAAAAATTTAAGCCAAGGGAATACCTCCAAATGCATTTTAAGAGGCCAGTGTTACTTTGAAGCCAAAGCCAGGCAAGGACATTGTAAGTAAACTACAGGCAAATATCCCAGATGAATGCACATGCAAAAACCATCAGTAAGACACTAGCATTCTGAACTTAATGGCACCTTTAAGGGAGTAGGCTACACGAGTGGATTTGATTGTGACAGTGGGAGATTTTTAGGTATTCAATTAAAAATGTAGTACATTACATTTGTTCAAACACTAAAGGACAAAGCTCCTATGATCATCTCAATATATAAAGAAAAGTACTGACAAAACTTAAATTCCCCTTTCATCAAAATTCTCAACAAACAGGTATGGGAAAAGTGTAAAGTGATGAAGTGCAGGGCTTTCATCAAACTCAGCAATGGAGTACTTCAAGCTTTTCTTCCAAGTTCAGGTACTAGACAAGACTGCTCACTCTCACCAGCTCGGTTCAACACAGTATTAGAAATCCTAGCCAGAGAACTAAGGGAAGGAAAAGAAATGAAGGAATCCAGATTGCAGAGAAAGAAGTACAGTGCCTCTACTTAAAAGACAGCATGATATTATTTGTTGTTTGATTGATGGTGTGGATGTGGCCTATGTATGTGTTTGTATGTTCATGTTCACCTGGATATTGGTGTGACTACATGGTGAAGGACAGAAGTCGGTGTCATCTATTGATTTCCAATAAGTGTGTGTGTGTAGGAATGTGTATATGAGTACAGTACCTGTGGAGGTCAGAAGAGGATCTACTGAGCTGGAGTTACAGTTGTAAGCTGTCTGACATGAAGGCAGGGAACAGAACTTGGGACCTATGAGGGAGGAGTGCTGAGCCAATGAGCCATTTCTCAAGCCCTCAACATAATTTTTATGATACAAGTTTTCTCACTGAACCTGGAGCTTAAGGATTTGGCTAGACTGGCTGGCCAGTAAGCCCTAGACCCTACTAGCTCTACGTCTCCTTTTCTGGGATTGTAGCCATGTGCCACCATCCTCAGCTTTTTATATGAGTTCCAGGCATCTAAGCTCAGGTCCTCCTGGTTGTGTAATAGGCTCCTTACTGAGTTACCTTCCTTTTAGTCATTCACTAAAATTGGAAGATGTAAAAAAAAAAGCATAAAAGTCAGTTCCATATATATATATATATATATATATATTATATATATGTATATATGCAACAAATTATCTGAAGAGAAAATTAAATAAAAGATTGCACCAAAATTTGAATACTTAGACATAAATTTAATGAAAGAAATGGAGGAGTTATACATTGCAAACTCTCAAACATTGATGAAGGTAATTGGTACAGGAAAATGAAAACATACTGTTCATTTCCTGAGTAATTCATATTTGTTAAAAATGTCAATACTATCTGTGTTTGCTGGGTTTCTGTTACTCTGATAATACTTGAGATTGTCAACTATAAAGAACAAGTTTATAATGGCTCCCAATGTTGAACATTTCATTACCCATTCAGGCATCACTGTTCATTGGGCCTGTAGCTAGGCAACACATCATGACAAAAGCACGTGGCAGACTAAAGATGCTTCTACCTAACATCTGAGAAGTTGGAGAGAAGAGGCCAAAGTTCACAGTCTCCTATGAGAGGGATACCATTAATAACAGGAAACCTCCTACTAGCCCCTCCTTAAAGCCCCTACTACCTTCCAGTAGTAGGAACATTAATTACCCAACCAAGTCCTGAGCACATGGGCCTTTGGAGGATATTGAGCACATGGGTCTCTAGAGAAGATGTCATATTGAAGCTACAGCCTCACTGAAGAACTCTAAAGATGTAACACAAATTCTATCAAAATTCTGATGACATTTGAACAAAATGCAAAAGAAATCCTAAAATCTGCACATGTTGTAGTTTCATTTCTGTTGCTGTGTTATAACACCATGAGAGAAAGCAGCTTGGAGGAAGAAGGTTTTATTTGTCTTGCAATTCCAGGTTGCAGTCCCATGGAGCAGAGAAGTCAGAATGACACGGGCATGCATCACCTCATAGTTAAGAACAGAGAAATAAATGCATGCATAACAGTCACTTGCTTGTACTCAGCCTGATTTCTCTACTTTTGTATTGTTCAGGAACGCCTGGCAAAGGGTGCGGTGCTGCCGAAAGTAGGTTATGTCTTCTCACATCAGTTAGCTAAGACTGTCTTCTGAAGACATTCCCACAGACCTACCCAGTGTAAACAAGCCCACATTGAGACTCTTTCCTCGGGTGGCTCTAGGTTATGTCAAGTTGATGATGCTAACACATGATGTAGTTCCATATGAATTACAAAAGACCCCAAGTAGTCAAAGCAGCCTTAAACAATTACAAAGTTGTACACATCAACTTCCTGATTAAGGAATATGTTTTATGTACTCTTATGTATAAAATTAAATATGCAAAACTAAACATAAAAATTAATCTAACAACGTGGTTAAGTATGCAATCAAGACTCAGAATAAATGGAACAGAATGGAGAGCCTCGAGGAAACTTGTATACACTTTATGTCAATTGATCTTCTATAAACATTGGAACACATGTTAAAAAAAAGATAGTTTTTTCAACAAATGATGTTGGGAAAACTGAATATACACACACAGAAGAGAGAAATCAGGCATCTATCATGTAGAATTTATTTAAAAATCAAACCAAAATAGATTCTGCATAAACATCAGTCCTAAAGCTACTTACTACACTACTAGGAGAAACTAAGAGGAACTTCTTAGCGACAGCCTGGGAAATGACAGAAACACAGGCATCAAAAAGGAACAATTGATCAATGGAACTGTACAAAAGCAAGACTGAACACAACAAGGGAAACAATCAACAGAGCCAAGAAACCACCCAGAGAACAGGAGAAAGCAACACATCTGACATGAGATTAGCATCTAAGAAATGAAAGGAACCTGAACGATTCAGCAGAAAGAAACAAGAATCTTGATTAAACCATAATCAAGTCATCTGAACAGACATTTCTCAACAAAGATGTATGAATGGCCTACGGGTACATGAAAAGGTGTTCAACATCTCTAATTATCAGCACATGCAAATTAAAGCAGGAGAAGGCAATGCTTCACCTCCTAGAATGACTAATATGGAGGGAAGAAGACACATGATAAATCGTTTTTATAAGAATCTGAGAAAAATGAAGACAGACATTGTGTACATTTGATGGGCCTTTAAACTGGTATGGCTACTACTGACACAGAATGTAGAGTCCTCTAAAACTCAAGATTAAGTGTTGTGTGAGCAATTAATTCTACTTATACATGATTTCTAAAAGAACTGAAGTCACAGCCTGACAGAGAGGCCTACACTCCTCTGTTTTCTATAGCATTCTTCACAGTCTTCAAGGTACAGACATATGTATGTTCATGTGTGATGAAATATATTCTGTCTTGAAAAAACAAATTCCTGTAAATTAGGACATGGATGAATCAAACAACACAGTTATAACTGGAATAGTCAGACAGGAAGAAAATATGTCACATGACATGACTTTGAATATTAAATTTTAAAAGTGAAATCACAGAATCACGAAGTGGTTTCCAGGGACTCGTGGATGGGGAAAAGAGAGAGAATAGTCCAAACACACTGTTTCAGATATGTGAGATGAATAAGTTGTGAGAGTTTATGGTTGTAATGAATGACACTGTACTTGTTATTTGCTAACACTGCAATTTTTGCCTGAAGTTTGTGAAGAAATTTGGCCTTTAAGTTTCACCACACACATGCACATACACACAAAATAATTTTTTGAGCTTAGGAATGTGTTAGCCGGCTGAATTGTGCTAGTCACATCATAACATAGACATATATCAAGATATCACATTGGCATTTTATATGTTATATATAAGTTTTACTCAATGATTACACCTCAATAAAATCAGAAAAATAAAGAATCATTGTTATATTTTTAACTTAGAAATTGGTTAATCACCTTTTAGAAAGGAAGAGTAGGAACTTTTCCAATTTGTTGAAAACCGGTTTTCTTTGATTGGTAAATACATAAGTAAATGTCTTTATGCTTTTCAAAATTCTGGTTTTTTTCTACACTCATTTTCAATGAATACACATTTTTTAAGCATACAAAGATAGATGGTACCTATAGCTTTGTCTGCATTCATGTTCTCTTGAATTCTCACTCAAAAAAGGTTTGTAGCAATGGTTGCATTTCCAAAGATGTTTCAGTCTTTCAGTTGTGCCTCCTTGTGAACACCATGCTGAATTTATCCATAGTTTATCTTTGTGTGAAGATGAACATGAAACTCTTAGTGCATCCTGGAAGCAGCTGTGCTGAGCTGTGGATGACAGTGTCGAGGAGAGAGCACTGTTAGTAAACAGAGCAACAGACAGATGGAGAAGAGGTATGGGAAACCAGAATCCATTCAAACAAAGCAGACTGGGATAAATGAGGAAGAAGGGTTTCTCTTGCTAACTATCTAAATGTTTCATCTAGAAAAGCACACTTGCACACCTGGCTTGTGTTTGTTATGAATATTACCTCCCCTGTTTTATTCTGTGTTCTTGTACATTTCAGTTCACTAAAAACAAAAGTAAAATGACTGGATAGATATAGCACACAATATTTTAAATGTCATCTATAAATAAAGATACCTCAGAATACAAAGTGACACATACAATTTTACAAGTTTACTGTTATCTTTGAATAAGAACTGAAAATATTGTAAATCATAAGTACATATGCATGACAAATATTAATAAGCAAATAATATGATATAACTATCTTTAGAATTGTCATATGACAAGAAGAGTAGGTGTTGTTGGTTAAAACTCATTTAAAGAGTAAAAATTAAGAAACTGGTTCATTCATAGTCACCATTTTGACCAGTTCTAAACTCAATCACTCATGTAGTCTCAGAGAAGCTACATAGAAAGAGTCTTCCATTTGATTGGAAAATCTTTTCCCAACCTTTAATTCTTGGTACCATCTGTATTTGAAGTTGAGGTGTTTTTCTTGTATGCAGCAGAAGGATGGATTCTGTCTTCGTATCCATTCTGCTAGCCTGTCTTTTTATAGGTGAGTAAAACCATTAATATTGAGGGATATTAATGGTCATTGATTGTTCGTTCTTGTTTGTTTTGGATTTGTTGTTGTTGGTGGAATTATGTGTGGATTTCCACCCCATTTTTCTTTTGGCAGTTGGTAAAGGGGGATTGTTTATTGCCTATGTTTTTCTGGTTGTAGTTAACTTCCTTGGGTTGGAGTTTTCCTTCCAGAACTTTCTGTAGAGCTGGATTGGTGAATATGTATTGTTTAAATCTGGTTTTGTCATGGAATATCTTGTTTTCTCCATCTATATTGATTGAAAGCTTTTCTGGGTATAGTAGTCTGGGCTGGCATCCATGATCTCTTAGTGTAGGTAGAATATCCATTCAGGACCTTCTGGCTTTCAGAGTTTCCATAGAAAAGTCAGGTGTAATTCTGATAAGTTTGACTTTATATGTTACTTGACCTTTTTCCTTTGCTGCTCTTATTATTCTTTCTTTATTCTGTGTGTTTGAGGTTTTGATTATTGTGTGGTGAGGAGACCTTTTTGTGGTCCACTCTATTTGGTATTCTGTAGGCTTCTTGTACTTTCATTGGCATGTCTTTCTTAGATTGGGAAAGTTTTCTTCTATGATTTTGTTGAATATATTTTCTGCACCTTTGAGTTGGGTTTCTTCACCTTCTCCTATACCTATTATTCTTAGGTTTGGTCTTTTCATGGTATCCCATAATTCCTGGATATTTTGTGTTAGGGATTTGTTGGACTTAAGATTTTCTTTAGTCAATAAGTCTATTTCTCCTAGTGTATCTTCAACTCCTGAGATCCTCTCTTCCATCTTTTGTATTCTGTTTGTTATACTTGCATTGTGTAGTTCATTATTATTTACTGCGCTTTTCTATTTCCAGTATTCCCTCTGTTTGTGTTTTCTTTATTGTCTCTATTTCAGTTTTCAGTCTCCAACTGTCTGAATTGTTTTCTTCAGCTGTTTGATTGTAGTTTCTTGGCTTTCCTTAACAAATTTGTTAATTTCTTATAATTTTTGTTTGTTTTTTCTTCCATTTCTTTAAGGGATTTTTTTCATATCCTCTTTGAGGCCCTCTATCATTTTCATGAAGATGTGTTTAAGGTCATTCTCTTCTGCTTCATCTGCATTATGATGTTCAGGTCTTGCTGGTGTAGGGTCTCTAGACTTTGGCGGTGTCATATTGGTTTTGCTATTGTTGAGTGTGTTTTTATATTGTCTTCTTCCCATCCCTTCTTCCAGTGGATGTAGAAATAGTTTCTTCCTCTCCTGGTGGGTATGGGACCAAGGTTTCCTTCCGATAGGTGCAAACCGATCAAATACTCTGATGTCTCTCCTCTTCCTGTGAATGGAGACAGGACTGATACCTGGGCCTTGGCAGTCTCTGGGTGTGTTGGATCCTGCTGGGCTGGGATCTGCCATGAGCAGTCCCCTGGCCTCAGGTGTCTCTGAGCAGGGCAGAGATGTAATTTTACAAATGTTGTGCCAATGTGCTTTGTTCCCTATAGATTTTATTTCATTCAGTATCTGAAACATAATGGTTTGTAATGATAAAACATAATTCGTTATTCTGAAAATGTTCTATTAAGGAATCTGAAGTGTACAGGAACACAAATTCAGGTGTGACTGAGAATTTCTGGGATACAGGGCAGCCCACTGTCTTTGACAGGTGAGGAAGAATGAAAAAAAAATCCATGGGTATGGATATAAAAGTTAAAAAAGAGAATGAGAAGACTTTTATGTCATCCCATCCTGTGGGATTCTAAATCCACTCTTTCATGGTTAACCTTTTACTTCCTATAAGTAACAGTGCAATGAGTTTAAAGGAGGTAATGTAGAAATGACAATGCCTTTGTCTTATATTTAAGACATTTGACAAACCTGAATAAAGTATTAGACAGGGTGGTACTTGTTGAAGCACACAGGTTATCAAGATCAGAACCTGACTCAAGAGCCAGGCACATGCTTTTAATCACAGCAGTCAGGAGGCAGAGGCAGATGGATCTCTGTGAGTTAGAGGCCAGCCTGGTCTACAGAGTGAGTTCCAGGACAATCAGAGCTACATAGTGAGATGGTGTATTAAAAATAAGAAAAAAACAAAAGAAGAAAACAAACAAAAAACCAATTTGGCAATTTAGTATCAAGTATCATTTATTGCATTTAGTATCATCTGTCCTCTTTATAAATCTGATTCTAAAATGACTATGTTTTGGTCAGTGAAAGTAAAATAAGTATAATAAATTGAGAAGAGGCTGTTTCTATCAGATAAAAGACTGGAAAAACTCATGGGTGGGAGCTAGAAGTATCTAAATTTGACAGTTTAAATTTGAATAATAAAACAGTATAGACATACAATTTAGAATAATTCAACAAACATTTATTTTAAAGTAAAATATGAGAAGTCTGGACAGGCGGTGGTGGCACACACTTTTAATCCCAGCACTCTGGAGGCAGAGACACTTGGATCTCTGTGAGTTGGAGGGCAGCTTGGTCTACAAGAGCTAGTTCCAGGACAGCCTCCAAAACCACCGAGAAACCCTGTCTCAAAGTGAGAGAGAAAGAGAGAGAGAGAGAGAGAGAGAGAGAGAGAGAGAGAGAGAGAGAGAGAGAGAGGGAGAGAGAAAGTCTGGGTTTTGAAATCAGTTAAACCTTATTTCTAATTCTGCATTGATTATCTTGGGTAAATTCCTTAACTTGTGTGACTCTTAGTTTCTGTGTGTGGCAAGCAGAGATAATAATATTGACTTCATTGTACTAGTTCAAGGTACAGTGTGGCATGGAATGGAAAGCACAGAGTGAGAAAACTAATCCACAGGATATGCTTTTTTATAAGACACAGGCATGGTTCACTGTGAGAACACAAACGATTATCAATGAGTTAGGAAGCTGTTTCTTGTTTTTTTCTTTAATTTTTTGAGATTATAATATAATTACATCATCTTCCCCTGCCCTTTCCTCCCTTTAAATCTTCCCATATGCATCCTTTTTTCATTCATTGTCATTACATACTGTATGTGTGTGTGTAATTGCACGCCCGCGTGCTGTGTGTGTGTGTGTGTGTGTGTGTGTGTGTGTGTGTGTGTGTGTGTGTGTGTGTGTTCCTATATACATGAATACAGCCTGCCAAATCTGCATACTGTTACTTGTACTCATATGGTCTCCCTGGCTGACCGTGTGGTACTGGATAATCACTTGGTGTTTTCTTCCCTGGGGAGACCATTACTGAAAACCACAACCAACCAAAATGCAGTTGATGAGCCTTATCCCAATAGATACATGTATAATGCAACCCCTGCACCTAAGGCTCAGGAAATATTGTAGAAGAAAGGCCAGAATGATTGCAAGCAACAGAGGACCAGGAGACTGCGTCTCCTAGTAATCTCAGAAGCTACACTCAGAAAGTCTTACCAACAGAACTTCCTAGGCATGAGCCGAACAAGAGCAACAGTGATATGCAAGCTACTGTGGATATGGTGGGGAGAGCCAAGAAGGCCTCTACCCTCCATGAAGAACTACAGGCAACTGTGGAAGGCTGAGAGCAGGGGCATTTCTTCGGAAGGTCTGCGCCGCTAACAAATACCACACCAATAACAACAGATCAGTATGAAGCAGACCCCTTTGCCATCTCAGCTCTAGTTAATTTTGATTATGCCTTGTCTGTAAAGCGATGAGTACTGGTTTTTGTTTTATTGTTTCAAAAAAAGTTCTTTTTGCTTTCTTTTAAAACAAGGCATGCTTGTGATGACTTGGTGTCAGACTAATTTGAATTGTCAAAGCGCCCTCTGGTTCTATTACATAAAGTAAAGGAGAACATCTTAGTGTTGCTGTTGTTTTGTTGGTTGGTTGGATCATTCGTTATTATTCCCCCTCTCCCCTTGAGTGTAGAAATGCCTCAGTTAATAACAGGCTCTTTGAAAGTTGCCTTTTATCCCCACCCTTGAGTGGATCCAATCTTTGATGAAACTCATAAATGGGGAGTGTGTCTCACTTCTCTCTGGGATGTACTATGCATGTGACTATGACTTTCCTGGGTACTTATTGGTCATTTGATGAATTGGGAGTGAGGGAGGTACAATAATTCTGAACCTTTTTCATCGGTAAATGAAAAACAGTATTGTACCTTTTAAGCACCCAACGGATTGAGTTCCTAATTTAAAACAATATTTTTCTCTATCAGTCATTTTTTACATGCTTCATGTAGGTTTGCAGCTCCCTAGGTGGTGTTCCTAGACCCCAGCTGAGGACCTGGCAGGTAGGATTCCCCAGAGGAGTGACGTTAGAGGACAAATGCCTATGGATGGTGGCTACCCTGTTTTGGTGATGACATTAAAGGTCTCCTTCATTAAGAAGTTTGGAGTATGGGGCCTTCTGGTAACATAAACACTGAGCAAGTTGTACTTTTGTATGTGTGTATATGTGTGTACTTGTGAGTATGTTCATATATATGAAAGAAGAGATCGTGTATTTGGATAAAGCACAAGGGGTGCATATAGGAGGAGCTGAAGGGAGGAAAGAATGGGGAGATGATTGTAATTATAGTCTCTGAAATAAAAGAAAAAGTTAAAGCAGATACTTAGCAATATGGGCACAGGTCAGGGCTGTCTGCTTTTTCCTGCAGTGTGCATAAGGAAGCTTTGAGGAACTGGATGAAGCTTTCTCGTTTAAAAAAAAAAAAAACCAAGGCAAGGGTCACAACTCTTCAAGTATGTTAATAGGGATTTTATTAGGTTATTTTCTTTTCAGGTTCTAATTGTTTTAAATGTTTATGTGTTCTCCACTTACCATAGTCCTGATCCTTGCAGATTCGTTAGTGCTGTACCAATGCTTTCTCTTGTCTTAATTCTTTGTATATGCTTGTCTTTTATATTAAACAAAACCCTCCACAAGTGGGGCAAAGGGAATGGCCTACTCTGGGTGATTTTACATCTGTCATTTCATACCCTGCAAAAGTAATTCTTATTTCCCCTTAACTTTCCTTGAAGAGCTTTTGATTGGGGTTTGGCTATCCTCACAATTCCTAAGAGAAGATCTGTAGGAGTTGATACTGTTTGGCAAAGCCAAACATAGTTGGCTCAGCATAGTTGGTGTGGACCTTGGGTTCTCGATGTAGGCAAAACCCTCCTTGGAGTTTCCCCATGGTTCGGCCTTCTTGTGAAAGGCATACACTGGGCTCCACAGGGAAAGCCAGGCAATTAGAAACAGCTGCATCCCCATCTGAGCAATAAGATTAAACATTCTGAAGCCCAGTGAGATAACATTGCTCCTCGGGGATTCTCCAGCTGTCTGTCATAGGCAGCAAACAAATGTCCCAAGCGTTGTCACAGGTAACAAAAGCATGTGTCTAACATTAAGGGAAACAGATTGCACTTTGACGGTAAAAAAGTGGCTTTGCACTTCGGTAAGCTTATCTTTGAGTATTCAGACTTGGGACACTTAAAACACTGTAAAATACCAGTGAAGTCCTATGTGAGAAAAGTTTGTGATAAAACCATGCTGGAGAATTTCTGTTATGAAAAATCAATATTTTCATTCTTGATGCTTTCTAAAGGGCATTTCTTGAGCAAGAGGAAAACTGAAAAAGCTAGTTAAACTAGTGGAATATTCTCCAAGTGCAGTGGAAAAGAAAAGCTTTTATTTTAATAGAAGTTTCTATAATTTCAAGAATTTGATTATTTCATTTTGCCAATTAAGTTTATGGTCTATACCTTTGGTTCTGGTCCAACAAAGAAAGAAGTAAACACAAGAAAAGAACTAGCTTTGGGGTATACTTTTAGCAAGTTTGGCATTGTACAGGAAGTGTCCTTTAATTCATGTTCCTGAACTGAGGTTGCAGAGACTATTTTCAATCCTCCTTCTTAAAACGCTGGGGTTTCTTTTCAATATAACTCAATTTTTTTTTTTACTCGTGTGTGCCAGTGGGTGCACATGCACATGTGTGCGCGTGTTCACGTATGTGTATGTGTATGTGTCTGTGGGTACCAGAATGGGTTTCCAGAGCCTCTGGTGCTGCCATCCCAGGCGGTTTTGAGTCACTGATATGGATGCTGGGAACTAAACTCCATTCCTCTGCAGGAGCTACAAGCACTTTTGACTGCTGAGCCATCTCTCCAGCTCCCTGGATGATATTTTTTTTTTAATTATAGTTCTAAGTATAAATCCTGGACCCACTACCAGTGGCCCCATGGACTGCCCATGCTACACAGCTGTTATCACTAGTGCTTGAACTGGCTTTTTGGAGCCCATTCTCTTTGGAGGGATCCTTTGTTCAGCCTAAATATAGTGGGGAGGACCTTGGTTGACTCCCGTCTCTGAGGAGTGGATGGGGGGGGGGGTGCTGTAGGAAGAAAGTGGGAGGAGCAGGAGAAGGGGGAGTGGGGATTGGGATTGGTATGTAAAATGAGAAAAGATTGTTTTGAAATTAAAATAAAGGATAATCCTAAGGCCTTGTGTATGGCAGCAGTAATATTCTTGGTGATTGAAGAAAAACCGACACTGATTTTACTGTGACTTTCCCCCACCAAGAATGGTGTGAGAAATACATTGATTCCTCCCCCAGAGACCTGGCAGGAAGCCTGAGGACTTCCTCACAAACCTGGTTGCTGCACCAGAGGAATCCTCTGTGGCAAAGGGTGTATTCCTGAAGTTTGCCAGCTTGCTTTTATCTTAAGATTTATAGGCTAACACAAAATGATTTCAAACTTTACAGAGAGACCCTAAAATCTTGTTCATCAGTATCTGAAATTTTCTAGTCTCACCAGTTCTTCTGGTCTCTGCATGATCCAAAATTGATTTCAGGTTGTAGAAAAACCTACAGGTTACATTTATCAGTGATGGGAGAATAAACATGACATCAAAGTCAGTCATGCATCATTCACTTTACTGATATCCTGGCCCCATGGAGTTTTGGTTGCTAAGTTCTGGAAATTCTCTGGCTTTGTTGAAGCTTTGGTTTTCATAGCATATGCAGTCAATTCTGTTATATCTCACTTTTCTCCCCAGGTTTCCAAATATGAAACCTGTAATTCATTGCTGAAATAGTGGTCATGAATCAGAATTCAAATCTATCTCACTTGAGTGTACCTGGGTATTTTCCACTACTTAATTACTATAATTAATTGTATTTTGTTTGGTTTTCATAAGACTTGAGAGAATTGCTGAAGCCTCACATCCTTGCAATAAAAAAGAGCTCATCATTTTCCAAGCCATTTGTTAACACATTTATTGGGCTTCTGGCCTAGACACTGAATTAAAATTTGTAATGTGGTTATAAGACTAATATAATAGTAAATCTATAGTAAACTAACCGAAACAGATATTAGAAATCAATATATTATAATGACCAAATAATTCCAAGGGTCCTAGTGTCCCAGGATACATTTAAATTCTAAATCTTATAGGCAGTAAATGTTTTGATTTTCAATTATACTTTCAAAGATGTTTTTATTGTGTGTTTCTTTAAAAAAGTTGATAGCTGCATCTAAACTCAACATGTATGAAATGTTTCACAATAACTAAATATATATTTTATTTTCTAAGGCCCCTTAGCCTAATAGACTAGAACATCAAAGTTTTCATTTAAATTTTCCCAGAATTGACAATTACTTTACGTAAGTCATCAACTTCATGTAAAACAAACAAAGAAACAAAAAAGGTCGTTGTCAGTGAACTCAGAGCTCTGTTGTAAGATGTGCACTTGCCATCCACTTTTCACTGTAGGGTGTTAAGACCAGACAGGATTTCAAATCTGGGGATTCGAGGATGTCTCAGGCGGTAAATTACATGCTGTACAAACATCTCCTGCCCTTGCCTATATACCTAGCACCAGAGATGTGGAGACAGGAAGATTCCAGGCTAGCCATCCAGTCTAGCAGAAATAATGAGTTTCAGGTTCAGTGAGAGACCCTGCCTCAAAACCAAAATGGAGAATGATTGAGGAAGATGCCTGCATTGTCCTCTGGCCTCCCATAAGTATGCATGCACAAACACTTTTCTTTTTACAAATAATCTAATAAATACTCATTAACACAGCTTCCCCTACTACTAGGCTTTCAATTTCTTGACTTTATCAAACTTACTATCTTCTTTTGAGGTAAATATTTCCATAAATCTAAAGTATTTATTTACAAATAACTTAAAGTCATTTGAGTAAAAAAAAAAAAATCTGATCCATCACTTTCTATGTTCCTTTTAGATTTGAGTTGTTCACTTTTCCAGCTTTCTGGTCTCCTGTTTTTACTTGTTTCCCTTCCAATCTCTTTTTAGCCATGCCTTCCTCTCATGGTGCTCAGCTAAGTGCACACTTGAAGACTCATCACCAACATAAATACAGATCAGTTTCCTACATATGTTCATATAAAATATGTAGGTGAGAACACTGATTAAAAGAGAAAAAATAAAGACATTTTCTCAGTTAAGTTTTATTACTAACACAAGGTTTTGATAGATTTGGAACCAGTTATCTCTCCCAAATGGAGTTTCTTTATGTGATTTCTTCTATTTATTTGTCTGTGTGCTAAAAGGAAATTTAAATTGAATGAGTTCATCATCAAAATTGATGTCAGGCTTAGGTTATTAGGAAAAATCTGGCTGCAATAAAATTCTGGTCAACTCCATGAATTTCATGGTGACTTTCATGTCATGCTAAAGTACATCACATGGACCTCTGAAACCATACCACATACCAGAGAAAGAAAGACAGAATTGCTTCTGTCAGGTTCAGAACAACACTCTAAGAAGCACAGTGGAAGGGGAAATGTGTTACAAACAAGGAAGGGGAACTTGTTTTACATTTGAAATATCTGTGTCTCTTTTCTAGCTTCTTAATATAAGATGAGAAAAGACACCTCGGTTCTGACTTTGTCACATATTAGGTCTCAGTATCAGAAGCAAAATTTAAAATTGCTGCTATGCTATACACAAACACAGACACACACACACAGACACACAGACACACAGACAGACAGACAGACAGACAGACACACACACACACACACACACACACACACACACACACACACACACGGCTTATAGATGCTACCCCTATGCTTACACAATGCATACCATCTACTTATTAGCAAATATTCCTTTCAATCTCTAAGATGAATATTTAAAAGTTACTCATTTGATTTTCTAAATGAAATGTTTGATTCATTGAGGTAGTTGCAGTTCTTTGGGCTTTTTAGTCTCTCAGACAAAAGCAACAGTATCTTCAGTGTCTGGGCACCCAAAACAAATCTAAGTATAGGGAAATAAACAAAGGAAACAGAATGGTGTTTCATCATCTTAAAGTAACTCCATTAGAAAAAAAGGGGTCTCTTAAGCTGTATTTAAGGAATATTTAGGCATCAGATATTCGCCACACCCCCACCTTCCATGTTACACCAGAAGGACAGACAAGTACAGAACTGTGGACAAAGTGAGAAAGGTAAAATCCCAGTCCTGTCCCCCTGAGATGTTATGTTAGCATATACACCCTCTTACTGCCTAACAAGATGCAATTTACATGGCCCAGAAAGGATGATGTACACTTGTGGAGAAGGTGACCTCCCTGAACACATGCATTCTTCATAATACGGGGGCTGTGAGCGGGGTGAATTTTGTAGACCTGAATAGAGCTGGAAACAGGCAAGAGTTGACAGGTTTGTCAGACATGTGGCTCAAGCCCAAGCATCAACAGTAATTCAGAATCATGAACTCACAGTCTTGGGCCCAAACAAGTAAAAAATGCCTCAGATCAACCTCCAGCCTCTTTTTGGCAGCATGGGCTCACATGATTTCATAGCAGAAATACTGTTCTAGCCAATGGGAGCCACACTTAACTGGCCCTCCTGCAACATGAGCTCAAGCTCAGGATCCTGAAAAGCTCTTCCATTCCTTGGTGAACACACACACAGGTAGAAGTGAGGAAGAGGGCAAGCAAGCCCACTGAACTGGAGAAGGCAGTGTCAAGGGTAAAGAAGGGTTTGTCTGGTCTAGTTTCACCCAGATGGCACTGCCAAAAAGTCACCTCTACCACTTGGAGGGTATTCAGGAAGTCAAAGGCATCACAGATACTCTGGACTCACTCATTTGGTTCTGTGTCCAATTTCCATTTAAAGTGCTGTAATGTAATATGGAATTGGCAAACTGAGTTCACAGGGATTCTATCAGCTAGGACTCTGGCTGAGAAATAAGATTCTCTTCTGTATTTGTGTATGACGAGGCACACCATAGTTGTCCAGTTTGAAAGTCTGAGGCTGAGAACAGAGATTCCACAGCCTGGCAAAGGCTGAGTGGTTGAAGAAAGATTTCCCCAAATTTGGCATTTGTGTCTCCTTTTATATATTTTACTCAGTTTATTTTGAAGGATAATCAAACTTAATTATTTTAAACTACACAAAGTGTGAGTCATGTGTGGACAGTCATGGGAATGCTGCTATTGTTACTCTGTAGAGCCATTCATTACCTCTTAGGATACACATCTTTTTCCTCTGTGCAGCCAGTCTTCAGTCACTATCTTGGTGCGACTGATTTATTGTTTAATATTGGTGTGTGTGTGTGTGTGTGTGTGTGTGTGTGTGTGTGTGTGTGTGTGTGTTTAATTTCATGTAAATGCAGCTAAACAACATGGAGTCTTTGGGGTTTAGTTTCTTTCAGTAAGATTAATACTTTTGAAATATGTCAATACTGGTGTGTCTACTGGCAATTTATTCTTTCTGATTACTGGGTAGAATTCCATTGTACATATGCACTGTAGACTATTTATTAATCCACTGGTTAAAAAACATACAAATTATCCACACTTTATGGTGGACACTAACAAAATGGTCAGGAAAATACACACAACTCTTTGCGTGGACATGCATTTTCACTGTTCTTGAGCAAATATCTATCTGTAAGATTATTGGATATAAGACCATGTTTAATATTAAAAGAAGCTCCCCAACTGTTTTCCAAAGATTCTAAGCCATTTTCCACCCTAGCACCAATATATGATTATCTGTTTTTCTTTGGTGTGGTAAGTCATTTTAATTGTAGCCTTTCTACTCTCTCTCTCTCTCTCTCTCTCTCTCTCTCTCTCTCTCTCTCTCTCTCTCTATTTGTGTGTGTGTGTGTGTGTGTGTGTGTGTGTGTGATGCTGCGATGAAACCTACACAATCATGCTACACTTTATTCTATAGAATTAATACATGCTTTGCTAGAAAACTTTACAAGATAAACATGACCCAACTGAGACCCATGGGTGCAGTGGCATACTACCATTGATTTAACATCCATTTCCCTCATGATGAGTGGCAGCATGCCCCTTCAAAGTGAGCTTAGATGCAGACCCTTCAAGTTGTTTTGTCCTCACTTATATTTTGTGTCCTTCAATTAATTTGGCAGCTTACTTAATTTTGAAATCAGAATTATCGACAGAATTATCCTGCCTCACTTTAAAAATCTGTAGGCTATATAGTAGTACAGCCCCATTCATCCTTGATGTGAACAGTCTGCTATTCCTTTTTCATGCTTGCTCAAATTAACTAGCCCTTTGACAGATTTAATGGTATTCCTAGTAACAAACTTACAGTTTCACAGAGTTTTCTCTACTGTTTTCTGCCCTTGGTTTTTATTGATTTTTTAAATTTTATTTTTATTGTTTCTTCTCTGTTTTGTATTATGTAATTGATTTGTGGTCATTTATTTTTTTTTCTTTTTTTCCTCCATTTTTTATTTGAATTAGAAACAAGATTGTTTCACATTTTTTCTAATATTAGTGCTTATTACAACTCCTATAAGCATTGCATTGATTTCTTGTTGCAGATTTTTCCATATTTTTCTTTTCTTGATGTCAAATATTTCAAAATGCCTTTTTGGTTTTTTGCTTTGAAATCAGTTGGAAATTTTGATTCTTGACACTTATAATCCTAGGTTGATAACTTGATCTACTTTTCTCATAAGTACTTGGATGCTCTATTTTCTATAGCTAAGTTTTTTTTTTTAAAGATTTCCCCTTGTGCTATGGTTTTTCATAGTTTTATATGTGCATGTCTTGATGGGGTTTTGTTTTATTAATTTAAAATATCTTTATACTTCAGTTTTATTGAGCTTTTTTGACAACTATGCTTTTTATTTTCACTAACTTAGAATAGAATAAATGTTTCTTATTTACAGCGTATTTTTTTTGCAAAGATTTTCACCACCCTTCCACTTGTTCTAGGACACCCATTGAATATGAATCAGCTCACTGAAGCTCCTGTTCAAGGACACCCATTATACATGTGTCAGCTCAGTCTGGTTCTAGGATACTTCATTGAGCTAATACCCATTGAGCTAATTCATGTGTTTCAGCTCAATGAAGCTTCTCTACTTTTGTAATTGTTTTTATTTCTGTACATTTGTTGGTCACTGGCATTTTTCTTTCTGTAATACGTGATGTATGATTAATCCAACAAATGTGCATTTTACTTCAGATGCTATTTTTCATCTTTCAAGTTTCAGTTGAATTTTCAGTCTGCCAGGCTATATCCTTAAGGGGTACATTTTTAAATGTATTAATAAAATAGACTCAGATGACAAGACACTATGAATAGCAGGTACATGCTAAACAGCCAGCATGTATCTCATGGTATCCAGTAATTAGTGTTTTCTTCCAGGTACAGATATCATACACCTTCTTTGTGTGGTGTATTTACAGAATGCATTATATATTTTATATCATCCTTATTCAATAATGAATCCTCTTAAAGAATGTTATACTTTGTCCTAAAATGCAGTTAACTAATTGTGAAGCAAATTCCTCTTTTTTAATGCTGTGTTGGTTGAGTCCAAAACAGCCTTGAGTGTAGGCCAAGCTTGTTCTTGCTCCTTTCCCCACTAGCCTGTGTATTACACGGTCTTCATAATCGGCTGGTGGAAACTTGAACTATTACTCACCCTGTGCAAGTACCTATAAGTCTTCCTTTGAACAGTGCATTCCAGAGAATCATAAATGAAAAAGAAATATGGTTTCTGGGATTGCATAAGTGGCAGACTGTACAATGTAAAAGCCACTGGAGGCCAAGAAAACTGCAGTGTTACAATCTGATTCAAGAGTATAGATAGAAGTATTAATTATAAAGAAGGTGATTGATTGAATACACAGGAATAAAACATGGAACAATATAGTTTATTCCATTTATTCAATAAAAAATCCAGAGAGAGGCCAAATAAGCCTTTAATGGAGTTATCTAGAAGTTAGCCAATAGTGAAAGCACAGAGCTGAAGAAAGTCACTATAAATGATACTGGAAGGAAGAAATATGATGACAGCCTGGCTACGATGATATTGGAGGTAGAGAGGGAAGATATAAGATCACTCCAGGGTTCATAGGCAGGGGATTACAAAAGCAATGGAGAGGAACACCACACTGAGTTCTAAAACCAATGAGGGAGTTAGACTTGAATTTTGTGGAGACAGCACATACTATTGTCTTCATTGGAAGATAACATGCTCTTTCACAGATAACAGAACTGAGCAGGGACCATGAATCCAGAGGAAATGCATGGTCAACAAGACTGAGTTTATCTACTTTTCACATACCACCCTCAATTCAATCTAATGTGAAGAAAGGAAAAACAAATACTGACATTTTCTGCTTTACATTTTATGTCTTTTGGTTTCTAGATTTAGAAAGAAATGAGAAATACCATAATAATGCAAGAGAGGCGATTCTCCTGTGCAGCTCCTTATATAAGCATTGAAGCTTCACAGAAATGTTGTGCTTGAGGGAACTCCAGCCCATATTCTTTACCAGAGCCTTGGCTACCCTTCAGATAAACAGCCTCCAAATAGTTCACCAGTCACCTCAGCCGTTGCCAGGCTAAGGCTTTCAATTTCCTCTCCGTGGCACTTCTCCCAAAGTATCTGAGCCTTTTGTGTTTTGAGGAAAGTTTTCATAAAGCAGAAATATGCCCTCAAAGCACAACAGATTGTTATTTTGTTCATTTTATAGTGCGGCCAGCTGCCAGCTACATCTCTCTATTCTTTACTCTGTACAGATTGCAGAAGTCAAAAACTATTTAATGACACTGCTCAAGATTAATCATAAGATGAAGACGTAAACTGACATCCGAGGGCATTCGAAAAACCACCTACTGCTTTGCTGTGCAGATGTAAACTCTGCTGGTCTGAAATGAAGCAATAACCTTTCCAGTTATTGGCCCAGAACTGGAACAAATTTCTTAACATTCTATTCACTGCTACTTGCAGCGACGTTAGCTCAGCTCCTTTGTGAGCAATTCAAAACCCTCTTAAGACAGTTTGATGCCAATCAAGCATGGTTTTGCTGGTTTATTCACCTTGTCAGTATCTTATGCTATCTTGGTTTTCTATTACATCCCAAGATGCAGCTGTAACCCTGGTTAAACTCCAATTGGCCGACAAAGATTCAGTTGATTTCACAACACATTGAAAACAAGCATTTTGCTTATATCTTTTTTGTTACTACATGCCTTGACTATGATTATGAGATAAACTTCTAGTTTCCATGGCTACAAATAACAACAAAGTGAGTTTTTCCCTAACATCAACTGATGGAGACAAGTTAATAAATAAATACATCCCAGTTTTATAGCTAATTATACAGAGCTATTACTTATAAATTTGATAATTGTTTTTAAATCACAAATGTGTCAAATGGTATTTTATTTTCAGAGTTTGTAAGCTGGCTACTAGAAACACATATTGTGTTTTCCCAACAATACTATGTATGATATATATATATATATTATACAATTTTCATAATCTGTGAGAATGTGTATGCACATATTGTATGTATGATGGCAATCTTGTAAGAAAAAACTGATAACTGTATTTTATTTGTTATAGTGATTTATTTTTGTTTTGTTACATTTTAATTCTATTTCTCATCATCATTAATATTAATGTGTGTGTGCACGAGTGTAGAATGTGGATGAATGTGTGGTAGGGTATGTGTGAGGGGAGTCAAAGGACAACTTGCAGGTGCCAGTTCCTTCCACTATGTGGGTCACAGGAATTGAATTCAAATCATCAACTTGGCAGCAAAGGCCTTTACCCGCTGAGCCATAATACCAGCCCTTTAAAATATTTTGAATGATGTAATATTTGTTGCTAATAACAACCTTTCTTCAGCTCCAGTGGTGAAATGAAGTGCTCCAGACCCCTGCTCAGACACAGTGTGTACAATACCAGCCCTGGTGGGTAAAGACAGAGGGGGTGGGGCTGGTACTTGCAGTGAGGTTGAGCTCCTCAGTAGCAGATGCTGTGTTAGACAGTTTAAGCTCAGGGAACTAGCTTTCTGGTTTTTTTTCTTTTCAAGTTTTTATGAAAACAGATTAATTTTGCATGTAAATAGAGTTCATAGTGATTTTTCCATATCACTGTCGTATCCATCCATCAACCCTTCTACCCACCACCAATACCCATTCTATCCTCTGGTAATCGCTGACCTTGTTTTGACATTATACGTAAGAAAACATGCAACATTTATCTTTCTGTGCAGATAATTTTTTCAACATGGTGTTCCCCAGTTGATTGAGGGTTTGTTCTTGTTTATGACTACATACTACACTGTGCTTTTGTACCATATTTTCCTTATTTGTGGTGGGCTATTAGGTGATATTAGGTGACTCTTTGCTCTTGTTAATAGGACCCCAGTACTCCTGAGCATACAGATGTCCATTCAATCGATGAGTTTATTTTCTCTGAATACATACCCAGGAGTTGGCCATCTGGGTCATACAGAAGTCCTGCTTTTTACTTTTCAATGGTCTCCATGCTGTCCATCCCCTGCTGTCAGGAAGAGCTAAAAACAAGTTCTGTAGGTTGTGACAGGAAAAGCGAAGTCCAGAAATAACAGGATTCCCCTTCTTTCATGAATAGTGTAATGAGAGATATCCCCACAGAACAGCATATCTGACTGCTAGCTCTAACATTGATGAGTAAAACCCAGCAATTGTCTGTATTTTCCAAAGTTTGATACTGAACCCACAACACTGAGAACTTGAATTAAGTTTCTTGTTACTATTTCAGTAAACACACATTTAGTTCTCAATAAGGGTTGCAAAGCAGTCTACAAGTTGGGCAAATTATAAAACTGAATATTCCTACTTAGAATGGT
Organism: Cricetulus griseus; assembly: GCF_003668045.3. Classification (NCBI taxonomy): domain Eukaryota; kingdom Metazoa; phylum Chordata; class Mammalia; order Rodentia; family Cricetidae; genus Cricetulus; species Cricetulus griseus. Next base: position 160,920,796 of record NW_023276807.1, read on the forward strand.
TTCCAGATCCCACAATTCAGGTTATAATCCAGTGCATTATATCAGTATTTTAGCCTCCATATGGTTTAATAACCATGTTGAATTACCATGCAACCCTTTAATTCAACTTATTGGACAAATGTGGTACATGGGGTTCAAGAATGTAGCCTCTGGTCACAATCATGTCTACAGCAGAAACTCAGTCCTCTGCACATTATAATTCCAGTTGATGGAATTTTCTATTATAGTTTCAGGCTATTTTAATGTTTTCCATTCTCAACTTTAGTATGAGATCCTCAGGTAATGTTGAATTATCCATTACTTGAACTGAAATGGCTCTTTCACTTTCCAAGATGCATGAGAGTCTGTTTTTCTTCTAAGTCCATGACTCATAGATTCAATATGTTTGAATCATTTTCTAATGAGGTGAACATCATTTTCTCTTGTTTTAGTCCAGATTTATGTGCACCACATAGAACCAGGAGACCAAGTTCATTCAAGGAGGTTTTATTCTGTATTTGTCAATTCCAGTTTTACATTAAGTATGACTGGTGTGAAGACTGCTATATAGATCAAACCAAAAGGCACTGTCATTGTTCTTGCCAGAATCCAAGAGTCTGAGGAACCAAATTTTGATATGTACCTCAAAACATTTGTGCAGGCAAGGTTTGGGTAACCCCTCATGCATGGAGGTTTTCACTGTTACCTTATACAGCTCTACAATATGCTTCTCAAAACAAAATAAGTTTGTTTGCCTGCAAAAGTTTGGACTAATTTTAAACCTCCTTTATGCAAAATAATACATTTCCACTGAAGTTACTTCTACCCTTTCAGTGTCCCCCCTCAAATTTAAGACACAAGGCAAGTAACCCTACTTTAAACTTCTTCCTAACAAGCAGAAATAATGAAGGTTGGGCAACAGTCATGAAACTGACAGGCAACTGAACTTCCAGCTTGTCATTCTGAATGTCAGTCACCTTCCTTCCCTTCACGGAATACATGTTAGACCCTACAAGATGGAAGTTTGTCTTGATTCAATAAATCTGAGCATTGAAGCCAAAGGTAAACAAAGTAGGGGGGTGGTGTAATGTAGGGTTGGGCCAGACTGTAGTGTCAGCATGCTTAGCCTCTTTTCCATATCACAGAAGGGGCTAAGTCTTCTGAGGATGCCTGCTTCAGTACCCACCGCTGATTCACCCTGGGCCTTCTAGACTATACCAGGTGAATGGTCACTCACCTAACATCAACACCCTTTTTCCAATTCTTCATCTTCCACTGAGCTCCTTTACAGGAGTCAGGCACCTTTTACTACAAAGTAGTGATGGCTCAAACTCCATTGTCTTTTGATTATTCAAGCAGGAAGCCCAGAAGTTTCCTGAATGAGGATTACTCCATGGCAGGAAGGGGTAAGCTTTGGTTAGTTTCTACTAACATAGAGGGACATTTTTGGGGGAATGAAAGGTGAGTTTAAATAAAAGAGCTGAGACTTCAGATGAGTTTTAAATAGGGGTAGAGAATTCTATTCTTGATTATGACCGATTTTCTAACACTACCGTTATTGAGCCAATATCAGTCTCTATGAAAATGCCCATTTCTTATATTAACCATTTATGACTACGAATCATTTTATTATTGGCTGAAAACACATATATTCTCTTGTAGTCTTAATTTCTGTGAAGAAGTTTTGTCTGTATTATTTGGCAAAGGCAAGAACCAGCCCAATTATTTCATGTTCTTATACCTCCCTCCCCTTCTCACTTTATCTGCTTTTATTTGTTTGTTTTGTTTTTGTTTATCAGTACTGGAGAGTAAAGCCAGGCCTTGTAAATGCTAGACAATGAGTTTACTACTCACCTGCGCTTCCACCCTGTTATTTATTTGCTTTATTTCTTGTGACAAAGTCATACCATGAATTCAAGCCAGACTTGAATGTATACAGCCTAGGCAGGCCTTGAACTCCTGTATCTCCCTCTGCCTGTACCTCCAGAGCGCTGAGATTGCTGGCCTGCTCCACCATGTCTCACTCTGATTATCACATTCTTAATCCCTTAAACTTAAGTGAAACAGTTAAGCATGTCCTCCCACATAAACTTATCTTATGTTTTCATTTTCCATCATGATCCTCTGTGTCTTGAGCACACTATTAAGTGATCTGAAACATGATAATCAAGACATGAGTCCCTTTCACAAACCATGCCATCTTTCAAATTTACATTGTTGTTCATGCTGCTCCTGATCACAGTGTCTTGAGGAAAGTAAGACTTAGACAATTAGAAGATGTCTAGAAGATGCAATGGGATAGACAAGCCCAGGTTGTTCCCAAACATAGAGGAGAACATGGAGTTGTTGTGGGGATGGGCCAGGGTTCCTAAATTAGTCAAGCTAATTTCTAAAGAATGTATAGACATTTCCAGGCATGGAAAACAGGGGCGTGGTGTTTAGGCAGAAGGAGCAGCATGAACAACAATGTAAATTCAAAAGATGGCACGGTTTGTAAAAGAGAAATTACTGGCAATATGTGGTTACTACAGCACAAATTTCAAAGTTGGAACAAGAAGACATGAAAGGCCATGTATGCCAAATGAAGAAGCCTGGAATGCATGCTATAGGTGATAGTGAGTCATTGAAAGGGATTTGTACCAAGGGGTAACATGACTGAATCTATGTATGAGAAATTTCCCTGGGGGTTGTGTGCAAGACAAGCTGAAGAGGCAGAAGTCAGGAGGCAAGGAGACAAATAAACATGTTGCTGCGGAGGCCTGGATGAGGGCAGAGCTGGAGACAAGATGATAGAGGGCCAGCATGAGGGATTCTACAGAGGTGTAAGTCAGTGAGCAAGCAGAGGTAGGATGAGTGGAGGGGAAACGGGACTCTAAATCCAAGACTGATGCTCCTATAAACAGAACTCTGATTAAGGTGTGATAGAAATCAGATGGCTGTTATCAGAGGAAGACCAAGGGCTTTGATTTTGGGACATGTTTAGTTTGAAATGTCCATGGCATGTGCAGAGCACAGTAGATTACAGTGGGTAGGTGCATAAGTCTGGATTTCTGAGTTGTTTGACAGAGAAAAATGCATGTGGAATTTATTTGCATATAACAAAAGATGGCAAGTCTTTCATGGAGCGCTGTGCACCATCAGCACCGCTGCTGTTCTTGCTGATGCAGCTGCTTGGCTCACTGGTTTTGAAAAATGGCTGTTTTTGTTTCCTACATATGTGAATTCTGCATATTTTTCTAAGATGCACAGTCAAGAGAAATGCTTAAACTTTTACTTGCAAACTAAAATGCATAAAGATAAAGAAACATGTATTTAATCAGCAGTGCAATTTATTTTTATTATTACTTAAAAAGTCACAATTTGATTTTAAATATTACTCTTAAAGGTAGAGTTGGGGGGCTGGGAAAGGGCTCACAGAGTAAGAGCACTTGCTTTGCATGCATGAACTGAATTCTCTTCTGAATTCAAATTTCCAGGACCCTTGGAAGACGTGAGACATGGCTGCACACACTTGTATCACAGGACTGAGGCGGTAGAGACTAGCAGATCTTGAGAGTTCATGGGCTAGTCAGCCTAGCCACAATGCCAAGCTTTGAGTTCATGAGGAGATTGTGTCTCAAGGCAATAAGGCTTAGAGACATGGAGGGAAATATCCTGCTCTAGCCTTCACACACAGAGGCATATGTGCATGCATGCGCGTGCGTGCGCGTGCGCGCGCGCGCACACGTGCCCCCACACACACATCTTCTGTATCTATAAGAAGATAGGAAGTTGACTCCCTAGGTAAATTGTGTTCACCAGGACAGTGACATTAGATCAGATGTGTGTTCTGTGGCCAATAGTCAGCTTTCTATGCAAAGGTAGATGTTTTACACAAACATCTGCACTTGGATAATATCCTCCAAGCAGACAAACTGCTTGCTGCAGAGGGAAAGGCTTTGCCTTCGAAGGGTTTCTTCAGCTAAGACAATAGTTGACCCACCACCATCCATGCTGGCATGTCAATTGATGTTGTCATTGGTCAGGTCTTGTTCAGGCAACCATATTGCTGAGATTTGTGGGTACAGATTCCTCACCATAGACAGAAGACATTGTCTCAGCATATATCACTTGGCTTCTGGATCTCTCATTCTTTCCTCCCTCTCTTCTATGATGAGTCTGGAACCCTAAGTGTAGGAGTTGTGTTGTAGATTGATCGGCTGGGCTGAGTACTCCATGGTCAGGTGTTGTCTGCATTTCGACCAGGTGTGGCTTGCTGCAATGGTCTCCATCCACTGCAAAAAGAATCTATTTTGATGAGGGGTGAGAGCTACACTTATCTGGTAGTGTGAGGATAAGAATTTAGAATTCAATTAGGAAGTACGCTGTTTAGAGAAATGGCCATAGTAGGTCCTTTTCATGTGGCCATTCTTCATGTGCATATATATTTATCTGTAAGTCCTAGAAGTGGAGTTGTTATATAAAAATGTATAAAACTTGTTATGCCAGTGCTAAATACCTCTTAAAATATTGGGGTATGAAAATGTTTCAGTTGGTAACATGCTTGCCCATGTTTAGATTCCCATCACCCATATTAAAGCCAGGCATGATGGCACAACTGTAATCCCAGTTTCTAGGAAGTAGATAGAAGAGGATCCCAGGAGCATTGAGCAGCCTGTCTAGACACGTGTTAAGTTAGGTAAGAGACCTTGTATAAAAAAATAAGGTGGAGACATCAATGATGACCTGGCCCTGATACACCTGTACAATGTGAACACATACAAACATACATGTACATGCATAAGCCATGTATAGTGACATTACATGAGCTATTGATGAGAGACTCATTCTACTACAATATAGCTGGTAGGGAGTGTTATAATCTTTTTTATGATCTCTAACTTTAACAGATACAATCAATTTACTTGAGGTTCTTTAATAATTAGCAAAATTAATGATACTTTTAATTTTTGTTGCTATTATTTTAAACTCTGTGGCCTATCAGAAATTGTTCTCTCACAGTGTTAAAAATTGAAGTCACAAAAAATTTTCAAAATTACTATATATAAAGGATACTTATGCAAAAAATGTTTTTTTATTACTTGTCTTTTATTTATGATTTCTCTTGACAAAAAACGTTTTAAATTGTTATGACACGTTTTATCTTTCTCTTTAAAGTTTTTCATTGCTTTGGGGTCCAATGTTGTGAATATGAATAAAGCATTTTATGTATATCATCAAATTACTTTCTACAACATAATAAATTATACTAATTAAACAATAGTAATATTTCCTTTGGCTTTGCAGAGGTCATGAGAAACCAACAAATCACAGTGCATTATTCTTTGCTCTGAAGGCCTACAATGATCAAGTGGCCCTGAAATCATAGTCCATTCCCTCTTCCTCAGTGGTTTCCAACATCCAGACCCTGCATCTATTGGTACCAAAACTTATGTTCAAAGTACATTTCATGGTGAGCAACGCAGCTTACCAGGATGAGATTTTTAATGGTAGCTAGCTGGTGATAAAGTCATCTTTCTGTCTGTCTGCCCCCCCCAAAAAAAAACAGATAAGCCAGCACACCAACTCTCCCTGTTGTCTTTATTCTGAACATACCAAAAGCAGTACACTCCCAGTCCACATTCCACCACAGCAAGAGAAAATTAAGAACTGGGTTTGGCACTTGTTCCAACTCAAAGCAGGTTTCCTTCTTCCTCATCCTGAGGAGGGTGTTGTTCCCCTAATGTTCAACACTGATGGATGCGCATTTCCTAGTATACCTAAAATGCATGGTCCTGAAGCTTTTCAGCAAAAGAAAAAAAAGTCCAACTAGAAGTAGATCTTTATCAGAAGATATAATTTCAAACCATTGTGCTCTACAAATAATCCTCACAAATTTCTTTCATTCTTTCACACTGTATTATAATATTCAGTCACTCTTTTTACTCCCTCATATTCTATGAATTCCTGAAAAAGAACTGTTTGCTTTTACTATTTTGTATCCAGGAACATTCCTGCCCCAGAATAGATGCTCAAAATGTTATTGAATAAAGTAAATGACCCTTCAGAGAGTAGCTATAACCAGGAAAATTTTAGGTTCATCGTTATTCTTCTAATATTTACAGTGTATTTTCCAATAATGATCTATATATTCCAAACTGGATTATGCATTTATTAAACAGATGATTGAAATTAAAGACACAATATATAGCCCTCAGTAAGAGCCAAGTTAACTCATATAGGAGCACTAAACTTTAAATTTCATGTTCTTACCAACCAAAATAATTAATCAAATAAATATTTCTCATGGAATATATTTCAGAAAAGTTTTATAATAAAATATTTTACTACTGTATATTATTTTTAAAATAGGAAGGGAGAGCTGGAATATTTATTATTCTAGATTAAATTTTATGTCTCTGTACCACAACTGCAATTCCATGTAATATAATTTTTCCACAGCAATAAAATAAAATAAAAAGGATTAGCCATAAGAAAACATGCTTTAACACTGTCTAAACATCTTTATCACATTTTGGCAAATCCATGGCAAAATTTTGGACTCAGTTTACATAAATATTGAATAAATCAGCTATAAACTGGCAATGTTGAAATGGTTTTTTGGTGTGAGGCCACACGTCTCTATTTAGTCTGGGATGGTATATGGGCTTGCTCTCACCATTATTAGTAACAGCACATTTCACTCTCACAAAAGATCCTAGGCTGGGCAATAAAATTCTGAGGCTTCCCACCTTCCAGGCTGTCTACAGAGTGAGAAAAGAAGATACAATAGTGTGACATTTAAGTGTCCCCGGGAGTAATATAAAAATTCTTCTGACTTTTATGCTTTTTAAGATGATGTGGGGGCTAGAGAGATAGCTCAGTAATTAAGAGGACTCAGGTGCAATTTCCAGCACTCAAATGGCAGCTCACGACTGTCTGTAACTCTAGTTCCAGGGGATCTGACACCCTCATGCGGACATACACATGAAGGAAAAACAACAATGAACACAAAATAGAAATTTAAAAAATGTGTGTATTTAAGATGTATACCCATGGAATCTATGCATATCCTGTAAAATGATAGCCACAATCAGGCTAATTAATAAACCTGACACCTCATATAGTTTCCTCTGTGTTTTTATTTTCGTGGTGAGAACACTTAGAAGCTTATCACCTGTCTTGTTGCCTGCAATTACCACACCATGTTAACATCTCCAAGTCTTAAGATTGGTCTTCCATGGCTTAAAGTTTGATCCCTGTTTTTTTTTTTTTTTTTTTTTTTTCTTCATTTCCACCTTCACTCTTCTCCCAAGAAAGCACCACTCTGCTCTCTGAGAGGCTGAACGTTTCAGATTCCACATCTATGTGAGATCATACAGTGTTTCTGTTTCCCTGTTGATGCTTTGAAGACCCCACATCATGTCACAAATTGTGTCATTTTCTGTCTTTTAAGGCAGAACAATATTTCTCTGTATGTTTATTTTTTTGCTTAAATTTAAGTGATTTGTGTATGTGTATATGTATGAAGTTAGAATGCTGGACCACACAGTAGATCTATTCTTAACTTTTTATTTGTATACCAAAATTCTGAAAGTCTTTATCGACACTCCCCATTGTGTGATTTTATACTTTTCCCAAGTGTATCATTTGAAGAAAGTAAACAAAACTAAGGCAAATTAGATATTCTGGCTACCTTTGGAATTACCCTTGCTGACCCTTGTGCTTCCATGTGCTGTCACCACAATGTCCCCTCTGCTATCAGGATTCATTATGTATAACCAATGATAAACATGGAATCTAGTGAGAATATTTATTGTGTTCTCATGTGACTTATTGAAAAGACATTATATATATTTTGTGTCAAGTCTCTTGTAAAGCCCAGTATAACTACATCCATTCATTTGAAAACAAGATAGCTTAGCAGGTAAAGGCACTTGCTGTACACTCCTGAAGACTTCACTTTGAAACCTCATACCCCAGGTAAAGGCAGAAAGAACACTGTCTACTCTGACCTACACAATTGTACTATTATTGTACAAGTGTGAATACATACACACATACTCATATTCACATAATAATTTTGAATAAAATAAATTTTAAGAAGTATTCAAGACCAGCCTTGGTTATACAGTGAGACTTTCCCCAAAAAGGACACAGAAATACTTGAGTGAGTGTTGTCTTCAATAGGGCCTTAACATCAGTTTGTGGAAAGTAACCCAGAGCCTTGGCAGTGCTTTGTGGTGATTAGGGCCTTCCTTGGGGCCCTTTTGGTCAATGTATCAATAATATGTAACCCATTTCTGGCTCTGTAGGTTTTACGTGGTGGCATAAGATGTCTAGTTGGGGAATTACCATCCCTAATATTTGGTTGCTCCACAGATTCCTTTCATATTTGTACACATTTTAGGAAGCTTCTATAGAAGTATGTTTCCATACCATTTTTCTCTCATGGTTTTGTTTTTCTTTCCTTTTCTTCTTTTATTAAAAATAGATTCTTTTCCCATACAATATATCCTGATTATAGTTTCTCCTTTATCTACTCCTCCCAGTTCCTTCCTGCCTTCTCTCCCCTCCAGAACCACTCTCTTTCTGACTTTCATTGGAAAAGAACAGGCTTCTAAGAAGTAACAACCAAACATGACAAAATAAAATATAATAATATGAAGCAAAAACTATCATACTGAATTTGGACAAGGCACCAAAAGGAGGAAAAGAGTCCCAAGATCAGGCAATAGAGTTAGAGACCAATTCATTCTCAGTCAGGAGTGCCATAGAAATATTAAGTTAATAGCTATAATGAATACATAGAAGGCCTTGTCCAGACCCATGTGGGCCCTGTGCTTGCTCCTTCAATCTCTGTAAGCTCATGTGAGCCTTAATTAGTTGATTCATAGGGCCTTGTTCTCTTAATATCCTCCATCTCCTCTGGCTCTTACAATCTTTCATTTCCTCTTCTACAGGGTCCCCTGAGATCTGGGAGAAGATATTTGATGGAGACCTCCAATTTAGACTCTCTCACCATAATGTCTAGCTCTGAATAAGTCCCCATCTGCTGCCAGATGCAGCCTGTCTGATGATGACCAGTTAAGGCACTGATTTATGAGCATAGAGTCCCATTAGGAATCTTTTTTTCTTTCTTTTCTTTTTCTTTTTTGACAAGTAGTGTTTGGTTTTACCCTAGATCTATGGGCTATCTAGTGCCTGGCTCTTGATCACCCAAGCAGTGTTGAGTGTGGGTTCCTTCTTGTGGTGTGGGCCTTAGATCAAATGAGACATTAGTTGACTACCCTCACACATTCTGTCTAGTTTCTTGAGTTCTTTATATATTTTGGATATTAGTCCTCTGTAGGAAGTGGAGTTGGTAAAAACAAGATATTTCCCATCCTAAAGACTTCCACTTTATCCAGTTGACAGTGTCCTTTGACTTAGGGGAGCTTTCAGTTTCATGAGGTCCCATTTATTAACTGTCAATCTTAGTGACTGTTCTAACAGTGTTCTGTTCAGAAGGTATCTCTTGTGCCAATGCATTCAAGGCTATTCTCCAGTTTCTTCTCTTCTATCAGGCTCATTGTGTCTGGTTTTATATTGAGGTCTTTGATCCACTTGGACTTGAATTTTGTGCAGGGTTGATAAGTAAAGCTCTATTTTCGTTCTTCTACACACCAATATCCAGTTAAATTGACACCAATTGTTGAAGATGCTGTATTTTTTCCAGTATGTATTTCTAGCTTCTTACTTTTAATCAGGTGTTCATATGTATGTGGATTTATGTCTGGGCTTTCAGTGGATTCCACTAGTCAACATGTCTTTTTAATCCAACACCATGTGAGTTTTGTTACTTAACTGTAAACTCTCTGATACTCTGGCTCTTACAAGCATTCTTCCCCCTCTTTTGCAATGTTTCCTGAGCCTTCAGTGCAGGGGTGTTTTGTAAATGTATCCATTGGGACTGGGTTCCACAACTCTGGATTTTATTGGTTGTGGTTTACTGTAATGGTCTCCAAGAGGGGAAATGGAAGGGAGAGGTGACATGAATATTATTTGATCTTAGAAAAAACAAACTCCATCCCTGAATTTTAAGATAACTCTGGTATTATCCTCATTTTCTTACTTCTTTCCCACACATGTTCTTAAAGAACTTAGTCCTTTTTTTTTTTTTTTACATTCTCTATATATCATCAGTATAAGTGGGAACCTGGCCCCTTTTTAAGGTCTCAGGCCCACAACTATTCCTGGCCATCAGTTTACTAACCCATCGGAGGTTGGCTCTGATGGCTAAAAAAGAACTTAGTCTTATTTGGTAATCTTTTCAAATTTTCCCTTTAATTCTCCATTACCTGACTTTTTCCCCATTATATCATTGTGAATGATCTCACTATAATATCCTTCAAATTGCCAATTTTTATTGATTGTTTACATAATTTATAAACCATTTCTCACTATTACACATGGTGGTGTGTTGGTTTGATTGATTATTGGTATTTTTGTTGTTGTTGTTATGCTTGGAAACCCAACATGATAAGCAAGTATTCTACCACTGACAACAACATCTACAGCCTCTCTGATGCCTTTTTGAAGGTGTGCTCTTTTGATATATCTCCCTCCCTCCTTCTCTCTCTCCCTGTTTTCCTTCCTTTCTCCCTCTCTCCCCTCCTTCCCTCTCTCTTTGTCTTTCCCCTCCCTTCATCCCTCCCTCTGTCTCTCCCTCCTCCTTCCCTTTCTTCGGTAAGACATCTATGCTGGTTCTTTTTATTTCTGGTTATTTCTGCATCAGTATGCTGGATTTTATGATTCCTTTACTTCCACCTCTTTGTTGATAAAGTTTATTTTCTCAGATTTCATCCTTTACTCTTAGGCTATGTTACTCCTATCTTTGAATTTAGATATTTGTATTAATACCATAGATACTTCCCATCTATTATTTCATCATAAAATGTCTTAAAACTTCTAAAATTTGCACACCATGTTTATGCAATTAATATGCATTTGGAGGCTGTAGTATGCCAGGTGTGAGCTTGGAGGAAGTGTCAGAAATGGAAGAATAAACAACAAAAACCAAGCTCTCTGCTTTCATTTTCTTGGGTGTTTTCCAGGGATTTCAAAGTTCAGTCTGCTCAGAAGTGAAATGAAACTGCTCCTTCTACAATCAGTTCCTTCTTCTGCATTTTATATCTAAGTAAATGATTTCAGCGCATAGAGATTCCAACAGAAATATCAAAGTAAAACTCTTGCATTGTCCTTGTCACTCACATAGCTGACATGTCCATCCATAAGACTGGTTAGTATCGTCTCAATTCCAATCCTTGGTTTCCTGCTTTATGTGTATAATTCAGGATTGCCTGAACTAGTTTTGCTTGCTTTTAAAGCAATTATCAACACTACTTCCAAATTCTTCTTTCTAAGTCTACTCTTTGATACAGTTACTTCATTGCTACAATTCTTTTCCATGTCTGTGTTCTAGGAATAGTTCAAGCATTGCTTCAATTCATCATGTAAGTAACACTGTGGTCTGTTTGTACTCTAGCATCATCTTCTCCAACATTTGTTTTTTGTTTGTTTGCTTTTGTCTTACTTGACCCAAATAAACTAAAACTGGATTTTCATGAAAGTCTTGTCATCTTTCATGTTCCTATGCCTTTTCACATGGTCCCTTTACTTAAAATGCCCTTTCACCTACTTACCAAATCAGCATGATTTATAAAGACTTACTGTAAGCCGTACTTTCACTGTAAAACCTTCCAGCCCCTGACTTTGAAGAGCAAGAGTACTTGCTCTCTTTCCTCTTCTATAAAACTTGCATGGTGTTCACATATGTCTTCTGTTATCTGATGCCAAAAAATTACTCTTTCTCCTTCATTTTCTATTCTTTGTTTAGTCATTGATTATCCCCCTCCTGGATGGGACAGTAGACCCTAGAGTATATAAGCTGCAAAATTCTAGAACTCTAGAATATAACTGTAAATTTAATCTACTTCAATATTACATTTAATCACAGAGCAGATAAGGATCTAACCTATTCAAGAATTTAGATTACTCAGTCTCCTACTCCTATGTTTCAATCAACTAAAGACTTAATTAAATTATTTAACTAACACAAGGGCAAAGACAGATAAAAGCACATGGATGGGCACTAAGGGCTTGTGCCTATGTCATCATTAAGAAGGTAGTTATCCAAATAACCAGACTATATCAGAATGATCATGAAGAACATGCAGTCCTTGGATTTTACCTGTGAAACTTTTATATCAACAAAACACATTTTCTTTCATAGAGACGCATCAACTACAGGACCTGATAAAGTCCTGTGTACTAATTAGTGTTGATATAGAGTATTTTGGTTTGGCTTAATTTAGATTTATTTGTGTGTATTGGTGCTTTGCGTGCAAGAATGTCTGCGCACCATGTGTATATCTGTTGCCCATGGAGGCCAGAAGAGGGCACTGGATCCCCTGGAATGGAATTACAGACAGTTTTGAACCAATATGTGGGTGCTGAGAATTAAAACTGGGTGCTCTGAAAGCTCAACCAGTGTTCGTAACCCCTGAGCCATCTCCAGACCCCCTAGTTAATGTTAAATTTAAATTTAAAACCTCACGAACCTCTAAAAATATATGGGGATTGTTTTCAACTTCTTTATCTCCCTTATCTTCAACATCTAATCATTTACTATCTCCCCCCAAGAAGAATGATACTTACCAGATGCCAAAAATTAAAGATATGTTAACCTTATCCCATATTTTATTAAAAAGATAAATTATTTATCTGGAAAAAAGTGATGCTTTATATATAAGGATAAGGACAATATTGATGACATTAAAAGCTATTTTAAAAAATTAAAATTGTCAAATTTTGTCTTCCCCAGGGATGAGACCCTAAGTCATTATCCAATACCAAGAGGTCATCCCTAAAAACATGCACATAAGCAACACTAAATTGACTCAGCAGGTAGTATTCATATGTGTATTCATATATTTATAATACATGTAACAATCATACAAAGAGAAAAGGAGGCCATGAATTTGAGAGGGAGATAGCTGCAATGGGCTTGGGATGGAAAGGGAAAATATATAATTTATAATTTAAAATAAATTATGTGATTTGTTTTAATTGAAAGTAAAACAAATCTTTATAATTCATATATTTACAAGTGAAAAAATAAAAGTGTTGCAAAGGTTCAGTAAATATAAAACTCAGCAAAGCTTAAAAATATTTAATAAAAGTTAATGCTTTATTATTTTTAGCTATAAATTTGTACATTTTAGTTTACATAATTATTTTTCTACATTCCTTGTTGACTTAAGAACATCTGAAAATTTCAGGAGACTCACATTGGAAATAAGGAAGTTGTATCATTGTCAGCATTAGCATCACCAGGAAGCGGAGAATCAAATGGGAGAAAATAGTTAGGACAAATAAGAAACTCATCTCAGAATAGCTGCATGCAAATAAATATTTACATAATAATATACACCATCAGATAACAAGCATCATCCTGAAGATATAATAATAATGTTCATAATAATAATGTATAGAACAATGATATACTAAAACTCCAAAGAATAACCTGAAATTTAAATTCTTCCCAGCTAAGCTGTTCATCCAAATAATATGAGCTGGTTTTTCCACCATCCATTGTTGTAGGTAGAGAAGATTAGATATATTGACTATAGAGATTTAAATCATGGAGCATCAGATTATACAATTATTTTCAAAATCATTAAAATAAAACTAGGAAGAAAATTAAACAACATTTTTATTTTTTGTAAGATTCACAATGGTGTCAAGTTTGATTCATCAAACATTTAATATACTATAATTTTGGACTAAGCATCTTTTTAATACTGGTATGAACAGAACATGAACAGCTTGGAAATACACATTATCACTTTTAAAACATTTTATGATAAAAGAAGCATCACGGCCAGGTGGTGGTAGTGGCACGTGCCTTTAATCCCAGCACTTGGAATGCAGGGGCATATATCTGTGAGTTCAAGGCCAGCCTGGTCTACAGAGCAAGTGCCAAGATACAGAAAAACTCTGTCTTGAAAAACCAAAAAAAAAGAAAGAAAGAAAGAAAGGAAGGAAGGAAGGAAGGAAGAAAGAAAGAAAGAAAGAAAGAAAGAAAGAAAGAAAGAAAGAAAGAAAAAGAAAAAGTTGAGAGGTAATTAATTAAACAAGTACCCACACGGTAGAGCCATAGACTGTATATGATTTCCTTTTTTAGCATTTTCAAAAGTAGAGAGCTTGTCAAACCATTTGTGACAGTGTGTTCCTGGTCAGCCCAACACTTTAGTCCTTGTGTTTCATGACACTCCACATATCTTCAGCTCCTGGCTTCCTGTCATCTCCATTTCAGCCAGCTGGAAGAGAAGAAGACCAAGGACGTTTGTATGTGTACATACACAGAGTAGCAAACATGACTTGTGCAAATGCCCCAGTGGCTAAATCTCTATTGTGGGCTTCAACAGAAAGAGTTGAATGATAGTGTCTGGAGGACTGCCCGAGAAGAAATTCAGCAATTTGTATGTCAGTAACTGGGTAGCCTCTGTGGAAGAGCTTCCCAAAGCCTGAAACCTGCTCCGGAGAAGGAACTGGGGCATGTGAGCCTCAGGCTGAACTTTTAAAACCCCAGACGTTCCATTTCCTTGTCAGTTCTCCATGTAAAGGTGGCTGGTTTTGTACCTGTTTCCTGGGGTTGGTGAGAAGTTGAGGCAATTCATCAAGCTTACTACAGGATCCAACAGCTATTGTTAAGTAATTCTCTTTATTAAATGCTAATCATTAGCCATGAGAATTGACAGGAAAAAAATGAAACTATTTAGGAGGAGAAAGTACTGACAAACCAAATGTTTTCATCAAATCACTTTGCACTATACAAATTTAGATTTTCATGAAGAGTATGTTTGATAAAGCCTGACTGGGTTTCCATAAGGCTTAAACCTGAGTTCTGAGCAACCAGATAGGAATGTGTGATATAAACCATGCCACTGTGAGCATGGTTATGACTCAGGATCAGTGATGGGATTGTCTATATCTTTATATCTCATAAATAATTATTTAGACACATATGTCAAGTCGAAAGTCACATCATGTCCCCATCTAATCTATCAATCTCTTAACTGAACGTCAATAAGGTGAGGTCAAACTATCCTCTTTCTTCTGGTGAAACTAAATTAGAAAACCTAGTTTGGAAGGATGCAGTGTCTAATTAACTGCCAAGACTTGTCTATGCTTTTGCCTCTGAAACCCCAGAATTCAGCCCTTCACTTGCTGCACAACAGTCTTGTCCTGTTGGAGACTGAACTTATTGTGTTGGTGTCATTCCTGAGTATAGCTGAAGGATGGGCAAGAAGGTGAGATGCCCAAATCCAAACTGATGCTTTCCTTCCTGATGCACTCTTAAGAGACTAAAGCAGAGCAATGATTGGAAAGCATTTCTTCTCACTCCACCTCAGAAAGGGCAGCCAGTCTCATCAAGATCTACCTACCCAAGGACAAAAGCATAGGATCTGTGAGAGCATTTCTAGGTATTGGTAACAAATAGTAACACTAAGGTAATACAGAGGTCCCCTAAACAATGTAATAATTCAGAAAGAATTTAATCAGTGAAGACATCTCCTTCAGAAGACAGAAAAGAAGAATAGTGGGCCAAACAACACAGAGGTAGAATCTGGGGAACCTAATTAAAAATACAGACCACAAGAGTTGTAAGAAATGACTCAATAGTCAAGAACATATACTGCTTTCCTGGGGGTCCTAGCTCTGTTTTCAGACAGGTCACAATCACCTGTAATTACAGCTCTGCAGGATCTGACACCTTTGCCCTGCACTTAGACCTGAACTCGCACAAAATGAAAATTTTTTACAATTTAAAAACACAAACTACAAATATTTGAAAGATAGATAGGTCCATAAACTATACCCTTCCCTTTCTCTTTGTCATTTTAAAAGCAAGCACAACATTGAAAATGTCTTGGTAAGAATAACACACATTAAAGAAAATATGCTGAGGATTCTTTCAATTCAAAGGGCAGTATTGTGTTCCGTATTGACAAGTAAAAGCAGCACATGGAAAGAGCTAGCAATCGTCCATAGAGTGTTTTTAAAGTTAAAATGCTAGAATAATTGGGGAGTTGAAGAGCATATGCATGCTTTGAAACACAGGAGTTGGAGCTGGAATGTTATCCCTATGACATGTGACTTGCAAGACCTTGACCATGGTCTGGTCACCTTGTCTAGCCTCCTGTCCTCTGAAATGAGAGCAACTCCATATGGATATCCTCTTAGAATACACCAAATCTTGTCTGTTTTATGATAACCACTCAAATGTACAGTTCCTCCACTCCCTAGGAAATGAATTGAAATAGAATTCCTGGAAGAAATAAATCAATGTGAGCTTGCTTTGAATGGAAAGAGGTGACTTTGTCTGCCCTTCTTTCCACTCAACAGTCTTTTTATACCCTGAAGAGTCTACAGTGGAACAAATAGTCTTAAATTGCATCAATTTTCTCCTTGACTTCCTGTGAATATAATACTAGAATAAGTCCTAAGTCATACAGTGTCCAAACCAGGAAGTCATGTAAAATCATTATAAGTATGTATCTAAATGATTGGAGAATAACCTCACATAATCCCTCAGCTAGAATTCAAATCTCAGATGTATTCTCCATGGTTATCTTTGAGGGAAAAACTGCCTCAAATATTTTCTGAAGTGTGTATCATTTTAATGTGTTAGACATGCTAATTCCTTATAAATGTTTATTTTTATAGCTTTTACAACTGGGACAGTCATATTGCCCTTTGCAATTCAAGTCCAAATTATCAAGTGATTGCTGACCACCCCGAAGGCTTACTTTTTAAATATAAAAGAGACAGAAAAATTCTCAACGTCGACCCAAAGGTAATTATGGCTTATACTCACATATTCCTTCAAAATTGGTTGTGTTTCTACTTAATCAAAATTTCTTAAATGACTGACACCCCTATGACTTGGGAGTTTTGTATGGTTGTTTTGTAACTTAGAAGTGAAAAACTGCATTGAAACAGGAACATTCATAAAGAAAGAATAGACAAGGAGAGAAGAGAATGGAAATAGAGGAGGGAACAAAGAAAGAAAGGAAGGGAGGGAGGGGAGGGAGAAGGAAGGAGGGAGGCACTCCTCTAAAGTTTGGCAGAATTTGAGAAGAAAGAGTTGATGTGGAATTGAAGTAGAACTTCTAGGTGGGAAGAATTCTCCCTGCTAAGAACATAATTAGACGAGAGAGAGAGAAGTAGATAGTATTGTTTGCTATGATCCTTAGGAGTTTAGATATCAGTAGAGAGGGATTCTTACCTTGTGTTTGTACCCATGTGGTACTTTGAAAGAAAATGCCCCCCAAAGGGAGTGACACTATTAGGAGGTGTGGTTTCATTGGAGTGGGTGTGGCGTTGTTGGAGAAAGTCTGTCACTGGAGGCAGGCTCTGAGGTCTCATATATGCTCAAACCACACCCAGTGTCTGAGACTACTTCCTGTTGCCTGCACAAGATGTAGACATCTCAGCTACCTCTCCAGCACCTTGTTTGCCTGCACACCACCATGCCCATTATGACGATGATGAACTGAAGCTCTGAACTGTAAGCCACACCAATTAAATGTTTTCCTTTATAAGAGTTGCCATGGACGTGTTGTCTCTTCACAGCAATAGAAACCATAACTAAGACAATCCAGGATTCTTATCCTCCACTATATGTCTAACATTGATTAAAAGGTAGCCAAAAACCCTGGCAATGTGATTTTTACCTGTAATTTCAGCAACTTGGAGACTCAAAGGATTGCTATGAAGTAAGACAAGCTTGAGGTAGACAGTGGGCTCTCGACCAGCCTTGGCTGAAGAGAGACTCTGTCAAAGACAAACAAAAATTGAAAACTAAATATGCCCATTAATGTTCTTCTAAGTGTTACTTTAGAAAATGTTTCATTAAAATATTTTAAGGACATGTCCTTAATTTTATCAAGTGAAAATATTTATATCTCATATACTTTCAAAACTTGAAATCACATAGTGAATTTTGATCATCACTTGTATATCTAAGAATAAAAGTTAAAACTTTGAGTAACGTTGTTATATGCTGGAGTTGTTTAGGTGTTTATTTGAAAGGATAACTCTTTCTGCCAGCCACCTAAGTTTTGCCACCATGTTAGGGCTCCTAAATAACACACAGAATCCTATATTAGTTACAATGCTGCTGGCCAAGGAATAGGATTTCTTATTTGCTAGCTCTGTCTTAAGTATCAACCATAACCATTAATCTATATATTTTATAAGGCCATCTTATCGAGGGAGACAGCAGCATGTGTCCTCTCTTCCGGGATCACATGGCAACCCTCCTCTTTACTACATTTCCCAGAATCCTCCTCAACTCCTAGCCCCACCTATCTTGCTTCCCTATTGGCCAACAGTACTTTATTTATCAACCAATAAGACAAGCATATACACAGAAGGACTTGTCCCATCATTTATTAACTTTTGTTAACAATTTTTTGCCTTTGTTTTTTACTTAGGTTTGTTGTTGGTGTTGTTCCTTCACATGACAGTCTAAAATTCAAAGTCAAGGAAATAGTGTTACAGAATGAAAAACATAACAGTTGTGTGATATGCATGTGATAGAGGCAAAGATAAGCCAAAGACAAAGTATAGGCAGTTGGTTCTAAATTTTTTCTAAAGGTTTTAGAGAGATAAAGTCAAGGAATCATTTCACATTCACACAATTCAGAATCTGTCATACACAAAGTGCTCAGTAACTAAGGGTCCAAAGAATGAATGAATGATATTGTACTGGAAATAGTGTTGATTGTGACCACATTCAAATGGAAGAGCAGATTCCAGCTGGACAGCTGTTTCTCTTCCACTTGTCAATCTAGACAGTGGCATCCAAGATTGGAATTCAACCTAGGAACAGTATGAGTTTGTTCTGGAGCCTACATGGTCTCCAGGCATGGGCAAAACAAACCACTGGTGAGATATGAAAAGATACAAAAGTTATGCTCTCACTAACTTCAAAGGACATTTCCCAAAAGTTTCTCCATAAATGTTCTCTCATGTTCTGGTGGCTTATGTGTGTGGCTAGATGTACTTATCCAGCTGTCTCAAAGTCTGGGTAGTGTCTTTTTATTTTTTTAGGTTCCTATGCACCTAACTGAAAACATGGGTTCTGGGACCAGGGAAAGGACATCCTGGACAATTAGCTAAGGATAAGCAGCTATCCACTGCTGTGTCCTTTAGAGGAAATGTTCCTCCTGTCTTTATCACAAATAAGGAACTGGACTCTGTGGAGCCACATTTTTGAGGAAATCTCTGAGAAGACTAAGTTTAGTAAAAGGCCTTCTCTCTAGTGGTGCCTCCTGTGTGAAATGTCAACATGAGATTATATTATGTTAGGACAAGAAGCTGAAAAAACAGCATTCACAGAGGTTTTGCTCTAGAAGGTAAGATGTATATTGAAGGAAAATCTCAAATTGTTAACAACTTCACCCTGATTTTGTGGAAAAGGTGTTTAAATAAGTTTGAACAACATAACACTTAACCTCTTTGACCTACATCAGGGCTCTTTTAGTTAATTGTGTGCTTTAAGTAGATATGTCATGAAAGGAGTTTTATGGACCCTGAGGAATCAATGCTTACAATTGCTTGAACACACTTAACAAAATCGCCCACCTCTAAAATTATTCATGAGCTCTCACAAACTTCATCAAAAGTACATGAATATCCAATTTCCTCTATTTTCTAGAAAAAAATTTAATTTGAAGGAGAAGGTTTCTAAATCTTGGTGAAAGAACCAGTTCATGAGTGGTAAGAGTCAAGAATGAGTCAGTGAGACATTTGTTGATAACCAAATAACCTCTTAATGTTAAAAGTTTGAATTGTAGATGAATTTTCTCTCCACAAAGATAAAATTAATGTTAGACTTTCCAGAAAGATACACTGGCCTCAACATCAAGAAACAAATGTGTAAGCCATTACTCCCTTAATCCATTGCTTTGAGAGACTCACATCATCTCCCTGTGTGCTGATAGAGACAGAAGTGAAGGGTTTGTGTTTGTTGTTTGATTTGTTTAACTCTGATCTCTCGAATCTCTCAAATGCACCAGCTTCATGGTCAGACTCAGTCTCCACTGAGCCCAAAAAGAACAAGCATCATGATCCCATGCCAGCCCATGACCCATAGTTCAGGAAGCTTCTCCCTAGAAAAGCAGGAACCTGAGAGGTCTGGCACTGTTCCCAAATAGAAGTAGAATAATGAAGACTTTAATTTTTATAATCTAGGCATTGCATGTGTGTCCCCTACAGAATTTGTATTCACCATTTCAAAGCGCCCTGATGTTTTGTATTTCATGAGTCCCCAACATAAAACTTCCAGGGAACTAAGATATTCGATAAAGCACATGTTTTGATAACTACGAATTATAAGACTCACATCTTTTTATATTTAGTAGTTCTCATAATCATTTGACTTTTGAATTTTCAAAAGTGAACAACTTGTAATTCAGACAGGTCAGGGGCTGCAAAGTGCCATAAGACATGGCTCATCCCTCCTATTCTTTTCCTTTGGGTATTGTCTCCAAAATACTTGATGCCTCAAATTAAAGAGGTCTCAATCAACAAAAGGTAGAAACAGTGGTAAACAGGATGTGTTTCCTTTGCACAACAGATGTAGCCTCATTAATTCTAAATCTTGGTTCCCACGAAGCAGTTGTTTGTGAATGGAAGCAGTCAGAAAAGGAAAATTGTGCAGGTCTTAGAACAAGTAATATGAGTTCACGGGTTAAGAAATTCCAAATGCAGTGAAGAGTTTGGTTGCATTACAAACAAGACCACTGGCTTTAACCTCCCTGCAGCTGTATAACATCTGGAACAAATAAGACAAGTTTCTATTTTTGAGTGAAGAATGCTTGTCTTAGTGATTCACACCCACCAAAATGTTTCCAGTGTATTATCGTAGAGGGGCTAAGTAGAAGCTCTTTCCATTCACTCCTCTGTGTTATCTGAACAAATGGGATGGGGGGGCATTTTTCTTTTACTTTTAAAAAGGACTAACAGAAGACTGTTTCTTACCATTATCAAGGGTGAACGAAACAAGCATGCCCCACCAAGGAGATAAGGGGGATGAGGTTGGATAGTTGTAACGCGGAGGGAGGCTTTCTTAGTCACACTAACTTCCCCCACAAACATACTCTGCCATGTCCCCAAAATGGAAGTGGCTCGTGTGAACTCTTCACTTCAAACACTAATTAATAGGCACTCAAGGGGCTAGGGAGACATCTCAGCAAATGAAGTGCATGCTAGGAAAACATGAAGACCCAAGCTCAGATCCCTGGCACCTATAGAAAGAGCCAGGCACAGTAGTGTAAATCTGTAATGCTAGAGCTTGGGATGATCTCTCTGACTGGCCAACCTAGGCCAGTTACCAAGATCCAGGTTCAGTGAGAGAACCTGGCCCAAAACATAAAGGTGGAGAGCAAATGAGGAAGGCATGGGGCACCATCCTGTCACTTCTGCACACACGTACTCACATCACACATTCACACACTCATGAACATGTACTTCGATACACGATGCACATATACAAAGTATTAGTATTCACTGAATAAATGAATGATTCCTTTGAAAAGAAAATGATGACAAGGTGATAAAAGAATTCAGTGAAGTATGCCACTGGTGCTGCATGGAACTGCAGTAGTTTCCACTAGTACAGCTGCCAATTATGTGAGTGAAAGAGAAGAGGTTTGGAGAAATCTTTATTTTTGTCTGTGCATTCAGGTTTTTTTTTTTTCTGAAATCAGAGAAATATATAATTTCAGGTGTTCTCCATGAGAATATTAAGTTAGAATGTAGTTTTGACTTTTAAACACACTCAAGTAACTTAAGTGTCTATTTAAGATAACATGATTAACAGTGGAGGTTATCAATGACACTTAAAATTCAGTAATTATGAGACACTAATGGGGAGTCAAAGATGAGAAAGACCTCAACCTTTGCCCTCTAGCTGCTTGTGGGTATTTTTAGTTTCTTTTGTTTTGCCCTTTATTTTGTTTGGAGGAAACAAGCCTGTGAACACGCAATGTCAGTTAAACACAAGAAGGATTTAGGTCAGACTGAGCTACCACTTGGAGAGTTCAGAGGAAGACAGAACTTTTCTTCTTAGGCCCGGAGCTGGTGGAAGGAATAGTAAGGGGGCATGAGGAAATGTCTGGAACTCTTGAACCAGGGACTGGGATGATTAAGGATTGAGTTTGCAGAGTGGGTGGGGGTAGACAGACAAATTGAAATTAACAGTTCAATATGCTTCTGCGTCTCCTGGGGAGGTGCAGTGGGAGCCAAGTTGTGAAGGATCATGATAAGGCATGAATGTGGAAGACTCAAGAGGACCTTGCTCTGCTCCTGCTAGGAAATGGAGAAATCTGCCAAGGCTTATGCAAAGCAATACAGGATGAAAGTCCCATGCATTGTGGATAGAGGGTACAGGACAGAGCTGCTTGGGAGGAAAAGCCACAGCCAGTCAGCACGGCATGAGTACACATGAAGAGGAAAGAGGATCCATTCCGGGAGCAGACTGTGGGTGGATGCCTTCTGTTTCCCAACTAGCCTGATCTTCCTGGAAGAGACAGATTAGAGAACATGTATTTACTTAGGAAAGTTTGTGGAAGCACTCACTTCAGCGCCATCCCCACCCCACCCACACCCTGCTCCCACCATCCTTTGAAAGGATTTGCACACTAGAGCATAACTTGGCTACAGCTGCTCACTAAGTGACTGATAACAAAAAAAGCAAGGCAACCGTCATGGTATTGGAAGGACTCAGAGGATTCTGCTGAGAATAAGGCACTGGTGAAACTAAGCATGCATGGCATTACACAGTCACCCTTTTAGGGACTGTTGTAAATGTGGCAGTTTGGAATGTGAACATGACATGCACACTGTGCATTGATTTAGCTGGATGCTCATCCAGCTTCTTTACGTGTCTGGGTCCCTCTTCCTTTGAAGACCAATCACAATTGTGTATACTTAACAGTGAACTGCTTTCCACAATAATGTCTCCCTACTTATTGCTTCATTTATTTAGCGTGTGCATAAAGGCACCACATTCATCCCCTGATAACAGATTTTAAGTCAGAAGTCTTGAGTTTAAGTGTTTCAGTTCACAATTTAACTCTTAAAGTTACACAAGGAGACTAAAAGTGCTGTCCATTCCCAAGACTCCTGGGAATCCCTCACAGGAATAAACCTCGAGATGGTAAATCAGTACAGTTTCTCTTTATTTGCTTGGGCCATGATCGGGAAGGGGAAAGACTTGTAAGGTAGCATTTATTCATGCCTTTCTTGCCCTCTTGGGAATCTCTGTATGATGTGCATCTGCCCAGGGGACCTCAGGAGACAAAATTTAAAAATCATAAGCTTTAAAGTGCAGAGCAGGGGTGCTTCTGTTCCACCATGAGCCACCATGCCCATATGTGGTAGCTGCCCAATGCCATCTGTAGAGTGGATACACAGGATATTAAATATTTGCTAAAGAAATGAAGAATGGGGCCAGAACTAACCCCAGAAACTTTTGAGGTTAACTTCAAGATTCTTTAGGCTCTCAAGCACTAGAAACATGTAAAGCTAAAACTATCCATAGCTGTAAACTACCAGAAGTGTTGGCTTGCTTTTCTCTCCTTGGTAAGTACATTAATCCCGAACACTCTTGAGCTAAGACTTGAAATACTGACCCTAGGTATCCAGGATAGTGGCTGTGGGGTAGGTGCATGAGTGAATGAGACTGGCAACCATTTAATTATTTTTAGATAATTGTCTAGATGTTATTACATTATATATATATATATATAGTGTTATTTATAATATATAATATGTGTTTTAGCATGTATTACATATATGCTAAAAAAACATGTAGAATTCTACTTTTTCTGTGACCAAAGAATGCCAAGTAAATAAGATTTTGAGTTAAGCACCTGATCTCGGTTTTGCTGTTTTGTTTTTTTTTTTTAATTTAATTTGGATGATGATTCCATTAGGGCTTATGCCTCTCTCCTCAGCTCCAACAACTACCACCCAAGTGGTTTTTGCTATTAGTAGGAAAGGTGTTAATTGCCTCCTTCACTCTGCCTCCAGCCTCTGAATTCATTGATTCTAATTTCCCTTGGCACCCAGGCCTAAAAATCCCAGCCCTTCCCTGGCTTGAAACGCTGCTCTCTAGATAGAAGGCCATGGCATTCCTACACCCTCCAGGCAGATGGTTCTCATTGACTTTCTTGGAGCTCAATTCCCTGGGGAACATCCTCACTTTGACAATCTGTCTTTTTACAAGAGCCAGGTGCATTTCCTTCTGGTCACTAAAAACAAGGACCGAAAGTGAGATGAAAAAGAGATGGGGATTAAATGACACTCCAGCTTCTTCCTTCTTCAAGAATGTCCCCACAAACTCCACTGCAAATCTGCCTCACCCAGGCCAGTGGAGCAAGGGACACTCACTGAACCAGCAGGTCTGTCTTTGGGCCTTTGGCTTTTCCTCAAGAGGTTGCCTGTAAATGTTGCTTTTTAACTATGGCACAGTCACAGTTATTAAGTAAAGCTGAGGGGTTGCCAACTTTCTGGGTTTGCTGCCTAAATTACTGAATATTTGGTTGATTACAGCCCTAAAACAGCCCCATACTAAGTAGCTTTTAAACATTTTCTCCCTTGGGCAATCACCTGGTATATCTGAACTGAGAGTCCACCACATATAAATTAGTATTTACTCAACTAACTACTACTAAAATCAATGGCCTTAAGGAATACATTTAAAATTACATAATAGGCCTGGCTTTTATGAATTAAAACTCCTAAAACTTAAGTGCTATGTCCTCCTCTTGACCTGGAAAACTGATTTTAATTTTATATGCAATATTTATGGAACAAGCCCTAGAGAGAAGCACACGTTGTTGGGTGTCCAAGACATGAACTCATATATGAAGTATAACACAAGAAAGGCAAACTGGGGAGAAGAAAAATTCAAATCCCTTAGGTTGAATTATTACATAATTCTCACGTTTTTAGGAAAAATAATGAGTGACAACTTTGCACTATTTAAGTGGAATATCATTAATGATATTCAATATGCATAGTCCTATAAAAGTGAGAAAATTTTCCATTTGCCTTTCTCATTACAAAAGTAGCCCTATCACACATGATGCCCAAGGATAGTAAAACCAATAGGACCCAGGGAATTGTGAGGCAGAGATCTGGGGACAAGAGGTTTAGCTCCATTTCTTGCTGACCCTTTGCACAAAATAAACTATCACATTCCAGGAGCTGTAGGAAGAGTGGAGAGTTAGCTTGGTACCAAGAAGAAAACTGAGCTGAACACAATAAGCATTTCTTCTATGATCACTGAGATCTGATTTCTTTTTCTTTCTTTTTTCTTTAATAACTTTTATTGAGTTTGGTCTTTGACATTTTCACTCATGTATAAAGGGCATGCATTCTGAAACCCACTCTCTCTAATTTCCCTTCCACGCCTGTTAATCCTCCTTCTTCTTACAGCTCTCATTCCCACAGGCATGACGTTATTGCTGTTGTTGTGTTTAGTTTTGGCTTTGTAGAGATTGAGTTTGATTAGGATCATCTATGTGAACATAAGTTAGGTGGTATCCTTTGGAGCCTGGGGGACTCTTCGGTGAATGAACAACTCTACCCCAGAAACCATCAGTAACAGGTAGCAGGGGCTGGAAGGGAACCAAAAGCTCCTGATCCATAACTTGCTGATAGGACCAGGACTGTACAGGTCCATTGTAGGCAGCCACAGCTGCTGTGAAATCATAATTAATTGCCCATGCCATGCCCAAAAGTAACATTTTACACCTCATCTTCCTATCTTCTTGTTCTTGCATTCTTTCTACTGCCTGTTCTGCAGTGACCCCTGAGACTTAAAGGGAAGGAGTCATAGAAAAGACTTGTTTAATGCTAACCATTCAACCATTGTCCATGCTCAGAACCTTGAGCAGATATGTGTCTCTGTATTCACCACCATTCACTGCAAAAAGAGGCTTCTCTGATGAAGGCTAAGAATAGCATTTGTCTATCATCATGTTTAGAAAGAAACTCACATTCATGACAATTTAAACAACAGAAGTAAGTTCACCCCCAGGAGCTAAGACCTCCTCAGCTATAAGCTTTTGGCTGGCTTTACAGTATTATGAATTTACTCTTATGGAGAAGACCTAAAACCCAACCAGAGAATGGTGAGTCAGCCCCATACCTATCATTCCACTTTTGTACCAGTAGGCACATTTGATTATCAGGTTCATAGCTAGGGAAAGCCATTGACATCTTTTCTGCCAAGTTGCCCATATTACCTTGTGGCCCTATTATGGCCAACAGGAAAGAAACATGCAGCTCAGTTATAAAGTTTGATTTCTCTGCCCCTTGCAACCAAGATGTGGGGTGTCTTCAGCAGTGAGATCTCATAACTTCTGGTGGACCACAAAGAATAATGACTAAAGTTTGTACTGTTTGGGTAACTTCTCATTAGCAAGTATTCACCTGGCACTGGAATTTTTGCTTAGTAACCTATGGCCTTTGAGAACATCATTATCCAGCATTTCAGGGTATCTCTCCTCCTCCTTCTCCTTAGTGTTTCTTCTTTTTTCTTCTTCTTCTTCCTTATTGTTCCTCCTCCTTAGTCCCTTCTTCTCTTTCTTCTCCTTCCTCATTCCTCTTCCCCCCTCCTCCTCTGCTTCTTCTTCCTCCTCTTCTCTCCTCAGCTTACAAAATAGCAATTTTAAATATGACCCTTCATTATATATTCAGTAGTTGTGGGACATCTAGGCTGATTCCATTTCTTAACTATTGTGAGAGCAATAGATGGATGTGGATAAGCAAGTGTCTATGTATAAGATACACATCTCATTTGACATATACTCAGAGTGTGGCTGTGGTCATACAGTGTCTAGCTTTTATTTAGGAACCTTCATATTGAATTCCATAGTGACTGCAGCAGTTTACCTTCTCACCAAAAGACAGTAGGAATTTCTCTTATTTCTTCATATTCTCCCCAGCATCATTGCCATTTGATTTCTTGATAATTTCCATTCTGACTAGAATGAAATAGAATTTCAATCTCAATTTAATTACATTTCCTTGACTGCAAATGATACTGAACATATTAAATGTATTTGTTATCCATTTGCAGTTCTTCTTTTGAGAAATCTGTGTTCAGAACAATGGTTCATTTTTAATTGGGTTGTTTTCTGGATGTTTGGGTTTT
This sequence comes from Cricetulus griseus, assembly GCF_003668045.3. Classification (NCBI taxonomy): domain Eukaryota; kingdom Metazoa; phylum Chordata; class Mammalia; order Rodentia; family Cricetidae; genus Cricetulus; species Cricetulus griseus. The sequence goes on from NW_023276807.1 coordinate 160,948,037, forward strand.
AGAGTTCTTTGTATATGCTAGATGTTACTGTTCTCTTTAAGGTACAGCTTGCAAATTTTTCTACCTGATAGTGGGCTGTCTCTTTACTCCACTGACTGTTTTTTTTTTTTTTTTTTTTTTTTGTGTGTGTGTGTGTGTGTGTGTGTGTGTGTGTGCCGAAGCTTTTTAGTTTAATAGATTCCATTTGTCAATGTTTGGTAGAAGACCTGATTTCTAATGAAAATGAAGTATCAGAAATCACTTGAGTTAGATACAGAGCCATGGCAAGTGTAATACCAACCACACTTTAAGGAATTATTTCACTTTTTAACTGAAAATAATTCATACAATATATACCTAGAATAGTTTTCTCTCCTACAGTTCTCCCAGAACCTCCCTACCTCGGCACCTACTCAACTCCACACCATTCTTGTCTCTCTATTTAAAAAAAACAAATGTGCAAACAAATAACATCCAGAATATTTAAAAGTAAGAAAAACACAGGAAACACACACACACATACACACACCTCCCATAAAAACATGAAATCAGAAACCATAATATATAAGCCAAAGGCCAGAAAGACAAAAAATAAATGTAAGGAATTACTTCTATTTCTAAGAGAACATATTTTTTTCCTTTAAATTGAAAATTGTTTAGTCAAAATATAAACACTTTGTATAGCATTATCTAATATCATCCAATAATGTTGTGGTTAGGCCATCTCAACTTAGAATTATACCTGGACTGTTTTGTCACTCCTTGTTTACCACACTATTTATTTTGCATGCTTTTTAAACTCTTATCTTCCGATTTGTTAGAGTCATTTTTATTTGTGCTTTTACTGTTATTGGAAATGAAAATTTCTTTCACACAGGTGTGTGTTATATTTAGATTTTCTTAGTTATCTTATATATGGTAACATACTATAAACTAGATATCTGTCTTTTAGCATTTATAATGATTTGTAGCACAGAAAAGCTTAAAATATTTGTCCAAAGTACTGATGTCTCACCTTGAGTTTTTTTTTTTCACTGTTGATATTAAAAGTTTTCATTCTAAGATGGGGAATTGTTTACTTCTGTTTTCTTTCAGTTTTGTGGTTTGCTAATTACATTTAAATTTGTAATTGTAGTAGGGTTTGGTGGGACAAGGATAACATGTCTTTGTCCTGCAAATGATTAATGTTCAGCATTTTATATTTTGTATTTTGTACTTGATTTTATCATATCTAATCAGCTTGGGAGTCTGTCACTCAGGGGACGTAGTAATGACTGCAAGAACAGTGTTTTGGTGTTTTTATTTGTTTGTTTGTTGTTTGTTTGTTTAGCAGTTTCGTACAGGGCTATAAGGGTGGCGATAAAGCTTAGTAGATGCTGACTTCTCTCCACCAGCTGCATTGTGCAGTGATTGCTATGTATGTTCTCTTGAAGTCTGTTGTTAAGGAACAATGTCTCAAGGGATATAGAGCCAAGATCCCTATGAAAATAGAAAATGAATATATGTGATAGATTTTTAATTGATGGGTGTTTCTACTGATTCAAAGAAACATTATAAAAGAAATCACTCAAGTGAGAGACCTTGAAACACAGGGCTTTAAACAGGATGTTTCCCTCAAACCCCTCCTCTCAGCATTCAGGGAACCCTACAGAAGGGGAGGCAAAAAGGGGGTGCAAGAGCCAGGGGGGATAGAGGGCACCAAGAATGCATGGCCCTCTAAATCAGTAGGATTAAAAGACATATGATCTCGCATATGAAGCAACATGCAGAGAGCTTGCAGGGGTCTGTACCAGGTCCTTTGCATATATATTATGGCTTTCCGTTTAGTGTTTTTATGAGGTACTGAGTATATGAAAGGGTGGGTCTATGTTTCTTGTGCCTTCTCTTGGGTTTGTCCAATTTCAGTCTTACTATATTTTATTTTAATTATCCCTTAGATAGAAAGGGAGTAGGGGATGTGTGGGGAGGTGGGAGTAACTGAGAGGAGTAGAAGGGAAACTGTAATCAAGATATATTATGTGATTTAAAAAACTGTTTTCAATAAAAGGGAAAATAAAAGAAGAAATGGCTTAATAGGGATAAGAACTTCTAATGAATGTTTGTGAATAAGTTCAGCATGAACCTGTCAAAACCAATGCAAAAACTCAGGTTCTTCAAATTGAACACGATTATTTCACATTGTCACATAAATTATTTGAATTATTGTCAGATTTATAACATTGACAGAATTGTTGTCATATAGATTAAAGATGGAAAATATATATGAGTAAGTAATCTAGATACTCAAAGCTTTTATTTTTGTCCATCTCAAAGTTTTTCATGGTTTTCAATAGGATCCTTCCCTCCTTTTATTGTAATAATTTCATAAAAGACTACTTGATCATCAAATAAAGATGACTCCATTGATTCCTCACCATTCCTCACTAAGGCACAAAAATGCTATTCAATAATACAAACATTGAGGCTGCTTATAAATTCCAAGCTGTATAACTTTTTACTTCTTATTGTTATTTGAGATAGGGTTTCTCTGTGTAGCCCTGGCTGTCTTGGCACTCACTACGTAGGCCAGGCTGACCTCAAACTCCTGGAGTTCTGCCTGTCCCTGCCTCTCAAGTGCTGGTATTAAAGGCATTTGCCACCATGCCCCATTTTTGAAGCCACGTAACTTTGAACAAATAAGATATTAAATTTTTCTTGGAAATTTGCATAAGGAATCTCAAGTTGTGATATTGAAATTGTGTTTCTTGTCTTGATGGGAGGAAACCAAGACAAAAATTCTCTCTCCATGAAGTTCCACCTGCAACTTTAGGTTAATCTGTCTCCATTTGAGGTCTCAAAATATCTTTAGGTTACTTAGACATATTTTGGGGTTCTTGAGCAAAAATCCAAATCAACTGTCAGAAAGAGCCCCTAAGCTCGCCTCCTTGAAAAAGCAAAACAAAAAACTAAACATGGTTTAAGAGTATTGCTTTCAAATGTGATTCTCAAGCCAAGTCTTGAGTTTGTATTGTTCAATTCCAAACTTCTTGGTAAAAATAATGATTTGTGTTTTCATTGATGTTATACTAAATGGCCATTGAAAGTAATGGAATTTAAAGGGAACTTCTGAAGCCAAAGGACTAAGAGAGAGCTATATATCATTTGTAAATGGTTCATTTCACTTTATGAGAGTAGAATCCAGACCTAGTCCTGGTGGCACAGGACTTTAACACCATGTGCTTTGGAGGCTGAGGCAGAAGGGTTTCAAGTCATGGCCTACCAAGGTTTCAAGGATAGCCAAGGGAACTGAAGCAGATTCTATCTCAGACATGGATATATATAAATTCAGATATAGATACTGATAGAGATAGGGATTTTTAGAAGGTTACAGGAAGGACACTAGGGTTATAGGTCACTGGTAGAACCTTGCATGACCAAAGCTGGCGATTCAATTGCTAGGACCTTAAGAAGACAACAGCAAATATCAATAATAAGGAAGGAAGGAAGGAAGGAAGGAAGGAAGGAAGGAAGGAAGGAAGGAAGGAAGGAAAGAAAGAAAAGAAAAGAAAAATCTGTTAGATTTCTGGGGGTTACTGGAAAAGGAATATGTGTTCTTATATATCCAGAAATCCACAATATCATCAACAATATTGCAGGTAAACTACGCAAGATTTCTGTCATTAGTTCATTCATGACCATTGCATGGTGTCTGAGTCAGTAACCACATGCTACACTTTCCTTAGACATAAAGACTCTTGGAGTTCTTGTCTTAGTCCATCTTTGAACTGTCTGCACTGTCTAGCCCATTTTGGAGCAGCTTTTGAGTGCCCGTGCAGAAGGTTCTAGGGGCAGTTACTTTCCATTAAAGTCTCCTCTTCCTTGCCAAAGAGATCTCTGGGAAGCATCACAGACAATGCTGCAGATGATGGAGCTGGAAATGACTGGTTGAATTAGAACTAAGAGTTTTCCAAGTAGCCTGGAATGATAAACTTTATTTCAGAAAAATTCTACAACCAAATGAAAACCAAATTCAAAAACCAAATGAAAGCAATTCCAATAGCCAAAATTTTTGTTACCCTGACACATAACTGTTAATACTAATAGTGTTAAGTAAAGAAAGTTGATGTCTGCACCAAGGCCTGATGAGGGATATCCTTCTGTACATATATTTCTCTTTTTGGTTGATGAATGAAAATACTGATTGGTCAATAGCCAGGCAGGAAAGTATAGGCAGAGCTACCAGACAAGCAGAATTCTGGGGAGAGGATGCAGAGAGGGGCTGCCAGAGGGACGCCATGTAGCTGTTGAGGGAGCAAGAGGCCTAGGCATTCTCCAGTAAGATAAGATCACATGGAAATTCTTATATTAATAAAAATGGGTTAATAATTAAGAAACAGATAGCCAATAAGAAGCCTGAGCTATGGGCCCAACAGTTTATAATTAATGTAAGTGTCAGTGTGTTTATTTGGGGCTAAATGGTTGCAGGACCAGGCAGGAAAGAAACTCTACAAAGGCCTCACACTTCATGTGTTTAAACAAAGATGAAATTGTAACTGATAACATAATGCTGTTATTGCCCAATATTATTGGGCAGGTGCCAGTAGAGCTGTGTTAAGTATAGGCAAACCCAGGGGTTGGGAGTGGAGTTATCGCTAGAGTTGCAATCAGTGTTTTCCCCATGGATCAAAACAGATAAAGTAATGAGTGATGAGAAAGCTGTGGAGATTCCCCTTGAGCACATGGATGTTCCCAAAGAACTGCTCCAATAACATTGTACTGTACAAATTTGCCGAGACAGGGCAGGGCTGGGAATGAGCGCCTCGCCTCTGCTCATTGGACAAGCCCTGTGGTAGGAGCCTGTTTTAAACAGCATTTTTCAAAATAAAAGATTAAATCTTTGTGTGAGTTTTTCCCAGGATCCTCCAGAGAGGTTTTAAATATAGTCTCAAGTATAAAAGATATCCTGAAGGTTTTGTTCAATTTTTCTCTCTTCTCTCTTCAACTGTAGAATGGCATAATAATAATAATAATAATAATAATAATAATAATAATAATAATAATCAGTATTGTCAGAGGGCATTTAGAAAATTGATAAAGATCAGGGTGCCAGAGAAATACAGAGTTAACTAAGCAAGCATTTTAAATAATAAACTATTTTAAAATAGTTGTAAAGAGCCTTAGCTAGTTATAAGTGAAGGATCTGTTTTGTTTTAATTTTTGTTTTTTTCTAAATGACCCAGGAAATAACAAGTTTCACAAAAAAAACCAAGAAATTATCATCAGACAGAGTATCTTTTCTATGTAGCCGAATTACACAGGTTTTTATATTGCTTTGATATAATCGGAAAGGAAAAAATGAGTAAGCCAGGAAAGCAGGCCTATCAAGTTTGGGCAAACTACTATACTCCAGAAATAGGAAGGTAGTGTGTATCCACACAAAAAGATAAAGGACTCTCTATATCATAACCATCAACATGGAGAGACGCATAGCAGCCAATAAGTAAATCTCAGGATCAATACACATCAGAGGCAAACATTCACAAAAACACCAGGCCTTATGTAGAGTTAGCATCATTCCAGTGAGAAAGACAAGATTCTTAACCTCAAAACAGGCAAGCAGACAAACAATGAAGACAACAGTTTTAAAAGGCTAGATTCCTTGTTGTCTTTCATTTAACACAGAAGAGGACTAACTCTTCACTCCATTACAGTATTTAGAAAGATTGCAAAGATAAACTGTAAAATTTACACTGCTGTCACCAGTGGAAGAGAATTTACCAGTTACAAAAATTTCAAATATAAAAGCAAATCCACAATAGTGTTTAAAAGTAGATCAGCATAGAAACAGATTATCTGACAAATCAGCCTTTCATTGCTCCTGAAGATTTACCTCTGGGAGCCAAAAAGAATTAGAATACACCATCCTCAGAAGCACAGGCGATCCAGCCATTAGATGAACCTACTGGGTATTAGTAATGTCTGCAATGTTTACAAGATGGCTTTCTGGAAAGGGTGTAGCCATAACTCTCAGACAGATGCAAAGCAAATGTTCCAAAAGTTTTACTTCATCTGTCGATTATAGAGGAAACCAGAATGATACAACATGAAAATTCAAAGAGCAGAAATATGCACACAGGAAATAAGGAAAATTGAGATTAAATAGATGCAATTATTTCCCTCTGCATAATACTAATTGCATCCCACTCAACACTCAAAAGCTCGAATTTTTGTAGATAAGAATATATTTTGCATTAGCTGAAGTTTTTTCAGTATAATAATTGTAAAATAACACAAAACCAGAGAATGGCAGAAATGTGAATGAAAGAACTGTCAGAAACACCCTCATCATCTTTTGTTTTGTTCATTACAAAGACTTTACAATTGTCCCAACACTTACTAATACAGCATAGGCCCAAAATACCCTTTGCAAATGATGTAAGAAATTCAGTGTCACAAGGGAAAAGCAATAAAAAATTTCTCTGTAATTGAAGGACTATGTTCTTTTTCAGTTCTGTACATGACATGATAAAAATGACCCAGTTACATTGAAGTTTTTTATGTTAAATATACAAAAGACCCAATGGTGAATATCATATCAATCATTTTGAAATAAAGCTTCTTCCCTTTAAGAATTAGCTTCATCCAGACTCATTATCTCTCTTTATCAATAATGGGATTAGCAAGTAATAATCCCCATGGTTCCCTCTTAGCAAGTCTGTATAATGGACAATCCCAAGGAAAGGTAAGGGGACCAGATTTCTCTCATAGATTTCAATTTAAAGAGGAAAAATCATCCAGTTCAATTCATTTTAAAGCTTATGAGAAGGAAGTTTTTTGTGAAACCCACCATGGGCAGATATTCCCACTGGTCTAAACAATCCTCAGGCTGTAGACAACTTTATGTGACACACTGGGAGCAAACTCAGAGACTTTTTAAATTGTGGCTCTGAAATAACATCTGCTTGTAGAACCCTTGATGAAAATTTCTGTGGAGTCGGAGTTAGAGAGTCCGGGGTTTACTAGACCAGCTGGAGCCCGGGACACACTTTGATCACTGGTACTTCAATAATGTCACAACCCAGGCAGAAGCTGCTGACAGGGATCATCACCTATCACTACTCCAGAGAAAAGAATTGGAGGGGAGGGAACTCAAAATGGTCTCCATGGAAACAGCCTTTCAAATGCTGTTCTCTTTAACATCGAAGCAAAAAGAAAACCCATTTCATGCCAATTATGTTCATGGACTCGACTAACAATGATATTTGTATTTTAGGCTAACCCAGGTGACAACTCTACTAGAATTCCTATCCAGACGGAGCTCTACACACATGCTGTTCTCTATGACCACGTTTCCAGAAGGAAGACTTAAGCACCCCATAGGAAATGGTTTCCTTATTGTTTGCTACATTTAAATGAATTCTTTGGTTAGAAGCAAAGTGGAGTCATAAATGGATCCTATAGCTAGAAGGCAAATTAGAGTAATAAAAGTTAACAAAGAAAGAACTATAATCTTGACTGGTTTTTATTTTGTTGATAGCCTCTTGATCTGGTTTAGGTTTTTCTTTTTATTATTTTCTCCTCTCTCTCTTTTTATTTATTTTTTTTTATTTTTCTGAACACAGGCTGGTTGCAAAAGCCCATGGAGGAGAATCTTGCTGCCACTTCAAAGATGCGCTAATTGGTGACATATTTTTGTAACTCAGATGTTCCAAAACAAAAATGTTCCAGGTCCCACTATTGCCAAATCTAGTACCAAATATGATGCCATGTGGCATTGCTGGCAGTGCTGTCCCCTCAAATTGCTGAATATCAATAAGCGGCCTCCAATTGGAAGACTAGAACAGAAAAACACACAAGATTTCCTGTTGTACTGAATAACTAAATAAAATCTGAGTCATTCAGTGAGATTTTAAAATTATGAAGTGAATAAAAATTGACTTGCCTATGTGCCTGGATGACCTGCATCCCATGACAATGGAGCCAAGGAGATAAAATACAAAGGGAACCAGAAGACTTTAGAGAAATGAAGACATTATGAGAAAAACCAGCATGTTTTTCTAGTGTGTCCTGCAGATGGCCTTTGTGCAGGAAAGACCATTCAGAAATCACTTTTTATTTAAAATTGATATTTGATCCTTATGGTGTTAGGATAAATCTTACTGCCAAAAGCCGCCTGAGCCCCACCGCCACGTGTGCGCTTTACACCAGCTGCCTGCCTAAGTTAGGGCCCAAATGAATACACAGAAACTTGTATTAGGTACAATGCTGCTTGGCCAATGACTGGGATTCTCATCTGTTAGTTCAGTCTTAACTATTATAAACCTATATATTTTATAAGACTTATCTTATCGGACGCCTTGTTGGCATCCTCCCTTGCCAGTGGATCACATTGTGCCGCTGGAGGAGGAAGGGGAAAAAAGGCCACTTCCTGTTTCTTCGATTAGATATGAGTCTGCTTGCTATGTTACTTCCTGCCTGGATCACCACTTATCTACTACATTTCCCAGAATACTCTTTGACTCCTAGTCCTAACTTGCTGTCTCATTGGCTAAACAGTATTTTATTTAACAATCAATAAGATAAACATACACAGAAGTACTTCCCCCATCATTATGATAATTCAATTCTTTTCATTTTCTAATCAGTCTCATAGTGAAGCAACTAAGTGGAATCAAGCTCATGTTGAAGTGAGGAGAGCCAAGAGCAGACACAAAGAGTTCAAGCAGGGCAAAAGTATTGTCTGGTGTGGTATAACAGATCCCAAGCAGGGTGAAGAGAGTGGAATTGTTACAGTTTCTTATAATTGTCAAGTTGAGAAACTTTTAAAACAACTAGGAAACAAACCTCCAGGAATGCACGCACTGGCATGTCCAGAGAGGTCTATCTGATGTGGAAGTACCCAGAGTATATAGATGGCATCATTCTGTGGCGGGCCCACACCCACCACAAACACACCAATTGATGGGTGAATTCTCTCTGCTTCCTGACTGCAAATGCAATGCAACCACCTACATCATATTCCTGCCTCAGTGACTTCTCTTCCACGATAAAACTCAAACTGTGAGCTGAATTAACCTTCTGTCCTGAAGGTGCTTTTGTCTATAATTTCATCACAACAGTAAATATCTAGTATGAGTACTAAATTGGAATTGGATGTGTCTGTGCAATCTCAGATTTCAATGTATGTACTATACACAGAAGACATAAGACACATTTTGTATACATGCATGCACATGAGTCTATCCACTTAGACAACCTGGAAGCTGCCACAGCCTGAGTTCCCCAGCAGCATTTTTTTTTCACAAAAACAAGCAAGGATCCCCAGGAAGCAAATTATTTTAGCAATGAGGGAGAGAGAATACAAGTCTGGAACAGGCTTTTCCAGAGAGCAGTTAGTGAGCAAGATAGACTAAAAGGACACAGATCCCCATGTGAAGGAACTCCCACTGGGAAAACATGAGAGCTGAGTGTTTAAATAACAACAGCAGTAGGAACAAATGGGAACCCTAGTGTATATTGACCACAGAGGGATGAATTATAAGTCTGATTAGGAAAGTACAGTTGCAGAGTACTCATCCACAGAATACAAATGAATTGTTAAAGGGAATAATGGAAACAGGTGGCTGATATCACTTTCAGCCAGTGAGCAAAGAGCATGTCATCAATGATAGGCAAATTCAATTTAACCTCCACCAGCTATGACTTATGTCTGAACCAGTCAGTCAACTGTCAAATTTTCAGGTGGACTGGTAAGACTTAGCTGGTGTAATGGGAAGACTGGGCCTACACCCACTTCTAACAGTTCTTCCAATGGTGCCTAACCTCAGTCTAATCAGGACAAAACTTAGAAGGACCAAATCCTGGAAAAGTACGCAAAAATAACTGCTTATGATATTCAAATGTTACGACCATATGATAAATAAAGGTGGAGAAGCCCTCCTAGGCTGCAGGAGATTTGAGACATGTCACCTAAATACAATGTAATTCTGAGTTGGATTCTTAGCCTGTAAAGGATGTTGGAGGAGAACTGGTGAAAACTGAGTGGTTTATAGTGATTAAATGGTAGTAAAGTAAAAAGGTTTATTTACTGTTTGGGGCCATTATTCATTTCTTTCTTTCTTTAAATTAAAAATAATCTTATTGTCCTTTTCCCTCCAGTCCTTCCACACCCCCCACCATCTCCCCATCCCACCCCACCCCATTTACTCCTCAGAGAAGGTGAGGCCTCCCATGGGAGATTGTCAAAGTCTGTTACATCAGTTGGGGAAGGACTGACCCCCCCCCCACCCTTGTATCTAGGCTGAGAGAGTGTCATTCCATAAGGAATGGGCTCTAAGAAGCCAATTCATGCACTAGGGATAAATACTGGTTCCACTACTAGAGGCTTCATAGACTGCCCAAGCCCCACAACTGAAACCAAAGTTCAGGGGGACTAGTTGGGCCTTATGTTGATTCCCCAGCTGTCATACTGGGGTCCATGAGCTCCCACTTGCTCAGGTCAGCTGTTTCTCTGTGTGTTTCCCCAACATGGTCTTGACCCCTTTGCTCATCACTCCTACCTCTCTACAACTGGATTTCAGGAGTTCAGCTCAGTATTTAGTGGTGGATCTCTGCTTCTGCTTCCATCAACTACTGGGTGAAGGCTCAGGATGGCATTTAAGGTAGTCATCAATTTCATTATAGGGGAAGAGCATTTAAGGCAGCCTCTCCACTATTGTTTGATTTTTAGTGGGGGGTCATCCTTGTAGATTCCTGGGAATTTCCCTAGTGCCAGGTTTCTAGTTAAGTTCACAATGGGTCCCTCTATCAAGGTTTCTCTTTCCTTTCTCTCCTCTGTCCTTCCCTCAACTTAACCTTCTTTTGTGGTTATATGATATAATACCCTTAACTGTAGGCAATGACACTAAAACATTTAAGAGTCAAGGGACATTGTGGCAGCTGTTTATTTATAAATAATGCAGAGGAGAGGGTTTGTGCTGTTCTGGCAACTTCTTTGAGACTGTTTTCTTTCTAAATTGTTTTATTACATTAAATTCTGATGGGACATGTATACTACAGTATGCTTATACATGTCATAGGACAGTTTATGGGAGCAGTTCTGTCTTTCTACCTCATAACTAATTCTGATGGGACATGTATACTACAGTATGCTTATACATGTCACAGGAAAGTTTTTGGGAGCAGTTCTGTCTTTCTACCTCATAGGCTCCACAGAGAACTTGGACCCTCATACTTGTCAACAAGTGGTTGTACCTGCTGAGCCATTTTTCTGGCCCGTGAGACTCTTCTAAAAAAAGTAAATATTTGATGTATCACATTTACAAATTCAAAACATTAATTTCTTATACTTCAATCACAATATACAAATTTATTCTAATTTATTTTATGTATGTATTTGGCTAAGTTTTATAAAATGTTCTATAAAAATATTTAAATTTAATTCCTAAAATTTCATGATATTTCATTTTCTAAGAATTTCAAATCTTTAACAAATGAGTCTTCCCATGCAACTAAACTGTTAGGAGCCGTTACAAGCTAGTACACATGCGTACTAGGTAACTTTGTAAGTTTCCAGCCCTTGGTCTCCGCCCCTCCAGTGACATCATATGGTCCGACGAGCTTCAGCCAGTCAGAGAGTAACAGTCTGAGGTGGTGGTTGCCAGCCTATATAAGGAGGGGTTTTTGGGTGTTTGGAGTCTCTGCCCTGTAAGCTGATGCTCTCTCTCTCAAGACGCATTAAAGCTTTACTGCAGAAGGATCCTGAGGAGTGTCCCTGCGTCGTTTTTGCTGGCTAGACGGTTAGCGCGGGACACTAAACAAATATTACAAATCTCAAAAATCAAAATACATAATATCTTTCATGCTTTCTCAAATGTTCCAATATATTATCCCACGTCTATCCTGGTGCCACAGACAGACCTGACTGGAGCCAGGAGAAAATTAAGAATACACAGGCATACAAATAGGAAAGCTGAGTTCAGGTGTGTGAACTAAACCTCTGGGCTGGGGTCTCTGATGCAGAAACCAGAGCACTCCTAGAACCTCATCTTGTTTATCATATAGAGTTGAACATAAAGGCAGAGTTATTACACATAGCTGAACCAAGAGGGGTTGGGGGGGCGGTTCTTGAATAGGGATAAACAAGGAGGCAGGGTTTGAGTTATACACCTGCAACAAAGACACTGACTTAGTTAATCTCAGTAGAAGCTGTCTTTGTAGGGAAGATGTCCTCAGGCTCTAAACATCCAGGGGAAGAAAACTATGGTATGCATATTCCATGCTCACCGTCAACACTCACAATAGGTTCCCTAAGGAAGTTTTTCCATGCTTGACCCCAGGTGGGGATGCTTCTGCAATGTCTTATAAAACTACCAGCTTCTAATTTAAAATCATATGTGCATTCATTATACAAATATCACATTTTCAACAAAAATAGCAAATGCTTATTGTTTAAATATTTGTCTAATATGCAGGTTTCTTGTAGCTAAAATTATTTCAATTTTAATGCAATTATTTTAAGACTGTTCCTATATTTAATTCCAATGTTTAAGACACTAGAAAAACAATTCTGTCATCACCAGTAATTTTCCCATTAATTTCTGAGCTGATCTTGCTAAGAATAAATACTCTCCAGAGATCTGAGTTGGAGTAAAGGTTGCCATAACAAAGTACTATAGGCTGAGTGACTGAGACAACAGTCTCTCTTCTCACTGTTATGGAAGCCAAGCTCTATCAAGGTGTCAGCTTGTTTGATTCTCCTGAGGCAGGCCTCATTTTCTGCCTTGTCAGCACCACCCAGTGCCCTAAGTTTTCCTCTGTGTGTGCATACATCTGTTGCCTCTGGGTGTCCCAGTTGTCTTGTCTATGAAGGCACTGGTTTTATTGAATGAGAGTCCACCATAATAGAGCAACATTAATTTTCCTTTTAGAACTATCATCACCAACCATAAACTCACAGCTTTTGGTATACAAATTTTGGTAGAGACAGTTCATTCCGTAACACAGAATGTGGATAACAAGTTTCCAAGACATTATCTTGAGTTTATAGGTTTTCATGCAATGTTAAACCAGATCTAGATCTCTGACATCATCAATATAATGCCTTGAAAATAGGAATTGTCATGGTTTAATGGCCCTGCATTCAAGTTTCATATTATCTAATTCCCTTGTTACTGCAGGATGACTGATGTTCAGTGAATCTATGTATGGCCTCATTTTGTTTATGGGATGCTTTACTATTCTTACTATTTGCTATTTGTAGGTCTGTGCTCATAAATTTTTAATTGCCACCTCAGGTTTTTTTTTTTTCCTCAATTTTAAGGTCCCACTATATGAATGATTGGGACTTAGCAAGCCTCTGTGGGAAAGCCTGTGAAGATGGCTACCACCTAAGTTGGGGAGAAAGAAGCTATTAGGCTTTTGCCCTGTGTAAACTGTAAGGTAAGTTTTACTGAAGCTGGTGCTTGGCCCAGGAAACAAGTAGGAAAACGAGGTATGTGACTTGTACAAGATCAGGACACAGGATAGCAGGCCAAAGACACAGAACCAAAACTGAGCTAGCCAACTGAAGGGAAATTAAACAAGAAACTGGGCAGTGCAATAAAGAATAAAGAGCATTAGAAACCAGACTGTTTGGCAAGCTTAAGTTGGTAATTGGCCAAATCACTTTATCTCTCCAGACTTTGGCTCTTGAAGGTGCCTTCAAAATCCAAAACATCCATGGTTTCTTGAGGCTGTTTCTCTAGTCTATTTATAGACTGAGCTGAAGGGAAGAGTAACACAATTTAAGTGTAATTTTCTCCAAGAGATGGTTTAGATGTATTATTGTATATTCTGGATGGGTGTGACAGAAATGTTAGTTGAATTTATATGATAAAAAGATACAGGTATCACTTCACACTAAATAAAATAAATGCATCTGAACCCAGGAACAGTAATAATCAAACATGAACACCATCAAATATCAAACTCTACTTCTAACTCAATACTATGTCCTTTTGCATTTTTTTCAACAGAACAAACCTTGTGTTTCCCCACACCTTTTTCCATGAGAGGAAATGTGCCTTCCAGGGTCCTAGAATCACATGCTCTCAATCTGGTCTCTGTCTTCCACCCCATTTCTTCTCTTTCTCTCTTCCTCTTTCCCATTTCTTCCCTCAGAAACCCAAAGAACAGACATTTAATTCAGTACAGTCAGGTGTAGAGCCCCCAGAAAAATTTAAAACCTCAAAGATTCCCACTATCTAGAATTCTCATTTCTGTAACTACAGAAACTCTGCTAACCTGAGAATCCTCAGAACAGTGAGGAATTCTGGGAGTAAAGAGTATATGTAGTTTAACAGAGTGGGAAGTTGTCCATGTGGCAACAGTGAACTTGCACTGCACTTAGATTCTGGGCACCATGGGAACAAGGCCTCTGCTCACCCCATGAGGCAGACAACTAAGAGACTGGCACTATGAAGCTTCTCTTTCTGATTCTCATTCCCTAATATAACTGAAGAAGACAAGTGTGTGTATAGTAAAAACCTTACCCAACAAATGACTGGCTTTTCTATGCTAGTGTGTCTTACAGAATAGCATGAATTGGAACAGTACATAGTGACTACTGATCATTTTCATCTCACTACAAGGGACTATCTACCCCTTTACTGTGATGCACAAATGGTGCATCATTCACTTCTCAGACACAAGAAGGGAAAGTGCTCCTCTCAGTAAATTCACCAGCTTGGAATAAAACAGAATCTAAGGAATCTTGTTGTTATTGTTCTTGGCTATTGCTGCCACTATTGTGAGTGGATTTTATCCCTCATCTCATTACATTTTCCAAATGAGTCTAGAAAAGCAGGAATGCAGGGCAGTTTGAATACTCCTATCATCTCTGTGCTCATTAAGGAAACTTTGATATAAGGCTTTCGGTTGACATCCTGATTTTACAAATATGCAGTGTATACAAACAATACAATCTAGGCTCTCCCTTTCTTCTGGGGCTGCAATTTCTACATGGTTTTGTTAAGTAAGACCTTTTTAGACCCGCCTTAAATCATGGTGTTGATGATGGTATCGTGATAAGACCTCTAGGGAAGCATTCTCCCAAGAGCAGTTTCTCCTAAACCTTGGAATTAAAAAAAATATGAAATCAAATATTGCACTTTATCTGTGACACTCAGATTTTTACACATTGCTGGTCCTGGGAAGTTTCAAGCCGGACTCTATAGATCCATTAGTTCCCAAGTTGTCTACCAGTTAACAACCCATACTCCCTGTTTTCACCTTGAACTACATTTCTTCAAAATTTTAGTTTCTTTAAAGCCACATAAAACCTCAAATCTCATAGAATTATTCAGAAAAGGGAATGTATGCATATCCAAAGAGCTTAAAACCAGCATATTTGGGAAGGAAAAATATAGGGGAGTTTATAATTGTAGGTGAAGTAACCCCCACCCCAAAAGGCTCACATGTTGAAGGCTTGCTCAGAAGTGGCATTTGGGGGTGCTGATTGTATCATGAGGGGAGAGCTCTAACCTAGTCATTTGGTTAGCTGACTGATGCATTCATAATTTGATTGTATTCTTAACAGGAGTTTGTCACTGGGATATGAACTGGTCCCTTCCTCTCTAATCTTTCTTGGCTTCCTGGCTTTGATGAGATAAGTATCCTCCTGTCACACATTCCTGCCACCATGATGATGTTTAGCAGCAGAACCAGACAGCATGGACCCAAAACACATCTTCCCCATTCAGTTAAGACACAGTGATGGGAAGTTGGTTGAAACATAGGAAGAATGGAAGCCTCTCTGTCAAACACTGCTGTGATAAGGCTAAGCTTAACCCTCTTTGCAGTTTCTGCCAGTTACATATTTTAAATTCTGGAAGATTAATCTGATTGCCCACATGAGGTTCAAGTGTGCATTCATCTTCAGTGCACAGTGGTTAGGATCAGAGGGCAGACAAAGTTCCTGAAGATCATCTAAAGTTCCTGTAGAAACCCTATTCTACCTTGGTTTCTACAGGCTGTATTGGAAAGTACACTGTTCTATTTTTTTTTAACTTCAATGAGGTTGGCTGACAGAGTCTTCTTCCAAAAGTAGTTCATCCTAAGAACTGGAATTATTATAAATAAAATTAAGTTCTGCAACATACTGTCCAAAGCTCAAAATCACTCCAGGTAAACAAGCTTTGAAACTTAAAATGATTTGTTTGTTCTTAGGATATTTGAGATTTTTTTCAATTTTGTGTATGAAAACACTTTATATACACAAAGTTCTTCCTCTTTGCCAATAAAACTTTACTTATAAGCCCTAAGTATTTAGTTTGGGCTTTCTTTCAATTAATAAATTAATTTCCAATTAATATTAATCAACTTCACTTAATTTTTAGAGCAATATTAGATTTACAGAACAAATAACACAAAGCAAAGGTACCATTCAAACACCTCTTCCCTACTTCTATACATGGATTCCTCTATTGATAACATCTGACATAAATGTGGCATATTATTTAAAACTGATAAACAATATTGAGAAATTATTAACTGAAGTTCATAGTTGATATTTGAGACCACTCTGTGTTATTAATTTCCACACATTTAAGTTAATTCATATCTTATATTCACAAACACAAATGGCAGTCCATTTCTTTTCAATTCCTAAGTAATATTTTCTTGAAGGATATCTTGGTTGTTTCCAAGTCTGACAGCTGAGAATAAAACTGCTACAAATATTTGTGTGCAGTGAATTGTATGCACAGAAGTTTTCAGCTCATCTGGGTAATGGCATGAGGCATAGTTGCTGGATAATATGGTACAATTATGTTTAGTTTGTATGAAAATTGAGAAAGTAAGACATTTCCAAATTCATGCCTGCAACAATCAGAGATCCAGTTGCTCATCAATCTGATCAGCCCTTGATGTCTCTACTTTGAAACTGAGCCCTTCTAGTAACTGTGCAGTGAAATCTCCCTTCTTGTTCCATTTCCATTCTATGCTATCAAGCCACTCCCCCTTTTCAGTTTATTTCTGATATTTGTATATTATTTATTTCTGGGTCAACGCCAAGTGTTTTCACGTTTTTTCTTTTTCCTTACCACATTTTTTTTTAATTTGGTAATTAAATTTTTTTTATTCATTTTAAAAGCTAACCACAGTTCTCTGGCCCTCCCCGCCTCTTTCTCTCCTCACCTCTTCCCAAACCGCCTTATCCACTCCTCAGAAAGGGTTAGGCCTCACAAAGCCTGGCACATCAATTTGAGGCAGGACCATGACCCCCACATACACCCCTGCCCCCATGAAGGGTGAGCAAGGCATCCCACCATATGGAACAGGCTCAAAGAAAGCCAACTCATGTACCAGGGATAGATCCTTGTCCCACTTTCAGGGGTCACACAAACAGACCAGGCTGTCCAACTGTCACCCACATGCAGAGGGCCTAATTCAGTCCCATGTAAGCCCCCAGCTGTTGGTCCAGAGTCAGTGAAGTCCCAAGACTTCAGGCCAGCAGTCTCTGTGGGCTTGCCGCCATCATACTCCTGACCACCCCCCCACACACACACACACTGATTTTTATAATATCCTTAATAACACTTCTTAAATTATGAATTAATGTGTGAGGATTGAATAAGAACTAAGAATAAAACCTACCTTGTAAGTATTTGATACATTTCTGTTTCTTATATAAATTAGATTTCAAATGAGGTAAAATCATGTGTCCTACTGGGGAATCTGATAGGCTTTCTCTTCTCCTTCATTTTTCTTGAATTGTTTTCTTGAATTATCCACTCAGATGATTATCCACACAAATATTTTCTTGAATTATCCACTCAGATCTGTTTCTCAACTACTGAAAACTGTATAAGTCTCCTCAGGAATCCTAGCACAGCTCCCTCTACTGAAGAGGACTTAAACTCTGTACTTGTTGCCAAACCCTAAGGAATATCATGAAAATAGTGTTACACTGTGTTTTTTATCAAATTTCCACCTGCCTCTTACTCAGCATTTTGCCCAGAGTATATATAAAATTATAAGAACCTCTCTTATTGTAGTTATTAATCTAGAGTGGTGGCTAGATTAAGTGGTGGCTTAATTAAGACGGCTCACCTGTCAGAGAGCAGTAGTTTTAAAATACGTGGTGCTAATTCTTTGAGAATTCCATATAGTTGTCAGTAGCTCCTTGGCTAAGGAAGAGGGCTGGGGAGCCTTCCTGTCATGCTAAGATGTTAATGTCCTGACCTTGTGTAGGTAGGTCTTGTGCAGGAACCATGCTCCTGTGAGCACATGAATGCAGAGGTCCTGTCAGGTACAGAAGACATTGTTTTGCACATGTCCTCACTGACTTCTACCCTTTCCATCTTTCTTACTGCCTCTTCAGCAATGATGCCCCAGTCTGGAAGAGAGGAGGACTGACACTAAACTGATGTTACCAGCCTTTGCACACTTTTACTTAGCTCTACTTGGTCAATCTGGACCCATTGTTTTGCCAATATTTTGTTTTCTCTAGTTTTACATTTGGAAAAGAGATCCCTAAATGACACCTGCTTCAGATTTCCCTTTGTCTCTCTGAATTGATGAGTCTTGTTTTAGTAGAATCTAATTTTAAAGATAAAAATTGTGAATTTTTAAGAAACACTCCTGTTAATTTTAAATGATTCATAATCATAAAAGACAAATATTAAAAAACTTTCCTATTAGGAAATAATGAAATTGTCAATATGTGGTTCTGACCTCTCAGGAAGTAAATATTTATTGACTGATTAAGCAATAAGTAATAATTAAAAATGAATGTTACTCTTTTCTAATTATTCATTCCATTGCAGGCATCAAATCCTGCAAAAGCCATGTATTTATTGTGTTATTTATAATTGCTTGTCAGTGATTAAAGGTGAGTGAACTTGTGAACCTAATTTTTAGTTTACAATATGCCAATTGTTTTGTAGAATTGCATTTACTTCTACTTGTCTTTTTAAGAAGGATTTTTTAATTTTTGGACAGTTTCATACATGAGTGTCATACTTACATCATCTCTACCTTCTCATTCTCTTCCACCCAGTCCTCCCAGGTACCTTCACTCCCTCTCAAACTCATAACATCTTCTTCTTTAGTTATTATTGTTATATGTAGAAGAGAGTTACATAAAAGCTGATAAGAAACATCTAAGGCAATCTACCTGATAAAACTAGCAGTTTTGAATTCACACACCTAAAGGTACAATGGTCAAATTCCTCTGAAACTCTTACTGCTCACTGTGACCTCAGTATAATGCAAAGGACTGCACAAGGTAGAATAGAGTGGTACACTAGGACTTAGTTTTCCACATCACAGTAACAAATGTGCCTCAGAGACCTCTACCAACCTTAGTTTTGAGCTGGGAGCATGCTAAGAGGAAAAATAATTAAATTATCTTACTAAGTGAGGTATTATGGTAGAGCTGTGACATTATTTGAGCCACATAGGTAGGTCATGTGTACAATAATAGTTTGTGTTATGAGGGACTTAGCTCTTCCCTCTTTGGTGAAGTAGTAATCCATTTGACATAATGATGTTATAGTTTGAAGTGTAGCATGTAGACACTTGATGGCCACAATCTAAAAAAAAAAATTCGCTTTCTAATCTCTTGTGGCAAGGGTAACCTTACATAGTGTTTTTAAAATCTTATTTGATTATTTCATGTATGGTTTTCTAAGCCATGTATGATGCTTTTGCCAATAGAAAACAGAAAAGACAATTTGGCTGAATTTGCCAGCCTATTTATCCAAACACTTCTAACAGGTCAATCACATTTTCTTTGATGGAAACAATATACATAATAAATTAACTCCAGGAGACTGAAGGCTGAGTTCAGTTTTGTTATAATGAAATCAAGAATGTGAACACATTCAAATAATGTCAGTCCTAGCAGGGATTGTGAGTCCCATTATTTCTGAGGCATCCATATCTGATGAACACATTCAGAATTAGTTGCATCTGGATGTGAGTATGTTTTCACTGGCCCCAAACTGGATAAACCATGGAATATTTATAATACAGTTCTGTTTAGTGTGAGAAAAGGAATTTGGGAGAGAAGGAAGAAGAACAAATATAGCTGACTGAAATTTAGCACAAGGACAGAAAGGGAAGATGTTATGTCTAAGAGGGAGAAAGGTATCATTTGATTAACTTTACTTAACTCTATATGTGAAAAACACTAATACCTCCTATATTACAAAGAATAAGTATACAATTATATTCATTGGATCATCCCATTGGGTATTTTTCTTTTTCTTTTGTTTGTTTTTTCTTTGCTTTGAGATATTTAAAGGTACAACTTACACCCAGAATTTGTACAAATTGCTGAAGATAATTCAACTGGTCCCTTAGAGGTTAACATGGGCTCAAAGCTGGGAAACATTTCTCACTTCCTCAAGTTTTTGTAGATATACTTTTACAAGATATACTATACAGCAATGCTAAAGAATAAATCAATAAATGACTGAAAGCATCCACCTAGTACAAAATGCAGATCTTGGCCTTTTCCAAAGACAATGGCACAAAAGGTCAATAAGAAAAGGCAACAGGAATTAAATAAACCAAAAAAGCTAATGAAAGTTGATCCCATTGTTGTTAGTTAGGGACAACTAACAACACAGATGTGTGCTCAAGCCAGAAGGAAATTATCCCACCATCTTTATAGAACAAGTGATATTTTTAACGCAGCAGGAAAATGTATGCTAAAACTACACCATCAGGCAAACTTTGTTGCTCATGAGAAGAATATACTATGTGTACAGTGCTGTCATATACCTTATCTCCATCATCTGCCTACCTCATGATTGCTAAGTTTAGCTGACTGGAATCTACTTAAGATTATGAAATCCTAAATCAAGATTATTTTTTTCAAACTAAAAAGAAAACTTCAGAAAGCAAATGTGTTTCACTGTTTGTCAGTCCATTGCACCATTACAATGGAGCATTGAGGACAGTTATGTCTTCTATAACTGATTGTCAGTTTCTGAACAAACTGTCATTGTAACCATAATGCTAAATAAAACAATATATATGAAGCAATACTGTTTGAGCAATAGGAGAGCTACATCATCACTATACGTGCTGCTATTTGAAGTTTTGCCATAGTCTCTGTGGTGGTTTGAATGAAAATACCCCCATAGGCTTATATATTTGAATATATAGTCACCATGGCATGGAACTGGTTGGGTAGGATTAGGAGGTGTGGCTTTGTTGGAGGAGATTTGGCCTTGTTCAAGGAGGTGTGTCACTGGGAGTGGGCTGTAAGATTTCAAAAGCTCACAGCAAGCTCTGTCTTTAACCTTACCTGCTTCCTGCAGATCAGAGTGTAAAGCTCTTGGCAACTCCTCAAGCACCATGCCTGCCTGCCCACCATGACGATAATAGGCTAGCCTTCTGAAACTGTAAGACAGCCCCCAATCAAATGCTTTCTTTTATAAGAATGGACTTGGTGATGGTGTCTCTTCACAGTAGCAGAGCAGTAACTAAGACAGTTTCCAAGAAACTTGCATAGTGTATTAATAGCTTATTATTTCTGAGAGATAACAATAAGGAGATGGGCAGTTGATCACAGGGAGATGTTCACAGAATTCATTACCTTAATGTCTAGGATATCACAAACATTTGGTGTAAGAGTAATATAATTGGGAATTTATTTTTAAAATGCACATTCCCTATAAATGGTCTTAATTCTTCCATCAAAAGACACAGAGTATCAGAACAGATGAAAAGGCATCTATTCATCATCTCCAAGAAATGTGCTTCACCACAAAAGACAGGTGTTCTCTCAGGATAAAAAGATAGGAAAAGTAATTCTAAGCAAAAAGAGCTTAGAAGCAATCTGGAGTCACTGTTTTATTGTGTGGTGAAATAAAATTTAAAGTACAGCTAGATGGAAGAGATAAAAGTCACTTCACATTTATTAAGGGAACAATACACCCAGAAGATATTAGAATTCTAAGCATCTATTCACCAAGCAGAGGTGTACTCAATTTCATACAACAAATGCTGCCAGATGTAGAGTTCACTGCCCCACTATCACCAACTGACACATCAGCCCAAGAAAAGGAGAACAGAAATAATCTGACTTAAATGATATCTTACATCAAATGTACTTAACAGATACCTGCAGAACATTCTACCCAAATGATGCAGATTGCAGTCTTCTCAGTAGTAGATGGGATTTTCTCTAGTATCAGTGACATACTATGACACAACTAAAGAAAATTGAAACAATCCTTTGTATTATATATGATCACAGTGAAATAAAACATCAGGGACTAGAGAACATTCATAAGTTCATGAATATTAAAGAACGAATTATTGAATGATGAATGGATTATTGAAGTGATCAAGAAGGAAGTTTAAAAGTTCCCAGAATTGAATAAAAGTAGAATCATAACATACCAAAACATATAATACAATGAAGTAAGTCCTAAGAGGGAATTTTATAGCTCTAAGTGCTTGTGTTAAGAAATCAGAGAGGGCCAAGATCCTGGAGTACTATCAAAGTGAGGAACGAACCATAATATGAACAAAGGAGTCAAGACCATGATGGGGAAACCCACAGAATCACCTGACTGGAGCTAGTGAGAGAACACTGACTGGTCTGACAAAGAGGTAACCTGCATAAGACCAACATGACTTCCTTAATATAGGTGACAATGGTGATACTGGGACAATATATTAGGCCACTGGCAGTGGGTCCAAGATCTAATGCTAATGCAAAAACTGACTTAGTGGACCCCAGTCCATATGGAGAGATACCTTGCCCAGCCTAAACACAGGGGTATGGGGGTGGGAAGTACCTTGGTCCTGCCTCAATGAGATGATGGGATAGACTTAGTAGGGAAGGCTTTACTCTCTCCAAGGAGCAGATGGGAGGTGGAGGAGGGAGCAGGAGGAGAGGAAGGAGGGAGAACTGGGATTGGAATGTAAAATATAAATTAATGAAAAAATTAAAAAGAAGAATTGAAAAGAGAAATGAGAGAGATATCAAATAAATGAATCAGTCATATATCTTAGAGCCTCAGGAAAGCCAGGGCAGGAAGTCAAGGCAGGAACATGGAGGGGGAAGTGAAGAAGAGACCATGGAGAAACACAATTTACTGGCTTGCTATTCTACTGCTTGCTCAGCCTGCTTTCCTATAAAACCTAAGACCACCAGCCCAGGGATGGTACCACTGACAGTGAGCTTGGCCTTCCTGTATTAGTCAAGACAATACTCTACAGGCTAACGTTATGTAAGCATTGTCTCAATTAAAATTCCCTCCTTACAGATATACCACTTTGTGTCAAGTTGACAAAAGCCAATCAGCACAGCTGATCTCTTGTCAACTTGACACACAAGCACATCACTTGATAATCCATAACTATTTTTGTTGTTCATCCCCAGTCAATATCACAATTAAAAACATTCTAACTTCTAAAAGTCCCAATCCTGAAAATTTTACTTTAAAAGCACCCACGGTCATTTTTGAAGTTCAAAGCATCTCTAAAATACCCAAATCATCTCTAAAATTCCAAACTCTCTCAAAAACTCCAAATATTAAAGTCTCCCAAGTCTCTCAGAAACTGTACATTTCTCCTTAAAAGTTCAAGTCTCTCAACTGTGGGCTCCTGTGAAATCATAAAAACAAATTATGTGCTTTCTTATTCAAAGAGGGGAGAATCAAGACATAATCAAAGCAAAGCAAAACCCAAGCCCAACAGTGTAAAAAGTTCAGTGCTTGATTTCTGAACCCCAATCCAAACCTCTTGGCTCAAAAGTGCCATGGTGGGGAAATGAATGAAACAGAGTTGGATCTTTGAAAAAACAATCAGTAATATTGACAAACCAGTAGTCAAACAGCCAAAAGAGAGAGAATATCCAAGTCACCAAATTAGTGATTAAAGTAACATTATAACAAATCAGAATAAAATTTATAAAGTCATTTAGGGTGTGCCTTAAAAATATATATCCCATTAAAGTGGAAATTTTAAAAGAAATAGGTGAATTTCTAGATGCAGATGACCTGCCAAACTTCAACTCCATCAAAGACCCCCAAAAGGATAATATATAAATTCTAGAATTGGCAGCGGCATCTTGCTGCCTGGACAGTCACCCAAAGTTCCTCTGTAATGTTGGGGCATCCATCTTCATTCTATGGGCCCAGAATATCTGGCAGATATTTGATGAAGCAGGAACCTTGAAGGACCATCCTGTTCTTTGGCAAGTTCACCACTCACTTTTCTTTGTAACCTGCTTGTCAGTTTGGACAGCATGCCTTCAGGTAATCCAGGCAAGAGAAGTTTCTTGTCCAAAAACCTATCCCTGCCATGTTGAAGGCAAACTCCGTAACAAGTTTCTTTGATGTCCATCTTCCTCTTTGATGTAATTGGTGTTGCCAGGAGAGGTGGTATCTCATTGTCATGAAAAATCCTAATAAACCATTTTAATTGTCATATTCTGTAGGTCTTTAAAGGTATTGAAGAATACCTATTCATTTGAGATATATCTCTCTATATCTAGAAAACCTAACTAAAATAAATTTTGACTATTATAGTTGACTATCTCTAATCTGTATTTAATTATACATTATACTTTTAAAAGATATGTATAAACACAAGACCTAAACAAGAGTAGAAATATACATATAACAAAATTGACCTTAAATTTGTATCAAAAAACCATACCATATTAAAGAAGGATACACTAGAACAAGCTATATTGCTTCAAAAATCTTATTTTCTCTCCACAAGTTGCTGTTCCTACCTCAGTCCCTGTGTAGATGGTTTTGTGTTGACCCACTAATCAGAATATGCCACTAATATATGTTCTCACTACTCACACAAATGCCAATGAGTAGAACACACACACACACACACACACACACACACACACACACACACACACATACACACACACACACACAGAGAGAGAAAGAGAGAGAGAGAGAGAGAGAGAGAGAGAGAGAGAGAGAGAGAGAGAGAGAGAGGGAGAAGTTAGAAACATTTCTAGACAATCAACATACAAAATAAAATTGATATCTTGGCTAGGCAGTGGTGTCACACGCCTTTAATCCCAGCACTTTGGAGGCAGAGGCAGCTGGATCTCTGAGTTCCAGACCAGCCTGGTCTACAAGAGCTAGTTCCAAGTCCCAAAGCTACAGAGAAACCCTGTCTCAAAAAACAAACAACAACAAAAAAAAGGTATCTTATGAACTCAAAGATTTAAGGGGACTCTGGACCCTGGAAAAACAAAACATTTATATGAATTTGATATCCATGCCCTGATCTGTATAATTTAGTTGTGGAAGAATATATAAGATTGATTGAATGCTCCATTTTATGGTTTTCTGTGATCTGAAATCATATGAACGGTTTGTAGTTACAAAGAGACTTAGGTGGAAATGGAAGGGAGACACTTCTACTTTTTTTTTTTCTATGAGGTTCAAGCATTTCTTATAAGAAGAAACCAGTTTTGTCTCTGGGGAAATTTTTTCTCTTCTCCATTCTCTTATTTAATTACCTAATGTTTTAATAGAGGCACTCTTAAAAGCCAGGAAGTGAAATAAGATAGAAATGATGTATCAAGGCTCTTGAGGTACAAATGACCTGAGGCATGATCAAAAACATGAGAACCATTATTATCGTAACAGACTAACACAAGGCTTCTTAATTAGATTAGGGAAGAAGAAATAAACTTTGCACTGCCAAGCACACTCGGTATTATGATATGAAATCACTTTCTAATATGAGTATATCATGAATCATTTCTAGTTATATAATTTCAAAGGCCTACCATAAATAGAGAACAGTCAATAATCATTCCAAAAATAATTCAAAACTCAATAGAAAGGAACATGTCCTCTATATTGTGTTTGTTTTTGTTTCCAGTGAATTTTGTTAGTGAAATGTCTGTGTCTAGCCACTAAAAGAGTTTAATGTGCCTTGTATTTTGGAATGGAGTAAATACAGCTCAGACTAAGACTCTTTAAAATTTTATTCCTTTTTTGACAAAATTGTCTTGCTTTAAGAGATTCCATGCCTATTGAATAAATGTAGACAAGAACCTAGTGGTATCCAATCTCTCTGTGGCATTATCTTACTCTGTAGTTATTTTTGTGTCCAAAACACTAGATCTGTAGGTGTGAGAGATAACCCTGTCCTTGTGGGGAGTACTCATCAATAGGGAATGGTGAATTAACTAAACATAATGTGATCTATTCTACAACTTCAGATACACTGTTATGGGGAAGCCCAGAACTGAAGCCACTAAGTGTGTCATGGTACCTGATTCCTCAGAACTGATCTTCAGCTTGATATAGGGATCTGTTTCCCCAGCCCAGCAACTTTCTTTCCTCTGTTTTTTTCTTCTGATTCTTATATTCTAGATATTTATCTTTTTTTCTATCTATGGTGCCTACTGTTAGTTCCTTTACAGCTCTTGCAACTAGAAACTACACAGAACTTGAGAGCAGTCCTCTTTACAGCTAAGATTCACTTGAACAATTGCCACAGTTGGTTTTCTAAAGACACATGGGACCCTATTGCACATGGACCGAGTATTGACCTTATAGACCCAGAAATACTGACTCTAATAATTGCCGTGTTGCTAACGACAAATAGGTCATGGAATCTTTGTCATGCTCGTGTTCATAAAGGCCTAAATTTACAGGGATCTTCTATGGAGGAAACAGCTGAATAATCTAACTAGAGGATCACTGCAGTTTCCTCATTCTCATAGACCTTTGTACCAAGACTGAGAATGACAAACCAATCTTGTCTAGTTCTAGTCTCACACAGTGAGCTATCCTTTAGCAGAAACTTTTGAAATAGTGTATTTTAAGCTATGTGTAGTCTCCTATTTGTTTTTAAAAGAAAATTTCTATTTTTTCACAAAATAATTTTGATTTCACTTTCATTTTTTAAACAAATATTTATTGAAGAAGTGTTATGTGCCAGCTACCATTAAGTAAGGGCTTATTTCACTTAGTCATCAAAACACCATTGCAAAGTACATATTATCTCTGACTATAAGGGTACAGATAACTTGGACCAAGATACTTTAACGAAAACTTCACTGAAAAGCATGACGAGGCTTTCTGTTATCCACAGATTTGTGGTTGTCACCTCTGATGCAAAAATCTGTTGTGAGTCTTTCAACAAGAGTGCATCTTTACTACAGGATGAGGTCATTCCTCCATGCTTAGAGTTCCTGGGTCATGGATAGTTATGTTCAATCAGATACCCATGTTATGTAGCCAACATTGTGTTTGAACCTGGGACAGGATTTGCCACCATGCAGTAAACTTGAGCTTAAAAAAGAAAAGAAGTCTATTGCCTGTTATAAACCTTGGTTAGCTTAAACCAGCATAGGACTGATCCAGACCCCCTGAATGTCAATATCAGTTTGGAGGTTAATCCATGGGGCCTCTGGTAGTGAATCAGTGTGTATCCCTAGTACATCCCTAGTACTTTGGGAGCCCAGTCTACATAGAGGGATACTATCTCAGCCTTGACACACTGGGAAGGGTCTAGGCCCTGCTCCAAATGATATAGAAGACTTTCAAGATTTCCCCCCATGGAAGGCCTCACCCTCCCTGTAGAGAAGAAAGGGGATGGGATGGGGAGGGCAAGCGTGATGGCAGGGGAGGGAGAGGGAACTGGGATTGACATGTAAAGCAAGCTTGTTTCTAATTTAAATAAAAAAATTAATGAAAATATAATTACATCATTTTCTCCTTCCTCTCCTTCATCCTACCCTTCCCATGTCCATGCTCTCCTTCCCAAATTCACCATCCTGCCTTCTTTAACTGCTGTTGTCATACACACACACACACACACACACACACACACACACACACACACAAACACACACACACACACACACACACACACACACACACACACACACACAAAATTCTATTTTTCTCAGTTCTACCTGGAAGTTCCAGTTTTACTCACCCACCTTCAATGAAGAAGGCAGGGACACTTTCTTTACCAAACAGAAGTAAACAGAAGTTCTGGAGACAGGAAATCCCTCTGGCTCTTCCTTGAGGAAAGGGCAAAACTGTGCCCCTCAATCCAAAGCTACTTCCACCTTTAGGAAGGGGACCAGTACTTGGAATTCAACCCAGTGACACAGACTTGAGCCATGAAGTGACACTTCGAGGAGGAGTTGGTGGAACCAGAATTTATGGTATTACACACTGCTAAAAATTCTCTGCCCCTTTGTTTTCCTGGCTTCCTAAAAATGTTATGGGCAAGCAGTTTACCTTTTGACACCACACCCATTTCTCTTAACAAATACAAATCTCAGTATTTACCAGGTGACAAATGTCATGTGTTTTGGAGCTATCAGAAGCACACTGCAGTGACCAAAAATCCTTGACATCTGAAAACATTCGAGACTTTAATTAGGTGACCAGGCAGAGAGCAGATCCTTTCCAAATCTAGTGTAGGTATACACATTTTAGTTTCTGAATTTGCCACTGAAGGTTCACAGCAGTGTGGTTTTGTTCTGGAGTGGGAATTCACTGAGCCTCTGGTTCTCAGATAAAGGCACAGAGTCAGCTCCCATGACTGTCTGTGAGGCAGATGGGAGCTCCTCATGCATACTTTCCTGTGCTTCAGGAAAGAAAACAAAAATCCAGGTGCAGAATGTATTGGGAAAATGCAGATGGGCCTTCAAGGGTGTCCACTGTTTACAATAAATAAGAATGGAGGTCTCATCACTAAGTGTGCACTCTTCCTGGAAATCCCCTCCCCCCCCCAGCTGGTCTCAAAAAGAGTACCACCCCAAAGGCACAAACAGCAGCTGTGAATGACCTCTGCCCCTTCCCAGGGTGAGGCTGGGTGTGCTCTTACCCTGTCAAGATGTGGTCATTACTAATTTCTGCAGCAGTGTTTCCATAGCCTGGCCACCTCCTGGCCACCCTTCCCATTTCTTCCTGAATCTCTTTCTCAGAAAAAAAAGAAGTTTCCAGCGGCTTCTATTCAGCTTCCAGACGTCTTCTCCACCCTGTTGCAGGATCATCTCCTAGGTGTGTCTGAGGCATTATGGGAATGAAAGTCCATCCCAGGAAGAGACTGGGAGGAAACCAGAGGCCAATGGAGTTCTGTCTGTGCTTGGGTAAGTTTTTTGTTTCATGGTTCATCTGTCCATAGTTATAACTGATTCACTATTGGCAGATGTGGAAACTGAGGCCCAGGAAGGCTATGCTCTTGAAGATTATCTGGGTGAGGTTTGAGGAGGGGGGATGAGTTGGGGTGAGTATGAGGGCTTATAGTGACCCAGGCCTTTAATCCCAACACTCAAGGAGGCAGAGACAGGAGGATCTCTGTGAGTTAGAGGTCACCCAAGGCTACATACAAGGTTCTGTTCTCAAATAAAACAAAATAACGACCAAACCAAACCCAAACCAAAACAAAATTACTCTCCAATTCCTCCTCACCCCAAGTCAATTTTTATACTATTCAACTAATCTTCATAAAATATGACTCTGATTATTCCATACTCCAGCATCCATCCCTTGCCTCTTAAATAAAGCACAAATGGTGTCTCTAGATGTGGCCTCAGCTGGACCACTCAACTCTGCCTCAAGTACTCCGCTGATGTGTTTCTCTCCAGCAAAATCCCAGGTTTCATTCTTTCCTTAGTGAAATGAGTCTTTAATGAGCTGTCAATCCTATTTCTTCTTATCCTTCTCATAGGGAATCCAATAACACTTCACAGGTGAGCACAAAGATCATTCCATCATGAAATCCTTCTTAAACCAAGTTACAATGTATTAAAATCATTGTGACTCATTTATCACTTGCCTCTGTGCAGTAAAGATGACAAACTGTGTGTTTTCAAATTTAAAATCAGCACCTGTAGTCTCCAAGACAATGGGACCCAAAATTCCAGGACACATAGCAAGACCCTGTATGAAATAGCCTCCATGGGATGCTGTATTAGGTACCATTTTATGGAGAATTCAAGGAACTGCCCTATATAGAGAAAAACAGAAAAGGCTCAGAGAGGCCAGAGAGCTCTTTAAAATAAATGGAGAAAAAAAATTAACTGGTTCTGATTTAAAGGCTTATGTGTGTATATATGCATATGAAAATTATAATATGGAGCTGAGTTTGCAAGAAAAATATTAGTCTCTTTCATCAAGTAGCATGAGAATCAAACATTTTCATCAATAAATACTCTGTAGAGATGGCTGAGATGAGTGAAAAATAAACACTGCTTCCCTACAATTAATCGCGCACGCACACACACACACACACACACCTTCATTTATATTGTATATATATATGAGAAGATGAACTCATAAATGACTAACAATATCTCTCTGAAAAGAAAAGGCTCTGATGTGTAGCATTTGCCAATGTGGTGTAAATAGTTTCACTACTGAGATTTCAATTTCCAGCTACTCTTGCAACAGCTCTAATAAAAAAAGTTAGAGGAGATATCCAGTCCTGGCTCACAATGGGTGGTACCACAGCCTTCAAGCACACTATGATGGATGCCTATTGTTATCCCCTTTAAGTCAATGAGGCAAGTGAGATCCAGAGCATGGACCAAATCACTGAGGAGGCTTGTGGGAAAGGTGTACTTTCTAGACTGATACCCTACAGAAACTTCATCTCGCAGGATGTCACTGTCTAGACTGTATCAGCAAAGTACTAAAAGGAGGAACATGCACATAGGCAGCCTCCATCCTTTTGTTTCCACCAGGAGAGAGGAGAAAGCACAAAGGACTCTGTGGGAACCAGGTTCTCAGTACTGGGCTTCACAGTGGGGACGCTCAGGCAGCACATGCACAGTGATGTCCAGAAGCACAAGTGGGAACCAAGCTGACACCCTTCACCTTTCTACACATATCTGCCCGAGCCTTTCTCATGAAGATAAATCCACGACATGTTGTCTCCTCATCTAGTACATAGCAAATTTCTCCTTACTCCCTCAGTCTACCATACATTTGTCTTCCTTTCACCCTGCTTTGTTTTACCTTCCTTTCCTTCTTGCTTGCTTCTTTCTCTCTGCTAGTGTCACCTTATTGTTGTCTTTACTTATCAAGAATCTAAAGCAATGGCATATGGTTTCCCAACATTATTCTTTATGCGTATTTCACACTGGATTGTCAAGAAAGGATAAGGAAGATCAGGAATAGTGGCACATGCTTTTAATTTTACTTCTCAGGAGGCAGAGTCAAGTAGGTCTCTGGCAGTTTGGGCCAGCCTGGGCTACACAGTGAGACCCTGTCTTAAGGAAGAGATAAAGGAAATAGAGAGAGAGAGAGAGAGAGAGAGAGAGAGAGAGAGAGAGAGAGAGAGAAGGAAATCAAGAAACAAAGAAATGAGAGAGAGAAGAAAGGAAGGGAAGGAAAAGCAAAAGAATAAGCAAAAGAAAAGAAAGGGAAAAACGGAAAAGCAAAAGAAATAAGTCCCAAACCAGGCTCTTATTAACAGATGGTAAAGGAGTCTGTCTTAGAGCCCAGAAAACACAACAGACCCATTTGCCATTTGGAATACAATATCAATTTCTGAGACATCAAGTGATATTTTAGTTATTTTAAGTGTACACAGATCAGGGATTTACATGCTACATAACCACGGTAACATGGAGACGCCTCCCAAGCCCAAGGTGCAATTTTGTATTTATATAACTCTCACATCCCAACATCTTTTTAAATCTCACCATTATTGCATGACTATGAGTGTGCATGGAATAAGGGTAGGGGTTGGGAACATGCCATGCCATGCCACAACATGTGTGTGGAAGTCAGAAGAAAACTTTGAGGAGTTACTTGTTCCTGCCTCCTTTATGTGGCTTCCAGCAATCAAATCCAAGTCCCCATGCTTGTCTGGTAAGAACCATATCCACTAAGCCTCTAGCTAGCCCTTCAGATCCCAGTATCTTAAAGGAGAAAAGTGACTATAGTTAGAAATGAACCAAGCACATCTCCTTTTGTTTCCATAAAGAATTCTCCGAGTATATCAATTAGCACTTAATTTCTAACTCGGCTTCAGGCTTCATAACTGAAACAGTTGATGGTTGGCATGCAAATCAAGTGAAATAGAAGGCAGCTCATGACAAAGAAAAAGGAGAAGGAGCTCTTTGCAGGGAAATCCAGTGTTTTTTTTTTTTTTTTTTTTTTTAATTATATGCTTAAGAGTCCCTTTGCAGTGCTCAGCTTTTTGTCTTTTGTATTCCCAAGGGAATGGCTGGCCCCTTTCGCATCCACCAGCACCCTCTTCCCCTCTTCGCATGCCCATTTGTCAAGCCATTTGTCAGCACACAGCGGCATCCAGCAGGCCTGGACTCTGTCAGGTTCCTGTCTGGAAAAGAAAGCAAAGCTGTCTACGGCCACAGCTGTCCCCACACACTGAACAGGACCCAACCTCCACAAACCTGCCACTGCTGAACTGTACTGCCCTGCAGCCTGCGTCTGAGTAGCTGCAGATCTGTGTCTTCAGCAGCATTTATAAAACAGTGACAGGGAGTCAAGAAGCAGGATGGACACCTGGCCCTGAGTGCCTCCAGGACCGTTCCTTCATTTTCACCCTAGATGAGATCTGAGCCAGATGGTTGTAAGGTCATTTCCAGGTCAAAATATCTATTGTGCCTTGCTGTCTTAACTCCACAGAGTCAGAGACTCAGCAAGTGTTGTAACTTTGGGGTCATTTATCCTAAACAAGAGAAAGCTTTAGGGTTTCACTAGTTTAGAGATTCTTAGAGGGAGGGATTATATAACAGAGACATCCAAAAGGCATGGTCACAGTTTGTGCAGCAGAAAAGGAAGTTGACTTCCATCAAGAATGCACTGTGTAGACACATCAGATAAAATTCCAGAAGGCAGCACCTTCCATGCTTGCAGCATGGTGGTAAAGCTGGACTTCAGCAATGTTGACAAACTTCTCTAAAATCTATCATTTGGAGACACAGGGATTGGTTTTAAACCTTGATCTGTCAAGTTATAAAGATAATTTTTCATGATATCTAGTACTTAGTATAGTCCCAGGACTACCTATGTGAGAATCCCCAAGGGTATATCCTTATCCTGAACTTCACGTCTCTCTTTTTCTCTCTCTCTCTCTCTCTCTCTCTCTCTCTCTCTCTCTCTCTCTCTCGCTCGCTCTGTATGTGTGTGTCATGGGAGGAAGGGGGAAAACTACACAAATTTTTTAAAGACTCAGCTGATTGTTGTATATATTCCAATTAGAGGTTCTGCACAACAGCCTTTTACCTTTCTAAGTAAAACTGAGGAGTGATTGGCATGATCCCAACATTCATATAGGAAAAAAATTCCAAAGCATGTAGATACGAGGGACATTGTAACACTCTGTTAGGATGGCCAGTCCCTTCACTTCCAACACTTCTTATCAGTAGGGGGCCTAGAAAGTGAAATAGAGCAGGTGGAAAGGGCTTTGAAGAACCAGGCATTGGTAGCACATGCCTTTAATCCCAGCACTCAGGAGGCAGAGGCAGGTGGATCTCTGTGATTTCGAGGCCAGCCTGGTCTACAGAGTGAGTTCCAGGATAGGCTCCAAAGCCACAGAGAAACCCTGTCTCGAACCCCCACCCCCGCAAAAAAATAGAAAGGGCTTTGAATTGGCTAAAGAATCCTCCAAATACATAGGCTGACCTGACAAAGACTAACTAGTTTACCGGGTGGCCTGTAAATTGGCCTAGTCTAAGTTAGAGCTGGTAAATGTTTACGCTTTGTCTGGTTGGCCCACATCATCCACAGGTACACTGTAATCAATCACAGAGCAGAGTAACATCAACTAGGTTATGGGTCGTGTTTGACTCTCTGAAGAAACAGCCTCAATGAGTCCGCTTACTTGAAGACCATTGTATTTTGTTTGTAGGTAATATAGACCTCATGTTCCAGGTGCTCTTCTAAGAGCCTGGCTTGGATTATCTGTGTGAACTTTACAGGTGGCTCAGTGAGCACAAAATCACTCTCTGCCCTCATTTCACCGGTGCTGAAATGGAAACCCTAAGCAGTTAGGAAAGTGGAGCTGGAATGCCAACGCATACAGCTGAGCCTCAGGCCATGCTCTTCCCAGCTCTGCCATAGTGCTTCTAAAAATGTCCCATGTGCTTATTTCTGCTACTTTTAGTCTTTGGTAATGACAAGCCTACTTCTATGTTCAAGTGGCATTTTTTGTTTGTTTGTTTTTATTTTTCGAGACAGAGTTTCTCTGTGTAACTTTGGAGCCTATCCTGGCACTCGCTCTGGAGATCTGCCTGCCTCTGCCTCCCGAGTGCTGGGATTAAAGGCGTGCACCACCCACGCCTGGCTTCAAGTGGCATTTTAAAGAATGACTTTGAATTTAACAATTAAAGATCGAATAGACTCACGGATGTTTTTAATCATACACACCAGACGATGACATGGAAAAACTAAATTGCTTTTACTATCTGCTTGTCATAGTCCCATCAGTGTACTATCCATTCTAATCCAGTAATGACTATAAAATGACATAATACAAATCCTAAACACTGATGTCACTTGGGAATATTAAATCAACTGAATGAAATATGAGATGTAAGCATAGCATGTCTCCCTCGTTGCTTCAACCCCACCTGACATTTGCCTGATGCTTTTTTATGATAAATAACTTATAAACTTAAGTTAGCCTTCCTATTTAGTGATACTCCCCTTCCTATATTGCTGCTGAGACTAGAGATGACTTCCAGCTAACTTATACATTTCTTTTGTTGTTTTTCTGCTGTCTTATTTGTTGGTCCTTGTTGACAAGTGAAACATGTACATACTTGTGGCACATGATGTCATACAAAACTAATTATACTTGCAGTATTATCCTTGCTTTTCAAAACTCGATTTCAATATAATTATGCTACAGAGATACATTCATGTTCATTCATGGAATGCAACTAAATTCAACTTACCTTATAAAAAAAATCTCTACCAGAATCAGTATACATCTCAGTACTTTCTAAAAAAAAAAAAAAAAAAAGTAGCAAATGTATACAAGATCCTGCCTCAAATGCTGCTAAAGAAGACAAAGGAAAACCCTTGAAAAAATCTACCTTTGATTTGCCTCAGAAAATTCACACATTGCAATGTAAACATTTATGAAGTTGGTGCAGCAAAACACTGTTACACTGTTCATTTACCAAACTCAGTAATCATTGAGTGTCGAAGAGGAACAGAGGGAGCCTACCTTTAATGTGGAATAGTGAAAGCTATATGAGTTAGGTTGCATGTAGCTTGTGAATCAACACAAACCAAGACACAAATAATTTCCTAAATGTGAGATAACTCTCTAAGTTCATTTCATCTGCTGACGTCAGCAAGGAAACTCTAAGTGTTTGATTTATGCAAAGAAGAAGAAAACTAAGATCCTGTTCCAACTTCTCAATCTAAAAGTAATGGTATATAGACCAGGTATTCCAGTGTCCACTTTCATTGGCTGATGTGCAAGGAGTGTTAATTTGCATTAATAATCACATATAGAGCAATTCTCAGAATTAATGACCTCTGGTCCTAGAAGGGGCTCTAAAAACTAAAAGGGCTACCAACTGGAGATAGTTTCTGGTCTTTGGCTTTTTTTTTCCTTGTTCGGTTGTTTTGTCATATCCTGATTTGCTTATTTTTTATCTTATTATTATTCCTTTAGATGCCTGTTTGTTTTCTAAAAAGTGACAGAAAGGGTATATATCCAGATGAGAGAGGAGATGAATAGGAACTGGGAGAAATATGAGGAGGGGAAACTGTAATCAGAATGTATTATATGAAAACATCCATTTTCAACAAAAGAAAAAAATAAGATTTCCTTTGGTAAAAAAATAAAACAAAACAAAAACTAAAACAGCCTCTTGGAAGACTGAAGCAAAATATTCAGCCACAGTTATAGGATGTTTTGTATTCAGCCCCTCATGAATTATTCCTCAATGAAAAGTAAAATGTAGCCTCCAAACAGGAAACAGTTCCAATGCAAAGGGAAGAACCTATAACTGAAAATACCTTAGATAATAGTGTGGATAGAGATTCAAAAGATGAGATACTTTTACTTAAGAGTACCTAGGATTAGGCTTGTAATCTACCTACCATTTCAAGTTTGTCAGTATTCACTACATTTTATTTTTAAACCATTCCCTTGATGGTCTACTGAATCTGAAGGTGAGATCTGCTAGCATGACAACAGACCCAATACTAGCTCTGTCTCTCAAGTAGTTTTTGCAATATGTCTTTGCACTCCATCCTGAGCTTCCCACACTCTGTGCTACCTGGTGTTACCCTGGGTGCCAGAGCATCACAGAAACAATGTGATTTGAATTTTCCTAGGCAGTGATTTAAGTTGCTGTGACCTCAGTTAGCATTAGGAACTGGACAGTGTTTCCTTTTGAAATGTTAGCCTTAGTTAAATTAAAAACAAAAAAAAACTAAAGGTGCAAGAACTCTCTTTCCCACTCTCCTCTCTCCCAGTGCTTTGACTTTGTGTTCAGTTTCTAAATGACAATCCAGGCTATAATATTCTCCCTTTAGGCAAACCTAAACAACTTGTGCTAACTGAAAAGCAAAATACGCTATAATGTTGCCTCAAGCCTAAATGAAAGTTGATTGCCCATAAAATGAAAGTAATTTTAGATTTTCTCCTCAACCAGATAAACCAGGCAGTTTGTCCATTATTGGAAAATGAAATATTACAGACAAGAAAAGGCAAAGTGGAATGATTCAGTTGCAAGTAAATGACTAGCAGGACACCAACATCCCTTGAAAGAGAATATCGAGCAAGATTCCTTCCAAAGAAGATTCTTATTCCATGCCACTATAACAAAATGCTTCAGAGTGGGTAGTTTGTAGATAATAAAACTGATTTCTCATAGTTCTGGAAGCCACAGTTCAGGGGCAAAGTGCCAGCAGGCCAGTGTCTGATGAGGACTCACTCTGCTCCATAAATGGAACATTCTGTCTGTATACCTTCACAGCCAATGATGTTAGGATGCTTCCTCCTTTATTAGGAGAATAGTGGCACTGGCCACCTTCAACAGACTAGACCCTCATCAATCAGTCATTTCCCCAAAGCCCAGTCTCTTATTACTGTCATATTGGTATTGAATTCTGAAGAAACCAAATGAGATTCAAAATATTCTATTCTGTTCATCACATGAAATTACTCATTATCTTTCCATGTTGCTAACAAACTGTATTTTGTTTGGGGAAATATGGTTACAATAGGATTAAATAATCTATTATTTTTTACTGTTAATGAGCCTTCTGAGCATACAGTCTCTCAAAATAAGCTGTCATAATTTGTGCTTGAAAGAATTAATCCGTGATTCTGAAACATGATTGTTTAAAATCTTACTAGCTATTTGAGGTATGATATATAATTTAACTCAAATTGAAATCATTGTTATTAAATAGTTTCTACTCCCTTAATCAATAATATACTAATAAATTAATAAAATAAAATATCATATATATACATATATATACACTTAGTATATACTAGGTTTTCAATAGAAAACTTTATACTATTATATTTAAGCAAAATGTTAGGCAGTTTAATTAAACATTAGATGAGGTTTATACAGAGATATTATCATTTTACTTCAGAAGTGGCTCTCAGGACTCAGGGTATAGTTCTGGCAGACTGTACATGCTTAGCATGTACAAGGCTCTTGATTCTGTCTGCAATACCACTAAACAATAGCTCTCTACAATAGAAATGTGTGTAGTTTGTGCTAGAGTTCTGGATTTGTGGATATAATTTAACCAATTCTCAGATTTTTACCCTATTTTAGCTTAGAATATATTACTAGCATGGTGTTGTATAATGAACTCTATCATAATATTTTTCTTTTTTAAATTTAAATTAGAAACAAGCTTGTTTTACATGTCAATCTCAGTTCCCTCTCCCCTCCTCCCCGGCCCCCCTTTCTGCTTCCTAGGGAGGGTGAGGCCTTTCATTGTGGGATCTTTAAAGTCTGTCATATCATTTGGAGCAGGGCCTAGCCCCCCACCCCCACTCTCCATGTGTCCAGGCTGAGAGAGTATCCCTCTATGTGGAATGGGCTCCCAAAGTCCATTCATATACTAAGGATAAATACTGATCCACTACCAGAAGCCCCATAAAGTGCCCAGGCCTCCTAACTGGCACTCATTCAGGGAGTCTGGATGAGTCCCATGCTGATTTCCCAGCTATCAGTCTGGGGTCCATGAGCTCCCCCTTGTTCAGGTCAGCTGTTTCTGTGGGTTTCTCCAGCCTGGTCTTGACCCCTTTGCTCATCACTCCTCCCTCTCTGCAACTGGATTCCAGGAGTTCGGCTCAGTGTTTAGCTATGGGTGTCTGCTTCTGCTTCCATCAGCTACTGGATGAAAGCTCATGTTTGTCTTCTTATGACTGGGTTACCTGACTCAGGATGGTTTCTTCTAGTTCCATCCTTTTGCCTGTGAATTTCAAGATTCCATTGTTGCTGCCCCCCCCAGTAGTACTCCATTGTGTAAATGTACCACATTTTTATTATCCATTCTTCAGTTGAGGGGCATCTAGGTTGCTTCCAGGTTCTGGCGATTACAAATAATGCTGCTATGAAAATAGTTCAA
Organism: Cricetulus griseus; assembly: GCF_003668045.3. NCBI lineage: Eukaryota > Metazoa > Chordata > Mammalia > Rodentia > Cricetidae > Cricetulus > Cricetulus griseus. The sequence continues at coordinate 160,986,547 of NW_023276807.1, forward strand.
CTGGTGTCCTTGCTGAAAGACACTTTAGAAAGTGCTCAACATCTTTAGCATCAGGGAAATGCAAATCAAAACAACTCTGAGATACCATCCTACTCCTGTCACAATGGCTAAAATCAAAAACACCAATGATGGTTTATGCTGGAAAGCATGTGGAGAAAAGGGAACACTCCTCCACTGCTGGTGGGAGTCCAAACTCATACAGCCACTTTGGAAATCAGTATGGAGATTCCTCAGGAAAATGAAAAGCAGTCTACCAGAAGATCCAGCAATTTCACTCTTAGGCATATACCCAAAATATGCACATTCATACAAAAACTCTTATCATAATATTAAAATTTATTCTTGGGGCTGCAGAGATGACTCAGAGGTTAAGAGCACTGATGGCTCTTCCAGAGGTCCTGAGTTGAATTCCCAGCAACCACATGGTGGCTCACAACCATCTGTAATAAGATCCAGTGCCCTTCTTCTGGAGTGTAATATATGCAGGCAGAACACTGTATACATAACAAATGAATAAACCTTTAAAAATATTCTCTTCTGTGTCCTAGAAAATGATGATATTTTCTTGTCTCAGTACCTCAGTAAAGGAAAACTCTCCAGTACAGTGGTTCACATCTCCATCACTCTCTCTCTCTCTGTCTCCACATAGTCCAAAAATTAGAACTGCCAATCACAACAGGACTGAATAGTTCAAATAATTTTCTTGTTTATCTACTACCCAACCCTGGTAGGTTATCTTTTAAATTCATATCTTTATGTCTAATAAAAAAATGAGTGAAATGTCTTGGCATACTTTTTATTGTTATAGTTTGTACCTTCTGCCGTTCCATAAACAATTAAAATAGATAGAATAATATAAAAAAACACATTAACGGGAGGGTGTGAGACCAACACATAAAAGTTCATTATATCTTGAAAATTAATATTAGAAAATACAATGTTTATAAGGCCCCGTTTCTCACAGAAGCCAATTTGCATGAGTCTATGAGGGGAAGAGATGATTTACCACAGAAGAACCAACTGTGCAGAGCCAAAGTCATGTTAGGAGGGTGGGGACAAAAAGTGTTTGTAAGACATTGATTGAACAACTTTAAGACATACCATCTAACACAGCATAGCCCGTATGTCTTCTGGATGAATGAACAAATGAGTGAACTCGATTGTGTTCTATAAGCCAACAGAAATAGCAGAATAACTTGTGGGTATGTGTTTTGTTTATTAGAAACACAACCTTTCTGAATCTCAATGTCTTCTTTAGAAAAATCATTATCAAAATAAAAATTTCATGATACTCCCTCCTCCAAAGTACTTTGTGATTTTTCTTGCACAGATCTCCAGATGTGGGATAAGGTTCAGGAAGGAATGGGAAAGGGAGTCATGGGCCTTGGTACACAGGCAGAAGTTGGAGAGTTTTCACTCATCATTCTCTGAAATGACTGAAACTTTCTGGAACAGGTGTGGAGTCAGAAAGAGTCACCATTTCCTTCTGTGGGTCAAGCATGGGATGGGTCATGTGAAACAAGGTGTGGGAGAGCAGCTGTCACCCTAAGCTGAGTACAGTCATCACAAGGTCAAAGTGCAAGAAGCCTGTGCATGCTGTTAGGCAGGACTGTTTTCACCTTCATTTGCCTTCATAGCTGGGCTGGCCAGGTCTGAGAAACACTGACTTTTGCTGGAAGTAGAGAAATTCTCAGGGGTGGAAAGACATGAAGCAAAACCAAAATTTCCTAGGTTAAATATTCATTACATGTGGGTGGTTTTTCTAAATATACCCAGGACTTGCTACTGAAATGCAGATGTGTATTTTCTGTCACAAGGTGGGGGGGTGAGAGGGGCTTCTTTTAAAAATGAAGGAAGGGAGGGAGGGAGGGAGGGAGGGAGGGAGGAGGGAGGGAGGGAAGGAAGGAAGGAAGGAAGGAAGGAAGGAAGGAAGGAAGGAAGGAAGGAAGGAATGAAGGACAGAAAATAGACAATACCCAGAGATGGAAATTGCCTCCTGGGCCAAGGGCAGATGTGAGGCAAGACTACAAATGTGCAGGGAAGCCATGAAGAAGAGAAGAGGAACAAGGAATAAAAGGACCAAAAAGAAATAGAAAAGGCCAGCAAGCTCATCCCAGAAGACCCAATTAAAAAGTCACAACCGAGCTGGGTGTTGGTAGTTCATGCCTTTAATCCCAGCACTCAAGAGGCAGAGGCAGGCGGATCTCTGTGAGTTCGAGTCCAGCCTGGTCTCCAGAGCCAGTGCCAGGATAGGCTCCAAAGCTACACAGAGAAACCCTGTCTCGAAAAACCAAATATATATAATATATTATATATATATATATATATATATATATATATATATATATTCACAGCTGAGCCCAGCCTTTTCAGCATCCAATAAAAATTTTTTCAAGATGTAATGGACAAAGTGGTTAACAGTGGAGGACTAGGGCAGGCGGGGGGTGGGGGGGTCTTCCTCCTGACAGAAGCAAAAGTGACAGAGCTGATCCTCTGTGAACCTGGGAAGAGAAAGGTTGGGTACTTCCTCCTTTATGCTACCCAGTCTTAAAGAAGCTAAGTATAGAGCAGAAAGCAGCAACACTAGGGATGCTACAGAAGAGAAACATTGCTGACTGAGGCAATCCACAGGAGAGACTGTGTACTAATCTTCTTTACCAACTGAATGAAGTCAGATGTAGCTGACTAATACTATGTCTGGAAATAAATGGGGAGAGGGAAAACCGTTCATAACACTGCCCATCCTTACAACATTTCCACACCCTACAGCTTTCTGAAATCTGAATAAAAAACAGCAGCCAAGTGACCTTATAAATGCAGAAGCATTAATCAACAGGCAGCATTGCTGTTTCCTGAACATTCAATATATAAAGGCAAAATGTTAAAGACAGTTGAATAGATAGATTATAGATATATAGATGATAGATAATGATGATGATGATGGCAAAGATAGATGGTAGATAGATAAATGATAGGTATAAAGATATATAATTATGATGATGATGGTGACAAAGATAGATGATAGATAAATAGATAAACGATAGGTATATAGATGAAACATATATAGATAATGACAAAGATAGATGATAGACAGATAAACTATAGATAGGTATATAGATGATTCATAGATAGATAGATAGATAGATAGATAGATAGATAGATAGATAGATAGGAAACAAAGTGAGAACTAAATGCATGTTATGCTTTCTTGTAGGTATAGTGTCCATGTGAGTTCACATATATTAATATGAAGCATCAGGGAGCTAGATGTTTTATTTATGGATTAAATCAAAGTCAAATAGAAATTTTAAAAGTTTTAATCTTTTAAATTGATTTGTTCAACCAAACATTATACATAACCACTTGTTAATGTGCTGTAGGCCAGGTTGAATGCTGAGCTCAGAGCAGTGAGCAAAGATGGACACAGTATCCACTTTTCCAGTAGGTCAAAAGAACATGAGTGCTTATGCTGTAACACGCTGGGGTCCTTTGTCCTTACTGAGATGGACAATGCAAAACATTAAGTATGGCTTTTCTCAGAGCAAAGTCAGAATTGATTTATATCAGAAAACAAGGACTGCATTATCTGCTTCTAGACTGGATGAATGGGAGGGAGGATTGAGAAACTCAAGAGGTTTGAGGACTGTCATCTAAGGTTGCTGCATTAAACTGGTTTTGAGGATGAAGGAATGGGAACTAGAGTTGTGTTGATGAATAAATATACCAATAATAATTATTATTATAATAAACACTAATAAGAGGACCATGTTTTTGTCAAGCTGACAAGATTTACAAGCAGCTGGAGGATAGGACAAAACAAAAAAGAAAGTACAAAATGGAGAGAAAAATTTAGCAGAAGTGTCTACATTTTAAGAAATAATTTCTTAGTTTAAGTGAACAAACAGTTCTAAGAAACAGAGAAAACCAAGAGAGTATATTCATTCAGTTTTTCTCTAGACAGTGACTGACAAAGTAGACTAGGAGGGTCACAGCTCTCCAGCCCCTGAGGGCAAGGGTAGAACTGGGACTACCTGTCTTTAACTACCTGTAAGAGTCTCTCTGTTAATACAGCCTCATTAGAGCTAAGGTTGTTTCACAGACAATGCTCTCCTTCATCTTGCCAAAATTATGAGTGAGAAGAAGAAAAACACCTCCAAGACCAGTCCCTTATTTATCCCTCAGAACATTCTTCCACAGAGCTCATATCTTTTTCTGACACAGCTGGACTTTAGGTATGCAAAATTTGACTTCAGAAGACAAAGAGAAACAATAAAGTTTAAGGAATGTTGGATTAGGAAAAAAACAAACTGTTTTTTCCCTATGCCTGCTCTGCTGCCTACTAGCTGCATGACATAGGTAAAAGAGGCACATTGTAGTTAAGTACTCATACTAAGCTGAGACCTCAAATTCATTCATTCTTTCATTCATTCAACAAGAATCTCTTAAATTTCCTCTTTGGGTTAATCAATGTTCATGAACCTGTTGGCCCATAATTTATTATAAATCAATAACAATGGAATACAATACCCCTAGGCATGGAGGCAGCATTACCAGAGAAGGCCAGAAATCTCTTCTGGGCTGTGGAAACTTCCTAGAGAAGATCAGATCCAATCTTAGGCTCTAAAGTTGAGCAGGAGTCTGCTAGGTTTATCTGTTGAGGTTGCCTTTCCCAGTACAGTGAAAGAACTTGTGGCCACCCAATCCAGTGAAATATAGGCCTGGGGGCTAGAGAGCATATGTACTTTCCTTAAGGACTTCCAACTAGGAAGTAACCAATCAATATTAACTCACACTTTGCCTCATCAAAGGTCTTTAACCTTAATCCTCTTTTGAAAAAGGACTCACAGCATAGGTTTTAGAATGTAAGTGGCTGGATTCAAATGCTACCATTTGGCCTTAAAATATCCAGGCCTGATTACCTCACTGGTAAAATGTGGACACTGAGACTTAGGACATGACTGGCAGGAATGACGTTGAAATAAATAATGCTCTTAGCTACTCAGAGCAATTATTTGCAAACACAGGCATTTTCATTAATCTCTCTATAGCCACCATATATCAAATGATGACGGACTCCAACACTGAGCAGGAATGTAGGATTCTACTTACTTCCTCTCAGATTCAGGACAAGGTTCAGAGAAGGGAGAACCAAGCAAGGTGCTGATCAGAGTACAATGGTACAAGATGAATCTATAGATAAAGTATAATCTATACACAGTGAATAAATCTGAAAGATGACTGTATATATAAAGATGTGTTAATAAAATACTGAGCTTAATACTTAAAGTGATAGAGGATTCATCAGTTCTTAAATGTTCTTTTCAAAAGAGAGATGGACTGAGGAAACTTCAGGAGGTAATGATGTCGTAGAACATAGGTAGGGCACTACCCTGGGAAATAGCTTCATAGGTGTGTCTTTATCCTCAATTGCCTCAGTATAAATAGATTGAACATGCATAGCTTTTTCGTATTGGTGGTAGCATGTACATTTTTGTGTGTACAGATTACATGCATCATGTAGAAGCCAGGAGTCATCATCAGGCATCTTCCTCGAGAACTCTCTACCTTTGTTTTAAGACAGGGGCTCTCATTGAAACTGGTGCCCACTGATTAACTAGGCTGGGTGGCCTGCAAACTCCAGACATCTTCCTACCTCCACCCCCCCCCCCCAGGACTGGGATTACAGGCACATGCTACTTTGTCTTGTTTTGACATAGTAGCTCAGATCTTCATGTTTGCACAGTTAAGTGCCATACTGAATGAACTAGGTATATCTCTTTCTGTCTTAGACACAATTTTTAAAAGAATTTGATTAGATACTGAAATGAAATACCTTTTGTTAATGGAGTCTTTCAAATTATAATGGGTAACTAAATGGTTTTACATATATATGTGTGTGTATCATATAGATGCTAGTATATTTATACATTAGTATATATCCATAGCCTAGAAATTTCAGACTTACCCACGTTGTCTAAGATGTAGTAGCAGAATCATAACTTGAATTAAACTCTTTGACTCCATCATCTTTGTTCTTTTTTTCTTTTTAATTTTTTTATTTAGAAAGAATTTTGGGTGCATAGGGTGAGAGGAGAGGGAGTTAGGAAAAAGAGAAGGGGAGAAGAGGAGGCAGGAGGAGAACAAGAGGGAACTACATTTGCATTGTCAGATTCTGGGCAAATTTGAAATGTAGTCTGGACCCATTGGACCATATCCATCAGTTTTTGTGTGCTAACCCTGACAATTTATTTTCTTTTTTTTGTTGTTTTGTTTTTTTTTCTTTTCAGATTTTTTATTTGAATTAGAAAGAAGATTGTTCTACATGACAGTCCCAATTCCCTCTCCCTCCAGTCCTCCTCTACTACCCCTCCAACTAAAACCCTACCAATCACATATACTTTCTTCTATTCTTCCCGTGATTCAACCTTTCTGCTCCCTCATAACCTCTCCATCCTTCCTCTTCTTTCCTTCTCATTCTCGTAGCTCTGTCCCCTCTCTTCCTATGCTCTCAATTTGCTCAGGGGATCTGGACCCTTTCCCCTTCTCCAGGGGACCAATTATGTCACTCTTAGGATACTCCTTGTTTACTAGCTTCCCTGGCAGTGTGGATTGTAGGCTGGTAATCCTTTACGCTATGTCTAAAATCCACATATGAGTGAGTACATATCATGTTGTCTTTTTGTGATTGGGTTACCTCACTCAGAATGGTTTCTTCTAGTTCCATCCATTTTCCTGCAAATTTCAAGATTCCATTGTTTTTTTTTTCCACTGAGTAGTACTTTATTGTGTAAATGTACCACATTTTCTCTATCCATCTTCAGTTGAGGGGCATCTAGGCTTGCTTCCAGTTTCTGGCTATTACAAATAGTGCTGCTATGAACATCGTTGAACAGATGTCCTTGTTGTATGAATGTGCTTTTGGGGGGTATATGCCTAAGAGTGGAATTGCTGAATCTTGTGGTAGACTGATTCCAATTTTCTTGAGGAGTCACCATACTGATTTCCAATGTGGCTGTACAAGTTGGCATTCCCATCATCAGTGGAGAAGTGTTCACCTTTCTCCACATCCTCTCCAGCATACATTGTCATGGGTGTTTTGGATTTTGCCATTCTGACAGGAGTAAGATGGTATCTCAGGGTTGTTTTGATTTGCATTTCCCTGATGGCTAAGGATGTTGAACACTTTCTTATGTGTCTTTCAGACATTTTAGATTCCTCTATTGAGAATTGTCTATATAGTCCTGTACCCCATTTTTTATTAGATTCTTTGGTGTTTTGGAGACTAGCTTCTTGAGTTCTTTGTATATTTTGGAGATCAGCCTTGTGTCAGATGTAGGGTTGGTGAATATCTTTTTCCAGTCTGTGGGCTGTTGTTTTGTTGTTCACTTTTTTGGTTAGTGTTACTCCAAGGTATTTTATGTTGTTTGTGGCAATTGTAAAGGGTGATGCTTCTCTGATTTCTTTGTCCACCAATGTGTCATCAGTATATAGTAGGGCTACAGATTTTTTGAGTTAATCTTGTATCCTGCCACTTTGCTGAAGGTGTTTATCAGCTGTAGGAGTTCCCTAGTAGAGTTTTTTGGGTCACTCATGTAGACTATCATATCATCTGCAAATAGTGAAAGTTTGACTTCTTCCTTTCCAATTTGTATCCCCTTGATCTCCTTTTGTTGTCTTATTGTTCTAGCTATAACTTCAAGGACAATATTGAAGAGGTATGGACAGAGTGGATAGCCTTGTCTTGTCCCCAAATTTTGAGGAATTGCATTTAGTTTCTCTCCATTTAATTTGATGTTGACTGTTGGCTTGCTGTATATTGTTTTTATTATGTTGAGGTATGTTCCTGTTATCCCTGATTTCTCCAAGACATTTATCATGAAGGGGTGTTGGATTTTGTCAAAGGTTTTTTGGCATCTAGTGAGATGATCACGTGTTTTTTTTTCCTCAGTCTGTTTATATGGTGGATTAGATTGATGGATTATTGTATACTGAAGCATCCTGGCATCCCTGGGATGAAGCCTGCTCGATCATGGTGGATAATTTCTCTGATGTGTTCTTGGATTCGATTTGCCAGTATTTTATTGAAAAATTTTGCATCAATGTTCATGAAGGATATTGGTCTGTAGTTCTCTTTCTTAGTTGTGTGGCTTGTGTATCAAGGTTATTGAAGCCTCATAAAAAGAGTTTGGCAATGACCCTTCTTTTTCTACTGTGTGGAATAATTTGAGGAGGATTGGTATAAGCTGTTCCTTGAATTTCTGGTAGAATTCTGCACTGAAGCCATCTGGCCCTGGGCTTTTTTTGGTTGGGAGACTTCTGATGACTGCTTCTATTTCTTTAGGGGTTATAGGTCTATTTAAGTTGCTTATCTGTTCTTGATTTAATTTTGGTAAGTGAAATTTGTCCAGAAAATTGTCCATTTCCTTTAGATTTTGAATTTTGAGGAATATAGGTTTTCGAAGTATGACCTGATGATTCTCTGGATTTCCTCTGTGTCTGTTGTTATGACCCCCTTTTCATTCCTGACTTTATTAATTTGCATGTTCACTCTCTGGTGTTTGATAAGTTTGGATAAAGGTTTGTCTATCTTGTTGATTTTCTGGAAGAACCAACTCTTTGTTATATTGATTCTTTGTATTGTTCTCCTAGTTTCCATTTTGTGGATTTCAGCCCTCAATTTGACTATTTCCTGGCATCTGCTCCTCCAGGGTGTACTGGTTCTAAAGCTTTCAGTTGTGCTGTTAATACTCTAGTATGATTTATTCTCCTGTTTCTTCATGTGGGCACTTAGTGCTATGAACTTTCCGCTTAACACTGCTTTCAACGTGTCCCATAGGTTTGGATATGTTGTGTCCACATTCTCATTGAACTCTGGGAAATCTTTAATTTCTTTTTTATTTCTTCCTCAACCCAGGAATTGTGCAATTAGGTGTTACTTAATTTCCATGAGTGTGTAGGTTTTCTGTAATTCATGTTGTTGAATTCTAACTTTAAAGCATGGTGGTCTGATAAGATACAGGGGGTTATTTCAATTTTTTTGTACCTGTTGAGGTTTGCTTTATTGCCAAGTATGTGGTCAGTTTTAGAGAAGGTTCCATGTGGTGCTGAGAAGAAGGTAAATTGTTTTGTATTTGGATGGAATGTTCTATAGATACCTCTTAAGTCCAATTGCACCATAACTTCTATTAGTTCTTTTGTTTTTTTGTTAAGTTTCTGTCTGGTGTTCCTGTCCAGTGGTGAGAGTAGGGTATTGAAGTCTCCGACTAAAGTGTGTGCGGTTTTATGTGTGATTTGAGTTTTAGCAATGTTTCTTTTACAAACATGGGTGCCTTTGTAATGGGAAATGTACTCCTTTGTATGTTTATCTTATTGATTATTGAATAAACTACTGTTGGCCAATGAGACAGCAAGTTAGACAGAACTAGGAGTCAAAGATTATTCTGGGAAATGTAGTAGAGAAGTGGTGATCCAGTCAGGAAGTGACATAGCAAGGAGACTCATATTTAAGCAAAGGAAACAGGAAGTGTTTCCCCTTTCCCCTTCCTCCTCCAGCGGCACCATGTGAGCCACTGGCAAGAGAGGGTTCCAGCGAAAGGCATCCTCTATAAGATAAGTCTTATAAAATGTATAGATTTATGATAATTAAGACTGAGCTAACAGATCAGAATCCTAGTCATTGGCCAAGCAGCATCTGAACCTAATACAAGTTTCTGTGTATTCATTTGGGCCCTAACTCAGGCAGCAACAGGCGTAGAGCACACACGTGGCAGTGGAGCTCAGCGGCTTTTGGCGGGAAGATTTATTGCAACACCTTTGTATTTGGGGTATAAATGTTCAAAATTGAGACTTCACCCTGATGGATTTCTCCTGCGATGAGTAGGAAGTGGCCTCCCTCATCTCTTTTGATTGAATTTAGTTTAAAGTCCAATTTGTTGGATATTAGGATTGCTACCTGGGCTTGTTTCTTGGGTCCATTTGATTGGAAAATCTTTTCCCAACTTTTAATTCTTAGGTATGATCTGTCTTTGAAGTTGAGGTGTATTTCTGGTGTGCAGCAGAAGGATGGATTCTGTCTTCTTATCCATTCTGTCAATCTGTGTCTTTTTATAGGCGAGTTAAGACCATTAATGTTGACGGATATTAATTACCATTTATTGTTCATTCTTGTTTGGTTTTGATTTGGTGATGGTGGCAAAATTATGTATGGGATTCTATCCCTTTTTCCTTTTGGCTGTTGGTAAAGTGGGATTATCTATTGCCTATATTTTTCTGGTTGTAGTTAACTTCCTTGGGTTGCAGTTTTCCTTCCAGAACATTCTGTAGGGCTGGATTGGTAGATATGTATTGTTTGAATCTGGTTTTGTCATGGAATATCTTGTTTTCTCCATCTATATTGATTGAAAGCTTTTCAGGGTATAGTAGTCTGGGCTGGCATCCATGGTCTCTTGGTGTAGGGAGAATACCATCTATCCAGGACCTTCTGGCTTTCAGAGCTTCCATATAAAAGTCAGGTGTAATTTTGATAGATTTGCCTTTATATGCTACTTGACCTTTTTCCTTTGCTTCTCTTAATGTTTTCTCTTTATTCTGTATGTTTCGTTTTTATATTATTATGTGACAAAGAGACCTTTTTTTGGTTCAGTCTATTTGGTGTTCTGTAGGCTTCTTGTGTTTTCATTGGCATGTCTTTCTTTAGGTTGGGAAAGTTTTCTTCTATGATTTTGTTGAATATGTTTTCTGTGCCTTTGAGTTGGATTTCTTCACCTTCTTCTTATACCTATTATTCTTATGTTTGATCTTTTCATGGTATCCCAAATTTCCTGGATATTTTGTGTCAGGGATTTGTTGGACTTCAGATTTTCTTTGGTTGATGAGTCTATTTCCACTAGTGTGTCTTCAACTCCTGATATTCTGTCTTCCATCTCTTGTATTCTGTTGGTTATGCTTATGTCTGTACTTCCTGATCATTAACCCAGCTTTTCTATTTCCAGCATTCCCTCAGATTTTGCTTTCTTTATTGTCTCTGTTTCAGTTTTTAGATCTTGAACTCTTTCCTTGAGAGATTTGTTGATACCTTGCTTTTTTTGGTTTGGTTTTTTCTTCCATTTCTTTAAGGGATTTTCTCATGTCCTCTTTAAGGTTCTCTATCATTTTCATGAAGAGTTTTTTAAGGTTATTCTCTTCTGCTTCATTTGCACTGTGATGTTCAGGTCTTACTGGTGTTTGGTTCCTAGTCTCCGGTAGTGTCATATTTGGTTTTCTGTTGTTGAATGTGCTTTTACATTGTACTTTTCTCATCCTTTCTTCTGGTGAATGTAGCAGGAGTCTCTTCCTCTCCTGATGGGTATGGGACCAAGGTTCCCTTCTGGTAGATGCAAACAGATCCAATACTCTGATATCTGTCTTCTTCTCGTGGATGGAGATAGCACTGTTACTGGGGCCTTGGCAGTGTCCAGGTGTGTTGGATCCCACTGCTGAGTTCAGATCCGCTGAGAAGATCCCTGGTGTCAGATGTCTCTGAGCAGGGCTGCTGAACCAGAACCGGAATCAGCCCCTGGCCTACCTGGGCCTGTGGATGGAGGCAGAACTGCCCCATTATCTTTCAATGAGAGCAGATTACCCTGGTGTCCTAGGAGGACCCCATCTAATCAGTAAGGATATTAGGAGAAAGATCTGGGGTTTTCTCAGGAAGGAAAAATTTTGTCTCAAACTACAACATACCACTCCTTTTCTAGCTTCCATACTGCTGGGCTGCTTGCCCCACCAATTTGAGACTTGTCAACTCTACAGGAACATGAGCCAAGTACTTATAAAAGAGAGAGGATAACAAGAAGGAGACCTAGAGAGTGTGTATTCAAGAGAGGTGTGTGTGTGTGTCTGTGTGTGTGTGTGTGTGTGTGTGTGTGTGTGTGTGTGTGTGTGTATACATATAAATGATAGGTAGATTCAGATTACAGATCTCCATATATGAAATACATGTAACTAGAGTTTTCTGGGGTTTTGGATTTTGGAGTATTTGCATAGATATCATCAGCCGATCATCCTTAATCCAAAACTGAAATTATAAGAAAGGCAAGATCTGAAAGTATTTTTAAATATCTGTTGCTATTCAAAAAGTTTTAGATTTTGGAGAATCTTCATTTTTTTTAATTAAATATGCTCAGCCCCCCACCTCCATGCATGCATGTCCCTTTATTTTTTTCTAATTCTCTAGAAAAACCATAAGAACCCTAATTAATACAATGAACAACCATCTTGGATTGTATAAGGCATGGGTTATATGAGACATACCCAGACCAGAATACTCTAGGCAAACTGGCCTAAGTGTAGTGCCATCTGCAGCACATTGCCTAGTGAAAAAGAACAATAACAATATGCATATTTCCAGATTTTTTTCGGGATGATCTCTGGTACAAGTTATCCAGATAATTACAATTCAAAGAATCCTAACTTTGAACTACACTAGGGTGTGTGTGTGTACATGTGTTACACAGAGGACCCACACCTTAGGGAAGGTCAGTAAAATGTAAATAAGTACTTCTCCATTAATCAAGAGATAGTTAATAAGATCACATTTAGACTGGAAGAAACACAAGGCCCAGATCTGACATCTACGTTTGTTTTCTCATATATAAAACACATGTACATTAAACCACAAATGCTCATTTTTTAAAGCGGCAAATTAGAGGGATTAGATAAAATAATGAGTACAAACATGTGAGCTCAGTCATGGAGAGCCAAGGATTACATACACAATATGTATCTGGTGGTGTATCACACTAAATCAGAAAAATGTCTGAGGATCTGAGAACTGAAGGAATAAAGAATAGAGAACAGAAAAGGGGAATGGATTCAGGTTTGAAATTATTTATTCGTGCGTTTAATGACCCTACTGAACAGCTACTATGTATCAAATGCATTTCAAAGTTCTGAAACTGCCCTCAGAGTAATAGGGCTTCCACCAGAGGTTAGGCTATTCCTGGCAAATAGGTTAGATGGACTGAATTTATGGGAAAATGGAAATGAAAACGAAGCTGACAGAGTGGACTGATAAATGTTCTTGAACTTTGGAATGAGAAGGTCAGATGTTGGTCCCTGGGGAATCACTATGGATTCTTGTATAAGTGTGGAGTGAAAAGTCATCATAGCTATTCTAGTTCTATTTTTATGTGGGTAAAGAGCAACACAAGCAGTAACTCTAAACCAGCTCAAATGTCAGTATGTCACTGTGTTGAAAATTGAGAGAGAAGTGATAACTGTAGAGAAAGAAAAGACTGGACTTCTTGTTCACAGGATTTGGAAAATAAAAATCCCTACTCAGCCTGACTTTGAGCTGGGCTAGGCTCTGCATTCGGATATTACTCATAGATAAGGAATGCCATAAAACACCTGTGCTGGGTAATAAAACCCAACAGCATTGCCTCTACCCATCAATATTTAGTAGGACTTCTACCATGGCCTGGTAAGAGATACAACTAGACCCACCTCTCTGCAGAGTAGAGATAAAATAATTTCACTAAATATCAGCATTCCAGTGCTACCTAATCCTGTTTACAGGCCTATCATAAAGCCAGTAATAATACTTTGTACTTGTGAACAGCCTCACATTGAAAATCTCCAATGTTTTATAGGCTATAAATTCTCCCAACACCCTTCACGAGATAAAAAATAATTATGTCCTCCAATTAACAGGTAGACTAGAAACTAGCTTAGCTGAAGGCCACTGGGGTAAGACAGAGTCCACTTGTTCTGAGACCTTGAGCAAGGCTGATCCTGACTTGACAGCAAGGAGGGCAGCAGCCCTTAACTCTGGGCACTCTTCCTACTTCCCCTTTCTCTCTATTCCAACTTTTGGCAACTCTCCCAAGTTTCCTTTAAGGTGTTAACTGGTACCAGTTGATAATACTCAAGGTGTTAGCCTTCCCCAGGAATATCTCTGTTTTATTAGGGGACTTTTGAAGGTTGGATGGATGACAAGAGCCAAAGAAGGGAACTCTTTGGATCTCTGATGCAAAGATGGATCCTTTCCCTAATGCTCAAAGTATCCTGCCATGGGTCCCTGCACCCCTGCACCTTCCCTTCCTGGAGACCATCTCCTTTGAGAAAGGGAGGGAAGGTTTCTGACATTCTGTATATCTGTTCTTTGTACCCTCCCCTTGTACACAAATGAATTGTGTCCTGGCATTGTCTAGAAACAAGAGAAATCCTGCTACTGGTGAAATTTCTTTCACCATGCAGGACAGCTATTTTCCATGGTAATTTTAAGCCACCCAGAAAACTCTTAGTTGTCTCTGCCCTTTTATTGTGACTTGTATCTGATATCCTGAAATAATTTCAAGTAGGAAATCTCTCATACGTGATTCAAGAGAAAGGTTGGAGCTAACAACTTCAGGTCTGAAGATCTCTTCCTTATCTTTAGGACCTGCATCATGTTGATGATTTAAAGAAGAGTTTTGCATTATAAACAACCACTGAATTTAGAGAGAAAAATGCTGAATGCAGTATTAATTATCATATCCATGAAAGAGAAGTTGATTTCTTCTGAAGGAGACGTCAAATGGAATTTATTTCTGTTAAAAGAGAACCAATGTCTGCCATCGATATGAGACACAAAGTTACAGCCAGGAGAAAACAGAAGGAAAGATAAGGAAGTTCTCTCTTTGCATCTTCCTTTCCCTTGACATAATGGGAGGAAGTATCACCGACTTTGCCTTGGTGGCCTTTCAGCCACCCTTCAATAGTGATTTACCAAGCAGGCAGAAAGCTTTCTTGGCACATGGAGTGACTCTTCCCCGCAGGACGCTGGTTCCGAGGAGGGATATGAGTGTGTTCAGATGTCCATTCCTGCTGTTTCTAGCTCTCACATGTTTCTGCTCCACATCCTAACAGTCTGGAGTTGTACAGAAGACCTGCATGAAATAAGGGAAAGTTGAAGTTAGCTGATCAGACGGGGTTAATAATTCAGGTTGGATTCTATGCCTGGGTCTCCTTCCAGGGGGATTTGCATGAGAGTAGTTAAAACAAGAACAACCAAGACAGGACTTACATTTGTTGGAGTTAATGCTTGCCAGTAAATTTGAATTGACAAATCTGGAGTGTTAAAATTAAAAAATATATAGTGAACTAACTATAAAGGTCAGTACAATTCCCTTCATCTGCACTACTTTCAAAACATATATTTCAAAAAAATGTGTTGCATGTTGAACATAGAGAGTGGGATTATGGAAACAGAAGAACAGTTGCCCTTGGTCTTGTGACCTGTAGCGTGCAGAATTTATCAATTCCATTTCGTTGTAATTCCTCTCTGCTCACAGCCCATGGAGCTCCCCCAGCACTGTTCAGAGCTTCTTCCCTGTTTACAGCAATAGTTACCAGGATTGACAACATGGGTGCTTGAAATATTTATATAGCATTTATGCAATCACTCTTCATTGCCCAGTAAAAGAACTTGTTTGCAGGGGCTGGCTCCTTGCCAGAGTTACCTTGATCTTAATTTTATAAGGCAAGAATTAACCTCAGAGTTCAAAAATTGAAAAACAGGGTGGAGGAGTTGTTGGTAGATGATTATTTGTGGTCAAGGAAAGCTATTCCCTTTCCTGTGGGCAGATATCCAGGGGCAGTTTAAAATGACTTCCCTCAAGGAAGAAATGCCAGAGAAGACCTGGAAACTCAAAAGCAAAAGTAAAGAATAAAATAGTGTGTGGTGATGGTCTTTATCATTTCTATACTCCTGTCTATCCATGTATCAAAAACCATTGTCATCATACCTCAGCAATTTTAACTGATCTTGTGAAAGTTTTACTTGGGTCATCCGGGCAACTACACCTGAAGTCAAGGGTGAAAAGACAGAAGCTTCTGTGCTAATGAGATCATCTCTCCCAGTGACTCAGCAGCAGTTCTGGAGATTCAGTACCTTCCTCCATCCACTGCCCACTGCATTTATAGATGATGGTGTCGGTAAGGTGAAGAGAAGGGGAAAAGTCACAGTGTGGAGAAGGGTAAAGTGCAG
The DNA here is from genome assembly GCF_003668045.3 of Cricetulus griseus. NCBI lineage: Eukaryota > Metazoa > Chordata > Mammalia > Rodentia > Cricetidae > Cricetulus > Cricetulus griseus. The sequence continues at coordinate 161,002,556 of NW_023276807.1, forward strand.
AGCCTAAACAAGAGACCAGGGGGACTCATCCCGCCTGAGTGTTCCAAACACTCCCACCTGAGAGAAACCGCTGCGGAAATAAGAATGGGAACGGGCATCCAACGATGTGTGATGCAGTTGCCAGGTATAAAATATGGGTTATGGTATTCCTGTTTTGAAACGTGTTTCAGGAAATTATCGCCAAAGGACTGAGGTGAAAACAGAGAGAAGAGCTCTAAAAAGAAAGCAATTTTTAAAGAAAGTGTTTCTGAAGGTCAAGGATCATACTAAAAGAACTACTGTGCAGACAGAGACGTAAAGACAGGGGGAGACAGAGACAGAGACAGAACTACTACTGAAGGAAGGCCTTTAAGAATTCAAGGAGCCGGGCAGTGGTGGCCTTTAATCCCAGCACTTGGGTGCCAGAGGCAGGAGAATCTCTGTGAGTTCGAGGCCTCCCTGGTCTACAGAGCTACACAAAGAAACCCTATCTCGAAAAAAAAAAAATTAAAGGAAAAATTTTAGAAAAATGTAGCAGCTGAAGAGACTTCATGGAGACACTGGCTCATGGGGGCCAGTGAGCAGATCCTTAGTGCAGAGCCCACAGGCAGCACAGGGAAACTGTGCAAACATCTCCTGAGCCGTCCAGGCTCCTCAGTCAATGGAGCACAGAAGGAAAGCATTGGAGGTAGGTTCATGGTGTGTGTCTCTCTTAATATGACTCAGGGTTGACTGGAAACATTCCACTGATGGAAACAAACAATTAGTGAAAGTCAACTTTTATCTTGTTTTTGATGGATGTTGTGAAAAAATTCTGATAGCACTGTTATTGAGACTTAGAACATGTGGAATTCAGTTACATAAAGAAATCTACAGTCAAGTATGCTGTTCAGTTATAGAACCTTAGTGTGCATGTTGTTCCAATTTGTTAATTGAGAAGAATAATGAAATAGCATAGAAAGAGGTTTGTTGCCCTCATAATTTCTATTTTTAATTAACTAGAAAAATCAAAATACTATATGATTATAAAGATATAATCAACATACAGAAATATTCTACTCCCTAGGCAAAGAAAAAGTGTGAGTGGAAAGTATGTTCTAAAATGCTAATTTTGGTTTTGTTTGAGTCCTGTGACTATGGGTGATGCAAAAATATATAAAACACAGTTTATGCCCTCAAGGAACTGACTAATTCTTCTTTCTTATTATATTTGTTTAGTCATCTTTAATTTTCATGTCATTGAAACTTTAAGGAATGTTTTAATTGAAAACAAGTTGAGTGAATTTTATAAAAAGAGAAAGTAAACAAATGGTAAATCATATTATTTTGTTCTATGAAAATATAAAAATTATTTTAATTCAATGGATTTTCTAAGAAAACAAATGTATTTGGCAGATTTAATGTGACACCCATTCCACATTCAATTGAATTCAGCTCAGCAAATAACCCTGCAGAATTTATAAGTAATACTATAGAAGGCAACTCTATAGAAGGAACTCCATAGAAGGTGACATGAAGAAAATCTAGATAAATAATCCCTGCCTCTAAAGGTTTGGGATTAACAGAAATAAATGGAAGTAAAGATACAACCAGTTCTCCCCATACCCAAGACTGCCATCCATTCTCCTTGGATGTTTTTCAGAGGTTAAATATAAGATCTCTCATTTTATGCAAATTTTCCAGAAGGTGGAATATTGTCACTAAACAGGACTTAGCAGGCAAAGGTGAAGAATGGTCATTAGAAAGTGCCTATCAGGCCATCCTTGCCAAATGCTATGCTTGTTTGGAACATTTTTCTTCCAGAGACTTTTATATCTGTCTTTCGAATCATTCAAGTTTCCATTCCAATACTGTCCTCAGGAGGCTTTTCTTGACCTCAGTGTCACAGAAAGGTGCTCTACTCGCACACTGTTCTTGATCCTGCAACTCTGATTTATTATCTCCATGGTGTTTCTGTGAAGGTTTTTTTTATTTGTTAAAATTTCTCAACATTTTAGGACTCTAAGCTCGATGTGGGATGTCTAGAACAGTGTGTGTATGCTTCATACATAAGAGGTACTCAATGAAGATTTATGAACATATGGAGAGGAACGCCTGCCTCTGTCTCACCGTCTTCATGTCTTGATTCTAGACTTAAAAACACATAAACTTTCAGTGTGTTCCCAGCTGTATCACCAGCAGGTATTGACGTGTGGAATCTAGTGATACTGTGAAAATGATGAAAAGGCAGAGACTACAAAGGAGGACACTCCAAAGACAGAAAACCAGAGCTGGAGAGATGAATAAGAACATTTGATATTCTTCCAGAAGATCCAAACCCAAAGGAAAATGGAGGCTCTCTTATGGTCTCCTCAGGCACCCACACATGGCAAAAATTCAAACACACACACACACACAAATTTTTCTAAGTCATATTTTTAAAAGCAGAAACCAAGAGGGGAAAATGTCATATAAGACAGATTATATAGTTGCATGTTGATATTCGGTTGGGATCTTAGTTGGGGTTTCTAATGCTGTGAAGAGACACCATAAGCACAGCTACTCTTATAAAGAAAAGCATTTAATTGGGGGCTTCCTTACAGTTCAGAGGTTCAGTTTATTATCATCATGGCGGGACACAGTGCTGCTGTGCAGATAGATATGGTTCTGGAGAGGTCGCTGAGAGTTCTACAGCTTGCACAGGTAACAAGAAGTGATCTGAAGCACTGGTACCTTGAGTATAGATAAAGACCTCAAAGCCTGCCTACACAGTTACTCACTTCCTCTAGTAAGACCACACCTACTCCAAAATAGCCACACCTCCTAACAGTGCCTCTCCCTTTGGGGGGCATTTTCTTTCAAACCACCACATTATGTTTATTCCCATGAACCTTTGGCAAATTGTGTTTGCAAGTTCCAATGTGTCAATGCTGTGACTGAGAGGGGGATGAAGTTCATGTTAAACTTGGGCCAGAATGAGAGAGAAGTACATGCTACATCCCCACATTCCCGTGGCTAGAGGAGCCCACCAGAAAACAGGGGAGCAGATGTAAAGTCAGCAATAAGGTCCTGATATCCCTCACCGGTAGGGAGAGGGGTGTGTTTTATATTATTATTTATTATTATCATAACAAAATGAGTCTTGCTTTATAAAAGCAAACTAGCTGTGTAAAGAAAGTCTCCTGGATGCTATAAGACAAGTACTGAGTTCTGTGAAGATGGAAAGGAGTTAAGAACAGACAACACGTTGAAACAGATAACAGCTTCAGACGGATGAACTGCCATAGACAAATCAGGGAAAGGAAACAAAGTGGAGAGAGCTTGAAAGAGCCATCTACTATGGCTGCTGTATTTGAAGTGTGTGAGAAAAGAGGGAGAAATACTCAAAAATTGGATGGAAGGAGAATCTGAAAAGTTGGAGTAGAAGCTGAAGTGCTTGCTTTATTATTTTTTTAATGTAGTTGGTTATGTGCAGCTCCATGTTGCCTTTGGGAAAAACTTTATAGCAGGAATGGACTGTTTGGAGAGCAAGACCTAGTAGTTGGCTACTTGGATACCTCAGTAGTCAGTATTCTAAAATGGTTCCTAGTGATTTGTGGCCTTTAAAGGGGCTCTCTACTTGAGTAGGAAGAGGCCACAGATCTGAGAGCATTTCACTGAAATGGTTAGCTTACAGCATATGCCAAAGTTGACATTAAAAGATGGAGATTATCACTGGAGGGCCTGGCCTCAGGTAACCTCTTTAAAAGAATAGGGTTTGGGGGATTTGGATTTTATGTTTTTGTTTTTTTGTTTTGTTTTGTTTTGTTTTGTTTTGTTTTGTTGTTGCTGCTGCTGCTGCTGCTTTTGGGATTGGTATTTTTGGTTTTTGTTTGTTTGTTTTGTTTTGCTTGTTTTGTTTTTCCTGCAGAAAGAGATCAGAAGCATCACAGTAAACATGCAGGAAATTCTTCATTGCTGAGAATAGCAGAAACACCCAATGGCTTCCAGGAGCTAATAGTGCCCTGGTGAACAGCTAGGTAGATGAGACCCCAATCCCACAACTGGCAGAAATGGATAAGCTGGAAGACGATTCTTTTCTGGACCCCTCAAATAAAAACACCAAACAGGCCTCAATTTGACTATGAGACACTGGGCAGAGAACTCAGCTGAGCCCACCTGTACTTCAGACCTGGGGGATATTAAATGGACATTGTTAAAGCCTCTAAATTTGTAGTAATTGATTATGTAGCAGTAGAAATCAAGCAAGGTTGGAGAGAAAAAAAGCTAAGGGCCAAATCAGAGATTATAAAACTAATTTATTTAAAAATAAATCAGTAGCTCAATGAAAGAGGTTGCAATAAAAATAAATAAGGTGGATGGGAGGGGAGTACAAAGTGGATGCACTCTACAGCCATTTGATGATCTGAGAAAATTCAAATAAGGACTATGATGTAGAACCTGGGTGACTGAAAGAGTATTGAGGTCAGTCATAAAAGTTTGAAGGCAAGAATATTCTTGGAGGGTATAACTGATGAGTTTCATTTTTCCATATGCTAAATTCATGATTATCAACAGGTTATCAACACATTTACTAAAAGCAGGTGTTGAAACCCCATTGAGAAGTCAGAGTCAGCCATATCAGTTGTGGCTACCCTGATAGCTAAATGTGACTTAAGGGAGGAAACACTGGACAAGGGGAAAAGACAATCCCATAGTGCCTGGTCTCGGGCAGGTAGAGCTGGGGAAGGGCTGGCCCAGCTGGTGTCTTCCCTGGTCTCCTCCACAGTGCTGAGCAGGATACTGAGTGTCAAGGACTCAGACCCTCCCTGATCTTGGTTAACAGGGAGAAATATACACCAAGTCAGGAGACTTGTCAAAGCAGGATCTCGCTTTATTCCAACAGGCAGGAATTTACATAGGGCTAAGGTAGGGGATGGGAATCTTAGGATGGGGTAAGGTGACATGAGGAGTAAGGGCCAATAATATTTCACCAAGCTGGCAGGTAGCTAGGCAGGGGGCAGTCTTACATCAGGCCTTGCTGAGTAACCCCCATGTAGAGGTTACAGGCCTGTGACAGGTCGCCAAACTCTAGCCAGGCTCAGGAGATTACTCTGGGCCTCACATCCAAGCCTTTTTAGGCCCAATACCATGGAAATGGCCTCTCCCACCCAAAAGTAGAAATGCTTTTCCTTAGTATTGACTACGCTTTGTGGAGGTGATGTTCTTCTTCTGCCTTGAACATGCTGTCTAAAAATCTCCTAGAAAGTTCCTGCTCAACTTAAAAACTGTTCAAATGTCACCCTTTCCATGCAGTGTGTCTCCTGTGGTTCACAGGCAAAAAAAATCACTCATCAATCAAAATTACATTAGTATTTCCAAAGTTAATTAATAAGCTATTCCATGCCCCAGTAGACTATGTTTGCCCAGGAAGAGACCATATGTTATCAACTTCAAATTCTTGATTCTAAATTAATTGTCACAAATAGTCAAAATAGATACAAAATATTGACTAGAGAGATGAAACAAAGATGGGAGAAATAAAAACGAAGGGAACCAGAGCCCACAGCTGCAAATATATCATTGTATGACATTAACTTTACATGAATTTTTCCTGGGGCTGTGGGAGCAAATGCGTATTCACTCACTCCAAGGTACCAATAATAGACCAAAAACAAACAAACAAACAAACAAAAACAAAATAAAACAAAAATTCCATCCAAGTCCAGGTTTATGAATCAAAATGTTGTTTAATTGTGGTCACTTAGAGGACCAGGGGTAAGGGACTACCTACAAAAAGAGCATGAGCAATTTAACAGTGGTTTCACCACTAAAGAAGATCCCTTGCCCAAAAATCATTAACTACTTATATATCCACAGGGAGGGCTGTGGGGTCTCCTGTGCTTCCCAAACTCCTCAAAAGCACTCCTTCCCACCCACAGAGAAGTATTAGTGGGCCCAGTCTTGTGAAAATCTATGTGGATTATCACAACTGGCCTAATTTTAAAACACCTGTGGTCATGCCATTGTCAGTGCATAGTGTTCCACATATGTGAGCACTCGATAATGACTTTTGATGGAACAATTTTAGCACACGAATGTACATAGTGCCCAAGAATGCTAAAAGAAAAGTTATGCACAGTGCACATATACACATATAGATCTAGGATTTTGCAGCCAAAAGTTAAGTTCAGCTCAACAGACTCCACCAAAATTCAAATTTTGTCTTGCTGTGGTTTGCAACTTATGAGAAACCCTTTCTTTAACTCTTTGCATTTAGGAAAGAGAGGAGAACGTGTCCCTGGCTTGGAAGTTGGTTGTAACAGTAACACTAGTACATGTGGAATGTCCTATTATTGAAAATGAAAACAACTCATTTAATCTGACACAATAGAGAAATCAGATACAAGGCATTTGTACCAGTGATGTATTTAGCTCTGAAGTTACTCTTTGTGAAAAGCTGTGAAACCTCCATAAATCAAGAAATCCTAAACTGGAGGCTGGCCAAAATGAGCAAGCCTATGATCTAGTTATTTATTGTTTGAGGAGAGCAGGCATCAAAAGATACCAACATTCTGAAACAATTTAGATGACCAGATCTGAGATTCTGCGGCAGTGACAAGAGAAAACATTGTCCCATTTCTTGAAGCATCCCAGTGGCAACTGCAGGAGTACTGATGAGGGAACAGTTTGATTTAAAATCAACTGCCCAAGAGTTGCTTAAAAGATGGGGACAGGTGCCTTTGCTTGTCTTTGCTGGACACACTGCTCCTGGATTCCCCTGTTTTCTCTATGCTACTACATCTTTTTGGGAAACTGGCATAAATGACCTAAAATGGTTTAAGATTCAGATCCTCATAGTGTTGTCCACTTGGTTCAATGGTTTCTGCACTGGGATTCTATTCTATTCTTGGAGTTACAGCTGAAAGCCACTAATAGGGATAATTTCAGACATTTAACACTATATTCTCCTTGTTTTGAATCTAATAAGTGGTCTCTAAAATACAAGGATGTATTGTATATCCTGGCCACCATGCTACTTATTTTCTTTTCACCCTCCCTCCACTCCCCATCCCAAATCACCATCATTTGTAGCCCTTCCCTTCCTGGTTCCCTCCCTCCCCTCCCCTCCTCTGGCAGGGTCTTACTTAGTTTTGTGATGATGTAGACCAGGGTGGCTTTGAACTCATATATAGCTTTTGCAGGCTTCCAATGTGCATTCCCCCAAGTACTCAGCCTTCTGGGTCCTAGGATTATAACAGTGTGCTATTAGGCCCAAAGTAGAAAATACAAGCACAGAGAAGTGAAGGCTCATTCAGTTAGGAAGAAGCAAAGGCACAGAAGTTATGAAGTCATTTCCACAAATTATAAGAACTATATAAATTACAGGGCAACAAACTGCAGTGGAAATATGCACTATGTACTGGAGTTACAAGCATGAGGGAGCCAGGTCCTTGAAGATACTAAGAGAAAGAGGATGGACTTTTCACACTGAGGGCTCTGGCTGGATGAGACAGGACCTTAAGTTGCTGACAGGTCACAGGGACCACCTTAAACAGAAAAGCAAGAATTTTCTTCTCAGTTTGGCATTGCTTCAAGGCAGAGCATGAAGATGTGAGAAGATTTCACACAACTGAGACAGAACAGGAAGGGGAGGGAAAGCAAAGATTCACAGGGGAAATCAAAGAATAAGTTTCCAGTGCCTATTGAATTTTGCAATTAGGTTTTCATTATTAATCACAAAAGCTATTATGTTTTCGGTGCCAGGCGAAGATCACCCACATGATCTCCTTGAAGCCTCTCAACTACTCTTGAAGTATGTGTTATTATTTCTAGGGTTGTTCCTGGGGTGGCTAAGGGCAAAATTCAAACGACAGAACTGTAGGTTGAGAAATGACAGAGTGGGGAGAATACAGTCTGCATTTGGGATAAATTTGGGATAATTTAGGATGAAAGGGATTAAGTGTGTACTAAAGACTAGTCGTGTGCCAGTCACTGAGTAGGAATTGGTCTCTACTAAAAACTAGTGGTGTGTCAGTCACTGAGTAGGAATTGATCTCTACTAAAGACTAGTGGTGTGTCAGTCACTGAGTAGGAATTGATCTCTACTAAAGACTCGTGGTGTGTCAGTCACTGAGTAGGAATTGGGTCTCTACTAAAGACTAGTCATGTGCCAGTCACTGAGTACTGCTTTCTTAATATCATTCCAACAAAACTCTAAGAGGAATTTATTATTATTCACCAATAAAGGAGAAACTAGAATTTGAAGGCTCAGTGTGACTTATAAACCTGTTTCTTTTTCAATATATCCATGCTCCAGAGACAGGACAGCTATCTGTGAGGGTTACGAATCATAGTTCTGCTGCTGCTGGGAACTGTGGCAAGGACATTCCCAGTGATTGTTGGTTCAAGCTAGTTTAAATGTTATTTCCATTCTTTAAGAGTGTGGGGACCATAGTCTAGTCTCCCAGTCTTGTAGTCTGCAAAGTGGGCTTTGTGTTGAAGACTCTCTAAAAGTAATACCTACAGCCCATGATACATGCCTGTAATCCAATGCCATGGAGGCTGATGCAGTAAGAGTGTAATGTAAGTTCAAGGCCAACCTTGACTACACAGTAAAACCCTGTCTGGGGTGAAGGAAGACAGAAACTGCCTGGTATATGTTATCTGCAGCCAGACTACTGGCCAACAGTTTAATCTCTGTTTTACAGGGGAGGATATGTGAATAGCTGGGACATCAGAACTAGTTACATTCAAGTCAGCTCTGCACACCAGGTTCTTTTAGAATCTGGTGACTTGCTCTCTCATCAGTATTCCTCAGAAAACCATCGAGAGAGGGTCTGGAAGGGTGGGAGTGGACTTGTGGTAGTTAGCTTAGGATTTATTTTTTTCGCCTTGGAGTGCAATTTTATTTCGTTTTTCTTCTCAGAAGAAGATGAGGATGTATGTGAAAAAGAAGAGCTGTGATGAGTTAAGGTCTGGGATGATGGGCTGGTGTCTGGGTCCACAGTCCTCCCAAGAGACCCAGAAAAGGAGCCAAACGTGGTGTTCACGTACTGGCGATTTCTTTTTTTAAATCAAAAGAATACACACAAAACTACAGTAGCAAACATCTCCACAATGAACAGTAGAAAAGGAAGAAACTCTAATTTGTTTCTGCCGTTTTGCTAGCAGGAATGTAGCCACCATGCTCAAACAGATTTTTTTTTTAAAGTCCCTCCTACTCTTCCCCCAGCTTCCCCTTGCCAGAGCCACCTGCCCCTCCCTGTGCTCCCTTCCCCTTTCTCTCCAGCCTTCTGGTTCTGGTTCGCTTGTTACTTCCCTCCCGGCATCTCTTCTGGAGAAAGTCGTGTCCCAGCTGCCTTAGGAGGGCGAGCTAGAGGCTAGAAGGGAGAAATTGGCCAGAGGCGGACTGGACAGATCGGATCAGGACAAGAAGGAACAGAAGGAGTCTTTTTCTGTGGCTCTGTCTCTGTGTCTGTTTCTCAGTGTCTACTTCTCTCTGTCTCTGTCTCTACACACACACACACACACACACACACACACACACACACACACACACACACACACACACACACACTCGCACACCACGTCCTGTGAGAACTCAGCTGGCTGCGACAGCACACACCCCGCCCCGGCGTGCGTCCAGGCCGGTGGAGCGCAGATCCAGATCCCCAGCGCGGCCGCTTGGCCGGGTGTTCCCGAGCCTCAGGTGGCGCGGGAGGGAGAGCCCGCGAGTGACAACCCGGCTGCTCACACCGAGACCTTCAGCCCTCCGGTCCTCGAGGGGAACGGAGCGGGCGCGTCTGCCACTCAGAGTCCACCTGCCGGCCCTCCAGGGCCCCGCTCCAGCTGTGCCCCGCTCCGGGCGCCTGCTCCGCAGCTGGAGCGCCACCCGGGCTCTGCCTCCGTCCCTGTGCCTCTCGAGTGCCCCAGGCGACCCGAAGAATCGTGGCGCGACAGCGGGATCTCGCAATGGCCAGGGCACGCGGGTTGCTGTGTCTGTGGCTAGGTTGCTTCTGCTTGAACCTGGCACAGGGACAGGGACCGAGCCTTCATCTCCCTGAGCTTCGGAGGGCTGTGACCGGAGATCGCACGACAGGTGGTGACCCGAGCCCAGACCTCCGGCCGCACGACAAGGTTTCTGAGCATATGCTGTGGCTCTACGACAGGTACAGCGGCAGCAGCAGAGTCCAGGACTCCCAGACACCCGGCTCGCAGCCCCTGGGTCCCCAGCCCCTGCGCGGTGGCAACACAGTTCGAAGCTTCCGAGCCACAGCCGCAGGTGAGTGTGGGGGGAGGAGGGAGCCCTTCCCGCCCCGGAGTGCAGAGGGCAGCCCCTCCCGCCCGTGCCACCCTGCTGTCTCCTGGCCCCCAGCGGCGCTGTCCTGGGACCTTTCTGGGACGCTGCCTTCCAGTCCCCACTGCGCTTTCCGAATTCTCCAGCTGCGTTCTGGATGAGCCCAGTTGGAGCCGGACTGAGACTGGGAAAGTGCTAGAAGGGCTGGGATGGTGGTTGGTGGGTCTTAGATAGAAGTGCAGCGTGGGAAGAAGCCAGGGGACAACACCGAAGCAGACTAGAACTCTCCTGGGCACCCCTACGGATATCTCATGCTAGCGATTAAAAAACTGCTCAACGGAAATTCCCTCTGACAGGCTTTGGCTGCGTTTCTACTGAAACGGATGCCATTTTATGCCAACCTAGGGCCCTGGAGAGAAAAGCGCACTCAACAGGCACTTCCCCCAGACACAGCACTCTTAACTCCGCGACCTTTGTGTTGCCATATCTGACACTTTCTTCTTGATACTCCCCTAGTGGCAAACACACAAACAAAACCAGGTGTGTGAGTGTTTAGATTATTTCTAACCCATCTGGGCAAATAAGTCTTGCCTGGTCCCCAAGCTGGGAAGACCTGGAGGCCGGCCGCCCAGTGGAGAATAAACCTTTTAGTACCAGGGATGAAAATTTCATCTTCCCCCACTTTTTTTTTTTCAACACAGATCATTAATACTGAAATTCATGGCTTAACGCCACCCCCACCCCAAGCCCGCCAGCACTAGTGCTGAAGTGAACGATTTACTCCAACAGCTTGAGGGCAAATTTCCTGGACACTCACTGTTTATCTGCTCTGAGGACACACTAGGGGTTGTGTACACTGCCTTCACGATTAAGGAATAGGTGATTGCAAAGTCTGCCTTTCAGGCTGGTGTTGAACAGGCAAGAATGTTCAAGGAAAGAGGCTGTGTCTCAACTGCACTGTCAATTCTGTCCAAATTACTGGATGGATTTCCCCTCAACTTCACTAGTTAGGACTCCTAGCAGAAAGGGGGAGGGTATCCATCAAGGAAAGCCCTTGCTTGTCACTGTGAATTTCACTCTGCGACTCAGAGACATGATGACATCTACAGTAAATGTGAGTTATGCTTTTAATGCAGAGAAGTAAGTCTTCAGCTAGTCGCTGAGCTAAGTCAGATTTCACTTTCTTCACAGACCCATGGGCAGAACCTGTAAAGAGCTGTCCCCTACTGAGCACGCAGAAACCTATGCCTGGTGCATAGCATACTAGTCACTTAAAGAGGCTACCCTGACAGCTGACCACAGCAGTGACCCCCTCTGTTTATATTAATGCATCATGGAGGCCAGAGCTCAGCAAAAGCCCAGTGTGGGGCTATAAAGGTCTGGAAAGAGGCTGGTGGGTGGACAAAGCAGGTGACAATAAGGAAGGCACCCAGATCTCTCCGGCTGTGATATTTTTATTTTGAGTCTACCCCCAGAGAATAGTTGAGACATCAACAAGTTTTACTTTTAGTGTGTGTCACAATGTTTGAAAGTAAAACTTGATTTTGTCTCATTCACACACATTGTATAGCTACTGATTTTAGACTGAGTAAATCATGGGTAAGAACTTACTCACATCTCTGGCTTTCACTCATTCCACCCATTATAATTCCAGTGTCCATTATCAGCCTCACCATAGTCTTATACCATCAAATGATAAACTCTGTTAAAGAGGCCAGACACTCCCTTGAAGTGATGGATTGAAGCTTGGAACTTGTATACAAGGCTGTGTGCCCTGATAAGAAAGTAATCCCTTTACCATCCTACAAACTGTTGTAATGACCTAATCGTCAAATGTAGACACTGTGTGTGAGTGTGTGTGTGTGTATGTGTGTGTGTGTGTGTGTGTGTGTGTGTGTGTGTGTGTGTGTGTGTGTAAGTTTAAGTGTCATGTTACCTCTCCTTGGAGACTCCTGGAGAGGTGGTTCATACTGGACTCCTTCCAGGATGTTTGGTTACTCCCACAGTGAAAAGATTTTGTTATAAGTCTTCTCTGGCTATATTGAGGTGGGACTTCCGAAAGGAAGATGCTTAAGTTTTCATATGTTGCTCTCCCTTCATCAATATCAGGATCCCAACACACCATTCACTTGGTGACCTGTGCTGATGTAGGCCAAAGACACTGTCTGTGTTAATAAATTATATTTGTTTTTGCAGCGCAACATGCTTAAGTTCCACAACATATGTGCCTCCCTCTCCCTAAGATGTTACAGACCTTATGGAAGGTCGGGTGTCTGTGCTCTGGATCTACCAGGCTCTGAAAGTGCTTGTTCAGGCTGAGTTATAGCCTTAAAGATACATTTGCTCCTTGGAACATACCTGATTAAAATTATTTATTGTTCTAAACCTGGAACAACTGAAATGTAGCCGCTGTGTTCTCTCTTTGGTTACTTCCTACTTAAACTATTACTTGATGGTGGGTGACATGAATCCTAAACAAACTTTGCTAACCTCCTTTCTCGTCTCTCAACTCCAGGCAGTTGGTGTGCCAAAACCATGAGCTTGGTGTCTTGTAAGCTTTTCTTTTGCCATGTAAAAGATAGCTTTTTATCGTTTCCTATGTACAATGCGATTCACAAAATTTTGACTCACACAGAAGTCCAATCCGTTAAGAAACACATCATCTGGAGGGAAGACAGAGGCTGTGAGATTAGCTTTTATTTTAATCTTGGTTTAAGTTTGTTCTCGGCTACTATGGAATAACACAATTCTTTGCCTAATTTTCTCCTGTCCTGATCCATCACAGGACATAATTTTTGTCCTTTATTTCCATAGTCACTTGCTCTTACTTGTCTCAGTAGTAACTTCTCTAGGAAAAGCAATGGAAGCTTAGTTTTCTTATAAACAAACAAACAAACAAACAAACCCATCACTACTTATGGCAATCAACTATAAAAAAGATCACATTCCAGTGGATGTGTGCCGCCCTAAGAAAATTATACTTGCCTTTGTGAATAAAAGAAGGAGATGTTGAAGTATCTCAGACTCACAAGTTTATGCAGAGTAGGACAGGGAGATTCTTACCTAATATGAACCAAAACCTTTCAATATAAAGGACTGCAATTGTGGCATTTTTCTGAAGTAAAATGTTAGCCTATAAGGCTGTAGGACGTGGATATATGATCCGGGTTTAAATAATCATTACTTGACTAGAAGCCAGTGCCCTGAAGGATAGATGGATCAGTGGGAAAGGGCCATTGTTTTTGCTGTGTTCCACAGCAAGAGAATATAATGATGTTATTAAGATATAGTAATCAAGATTCCAGGCACCCAGAAACAAGGCTTGAAACTATAGAGTCCTTGGATCATATGATGTTTTTATTTCAGGGACAATAGCACATCTGGAGAAGAAGGCGCTGGGATGCACAGCTGCTTTGAATTATACGAGACTTTGAATACATGATAGCCTCTAATGAAGTTTTACTGTAATAGGCAAGACAGCTTTACAATTCCTGACATTTAAAAATCCATAATACCATGAATTCTTGATTATTCATGCTATGTGGAAAGAAAAAAGAGAATGAATTACATTTTAAAAAATTTTAAATGTAGCTTTTTGGTGTAGTTCCACACACTCAAAGACCCTAAGAGACCAGGAAGGTCAATGGGAGAAACTCCTAAGCAGATAGTTCACCCAAGAAGACGATTTACTCAATTTTAGGCACTAAAAATGCATGCGTAATAAGGAATTGAGAAGACTACTTACATTACCTAAGCCATGGAAACTCATAAGTGCTTGTTTGTTTGGTTCAATATTTTAATTAGGTAGAAATATGGAGGCCAAATATACTTTTAGATCTTTTTCATTATAAACTTTTGTATTAGGAAGACAAATTGAAGAAAACAGGTCCTTTAATGGAAACAGAAATTGGCTTTGTAATATATTTGGTGGACAAATTTTCAGCATAATTTCAAGCCTCATTCTTCTAGTAGCCTGATCTTATTTTATGAAGGAAAATTTCATAGAAAGAGGTCACTGGAAGGTATTGCATAAAATGAGGTGCTGAGGTCAAACAAGATTTAAAGAATGACCAGTGTGGAACGGCCCTTTAGTAGTGGTGTCCCCTCCTAAGAGCAAATTTTTCTCTTTTGTCCACAAGAGAACCTTCTGAGAATTGTGGCCCTGGGACATCTAGTTGGAAAAACACTGGTTCCAAAGCATTCATAAAAGATCTGGAAAATTCAGTGACTGTCTCACTGGAAACGAGCTGGGTTTTCACTTCTCAGTAGTATACTCTTGGGATATATGATTATACTGTCATTTTTGGGACTTAGGTCCATTTGGCACTGTCGTGTCTTCTTGTTCCCAGGATGTAAACTTCTCTGTATATCACCATCAAGTCTCTCTGTCTTTTGATTTTATTTTCTCCACTTCTGTAGGAGTTGTACTTCATTGTTTTGTTCTCTGTGGTTGATATTTATTGTTTTACAGTAGGCATAATAGCAGGAAAAGAAAAGTTATGTTATTTGTGGGAAAATTCAGTAGTGGAAGTACACATCACTGGGTGAGCATTCATACCTTGATGAGAGAAACATTTACTCAATGTTTCCATCAGGCCTGTGTTTATCTCCAGTGTTTGCTGTGTTTAACAGATATACTGAAGCCATACCTACCAGAAATCCCTGGGAAGTTGTTTAGCAGTCTGACATTCATTGTCTATGATTTAATCAGGTTTCTGAGCTGTATTGTGGGGAAGAACTTTTATACCCAAATTTTAATGATTTTTCCCATTTGTTCATTTTGCAAATCCCGATAAGTCTCTTCATCATTTTATTATGGTAGTAGTAGAAGAAAGTTTGAATTCTTACTGTTAAGAAGGATTTGAGAGAGGCAGAGAGACAGAAAGAGAGAGAGGGAAGGAGGGGAGGGAGAGGAGACACAATGCCATGTGTATCTAGGTGGCCTTAGAAGCCAGATGAGAGTGTCAAATCCCTTAGAGCTGGGTTCTGAGAAGATAGATAGCCAACTGCCCTCCAAAGCTGACTGGCCAGTGCGTGCTCTCTCTCTCTCTCTCTCTCTCTCTCTCTCTCTCTCTCTCCCTCCCTCCCTCCCTCTATTCCTCTCTCTTCTCTCTCTCTCTCTCTCTCTCCTTCTGTCTCTCTCTCTCTCTCTCTCTCTGTGTGTGTGTGTGTGTGTGTGTGTGTGTGTGTGTGTGTGTGTGTCTGTCTGTCTCTCATAAACCCATCAGGTCACAAACACTCTTAGGAAAAAAGGACATGAAAATTTCATAAGCTTCCTTTGAAGTCTCCACGATGAAAAAACATAACACCAAATATAACACCAAATGAGACAAGAGATAGGATAATACCCATATTTCATTGAGTGTTTGTCATGTTGGGATCCTGAACACTCTGGGGCCACCCTCGAGCAGTGGCCCCTCAGGGCTCAGAAGGGCCCACATGCCAGGTGGAAGAATAGCTTGGAGCTCCATTCCCACAGCTTGCTTCAGAATGTCCTGTGTGGGCAAAAGAATCCTCACAAGCACCTTGATGACCTCCAGGACCCACAACATAGACTAACAAACTTCGAGAAATCTGTTAAGAAACTTTGCAACCCTGCTTCACTCAGCCTCCAAGGACAGGGCAGAACTAGGTCACCTGTTGAAAGTGTGGTTGGAATAGCATGAATTATAATGTAAGATGAGTTTTCTATGTTGACATCAGGCATCATCCTGCAATACCCTGTGATGCGCAAACATGTGCATATGCTCAACATTTGAGATGCATTTACGGTTTACATGAAACCAGAGGGGAAAATGTTTCTGAAAAATGTTAAGAAGAATCCATGTTTCTAAGTTTGTATTGTGTCTTTACATTGACTTTTTCAATTGAGTTTCACTTTTTGTTCTGGTTTAACCAGTTTCATAGATGATCAATGAAGACTAGCAGTATTAGATGAACTAGTAGTTAAGGCCTAGATTGGAATTTAAATTTTTAAATCTAACTCATAGGCTCAGCCAACAGAAAAGTAAAACTTCTAGTTCTCTCTCTCTCTCTCTCTCTCTCTCTCTCTCTCTCTCTCTCTCTCTCTCTCTCTCTCTCTCTCTCTCTCTCTCTCTCTGAGAATCATTTAGTTTACTGGGTAGTGGTGGTACACGCTTTTAACCCAACATGCAGGAGGCAGAAGTAGATGGATCTCTGAGTTCGCAGTCAGCCTGGTCTACAAAGCCAGTTGTAAGTCAGCCAGGACTACACAGAGAAACATTGTGTCAAAAAAAAAAAAAAAAAAAGAAAGAAAGGAAATCATAATCATTTAGCTCAACTAACTTTCTTAGTTAAATAAAAAGAAATCACTGGGGCTAGTGCTACAGGGAGGTAACTGTGCCCAAGCACTGTAAGTGATAGCATGCCCACTCTAGCCAAGACACTGTGGCTACTGTAGTAGTTTTGATGGCTACTGTTTACAGGAGAAGACACACCTGAAAATGTGATAGGTTGCAGGAGGATTCAACCAAACATACCATGGTTCTTCCACTCATGCCCCCACAGGATGCTATCTTAGATAAATGAAAAAGAAATCTCTGCCTTTAAAAACAACCATTTTTGCCCCTGTAGAGCCTTCAAAAGAAGCGATGTATCAAAATTGTATGCCTTTTTCTCACACTTGCCAAGAGTTTTCAGTATAATGGGTTTGTTCAATTGAAAGAGAAGAGCCCTAGGGTTTCCCTGGTTAGCCTTTGGAAGGCAGAATTTCTCTCACTTTGCCCTGACAATTTGGAGGACCTGACACAATTGGTCATATGGTTTGAACTCAGCAAACATTTCAGTTGAATTGAAGATGATGTTTATGTTAGGAGATGAGAAAAGAGAGTAGCAAAGCTATCAACCTATCTTTAAACACTATCTTCAAAACTAAATTGGCTTTAAAATAATTTCCAGTACAGTATGTTATAATTAACATACAAAGCAAGAATATTCTACTTCACAAAAATAACTGCTTTAATAATTCCTCTTTTCAAATTCACAAGAAGGGAACTGCAGAGGGCCCTCATATTCTAGAATGGTTTCATTTGGAGAATTTGAAGTTACTTGACACACTTTCCACCTCGGTGTTTAGTAGGAAACACTCTTGAACTTGTTAAATATAACGGTTGCTTATTCAACAAATTGAACAAATGATCTTCAGTATATAGGTGTTCCAGATTGTAAAAGTAAGCACTGGGCATCCAAAAAGTCACAGCACCTGTCTGCCCCCTGAGAATTCACAGTCTAGGGATGCCCTTGGGTGGAGGCTCTGTGCACATAAACCATGAGCGAACATTTTTCTACTCTAGAAAAACATACATTATCTCATCTTTGGCTGGTGTTTTGCTCTGGACATACTGGATAGCTGCTTGGGGAACCTACAAAACTTGATCATTTGACCGAGAATTCCAAACAACACAAAACGCTGTGCCATTTCAGAGTCTCTATCTGAAAGTAGAAAGCAGCCTGGAGAAGTGCCACCAGCTAGTGACTTCTGTGTACTTCCCCCACCTCCATCGCCACCCCCAGGCATTGGGCCTTTCTAGCAACTCGACTTCCTCTGGAGAAAGAGACAGGGAGTGGGTGGGGAAAACTGTGCTTAATTACATATTTTCAGTATGATTGAAATATTCTCCCTGCTATCGAGGGATTTAACTAATCATCAGGATTTCATTTAGTCTATTTGCTTTAAAATCAGACTTTGCATAGAAAGATTTCCATTGTGTCTGCTAATTCCCCTTGAAAATGTTCTGTGTGGGTCAGCATGAAGGTGAACTGCCTTTGCCTTGCCTGTGTTACCATCTCAGCTACTCACAGTGGGTGGATGAACAGATGAAGGCCAAAATGGTCCTGAGACCCCCTAAGTTGAAACCTAATTACAAGCCCCCAATCTTGATTCTACTCCCTAAGCCCAATTTTTGGTTTTGTTTTTCAAATAAAATCAGAAACACATCTTCCATTTTTATTTAATGATCAAACCCCTTAGAAAGATCAATACAGGTAACAAACAGGTAACCCAAGTTCTCCTCCAAACAGTTGCTAACTAGCCAGCTAATTTCTGTGTCCTTTTATTTTGTAATAAGTGAACAAATTGATGTATTCACTTCACGAAACAAATTAAAAAGTGCTTACTGAATTTGGCAGGAGGGTCAGAAAAATACAGTGCAAGTTAAGGCCCTGTCGTCAAGAAGATTACGGTGTTAGGAAGGAACCATCCTGAAAAGAAGTGGTCACAGAGGCAGGCACCTAGCCAGGGGAGTGGGTGGTCAGGACAAGTTTACCTCCCAGCCAGGGCTGTTGCTTTCAAGGAAAATGAAAATCTCAGCTCCAAGAAAATAGCTCAGTGGGAGAGCTTGCCTAGCTTGCTCAAGACCCTTCAGTCGCTAGCATAGAAACCCACCTTCCAAACTGCCCTCCAGTTCTCAGATATGGAGACCTGGCAAAGAAGGCAGAACACAATGTTGTAATTGGCAACACTGGCCCAAGTGCAGCAGACACTAACTGAACTTAATGCTGAGATGCCACCAAACCGTATGAAAATAGCACCACCTACTGGTAGCTGTTTTTTTCTCATAAAAAAATAAATGAAGAAGCCACCACTTGCCACTTTGAGAAAAGCTAGAAACAACCCTGCTGTGTTTTGCAAGATTGCTCGGAAATTTCTGGTTCCTGCTTACCTTCTGCGAGCCCCATACATGTTTCTCAGTTAAGTCGTTGTCGTGACTTGTATTACCCTGAATCCAGCCCCCATTCAGTGATGACTTTTAGATTCCAATCTTGCTTACAGCACTGAAAGGCACACCATGATGGTTCTGAAGCCTCTCACATAAGCAAATACAATTCTTGGTGTTGAGAAATGGCTCAGAGACTAAAAGTGTATCCTGCTCTTGGATGGAATAGGCATTTGCTTTCTATCAGGGGCCTCACAGCCACCTGAAGTTTTATGTCCAGGGAGATTTGCTGCCTCTTAAAAGAATGTGGTCATGACTCCTCACCAAAGAAGCTTGTCTCTACAGCAAGTGGAGACCATTACTGGACCATAACTAGACACAATGTGGAGACCAATGCTGCTCGTGATCATAGTCAAAGATTGTCAATCAATTTGAGAGTTGGTGGTATTTTAGTTAGGGTTACTTCAAGAAGGCCACAGGTCCCAATAGTACCACTCCCTTTGGGGACCATTTTCTTTCAAACCACCACATTCCACTCCCTGGAATCCAAAGGCTTTTAGCCATATCATAATGCAAAAAAATGCATTTAGTGCAACTTCAAAAGTCCCCACAGTCTATCACAGTCTCAACAATATTGAAGTCCAATGTTCAAAGTCTCTTCTGATGTTCATGCAATCTCTTAACTGTAATCCCCTATAAAATCAAAATCAAAAAGCAGATCGCATAATCCAACATATAATGGCACAGGATATTCATTACCATTTCAAAGCACAGGGAAGGGAGCATAGTGAGAAAATACTGGACCAAAGCAAGACTGAAATCCAGCTGGGCAAACTCCAAACTCTGCATCTCCATAGCTGGTGTCAAAACACTCTTCAGGTCTCCAATTCCTTTCAGCTTTGTTGACTGCAACATGCTTCTTTCTCTTGTGCTGTTTCCACTCCATGATAGCAGGTATCCCTGTCAGTTATCCCATGACTCTGGCATCTCTAACATCTTGGAGTGTCCAAGGAAATCCAGGCTTCACTTCACAGCTTCACACAATGGCCATTCCTAGGCCTCCATTCAGGTGCATACCAGACACACGCCTGGTCTCAGTGGCTTTCCTTAGTCACAGAGGAAAATTCCATAGCCCCTTCCTTCTATCCTTAACTCCAGAACCATGTGGCCTAAGCTTCCAAGTTCTGCTGCTTGCTGGGGCTGGAACATGGCCCACTTGTTCAATTATATCTTCACCAATTTTCTGTTTTTGATGGTTAGACCAGGCTGCCCTCATACTCTGCCAGCCTCTACTTACCAAGTGCTGGTATTAAAGGTGTGTGCCACTATACCTGGCTAAACTTTTCTTTAATTCCTTGTCACAAGTTGGAAACTTAGCTGGGTGGGATCACTCTCTGAGGTCACCACTCGCTTTATTCCATTTCTTAATATGTTTATCTCCTTGAGCAGAGGATTTAGCTCTATTCCACTTTGTAGTGCCCCTTTTCTAATCTGTATATTTTGTATTTTTATTTGCTCCGCTTTCTCATTTTCATTATAAATCAGAATCAGAGCTAACACTAATAATCACAGGCAGACTCTATACTAGGCTGTTTTGAGATTTTCTTTGCCAACAGAATTAATTCAAAACTCTTCACTTTAGCCTCAGGCAGACTATTCAGACAAGGGCAAAAAGTAGTCACATTCTTCACCAAAATATCACATGACCAGTCTCTAAGTCTCATGCTAACACTCTTCTTCTCTCATTCTCAACACCATTGTCTTCCATACTCCTACTAGCATGACCCACTAAGCAGTGCTGAACACATTCCACTACCTTCCTAACCCAAAATACCAAAGTCCAAATTCTTCCAAACAAAACCATAGTTAGGCCTATCACAGAAGTACCCGAGTCCCTGGTATCAACTTCTGTCTTAGTTGGGGTTTCTATTGCTGTGAAAAGACACCATAACCACAGCAACTTTTAGAAAGGAAAACATTTAATTGGGGTGGCTTGCTTATAGTTTCATAGGTTTAGTCCATTATCTTGATGGGGATCATGGTGGCATACAGGCAACATGGTGCTGGAGAAGGAGTTACTATATGCTGATATACAGACAGTAGGAAGTAGACTAAATGTCACATTGAGGGAAGCTTGAGCGAAAGAGACCTCAAAGCCCTCCCCAACAGTGGTAACACACTTCCTCCAACAAGGCCACACCTCCTAATATTGTGGTTCCCTCAGGGAGCCTTTTTCTTTCAAATCACCACAGTTACTATTGCTATGATGAAACACCATGAGAAAAGCAACTTGGGAAGGAAAGGGTTTATTCACCTTACACTTTCACAGCCCTGTTAATCATCAAGGAAGTCAGGACAGAAACTCAAATGGCAGGAACCTGGAGGCAGAAGCTGACACAGAGGGTATGGACAGATGCTGCTTATTGGCTTGCTCACCCTGCTTTATTTTGGAACTCAGGACCACTGGCCCACAGATGGCTCCACTCACAGTGATGCCAACCCTGCATCAATCACTAATTAAGGAAATTTCCTACAGGGTTACATGCATCCTGATCTTATGGAGATATTTTCTTAATTAGGGTTCCCTCCTTTCAGGTAGCACTAGCTTGTTTACAGTGGACATAAACTATGAAAAGAGTTAGAAAGAGGGACACTAAAAGGATTGGAAGAATGAAGGGAAATGGGAAAGTGATATGGCATAATTATTTTAATATATGTATTTTAATGGAGAGATGCCTCTGTGGTTAAGAACACTGGATTCTCTTCCAGAGAACCTGTGTTGGATTCCCATCACCCACATGGCTGCTCATGACTGTCTGTAACTTCAGTTTCAGGGTACCTGATGCCCTCTTTTGGACTCATGGGCACAAGTTATGCTCATGGTACATAGGCATACATGAAGGCAAAGTATTCATACACACAAAATATAATTAAATGAATGTTAACCTTTAAAAATTAAAGGAAAGGGGGGCTGGAGAGATGGCTCAGAGGTTAAGAGCACTGACTGCTCTTCCAGAGATCCTGAGTTCAATTCCCAGCAACCACATGGTGGCTCACAACCAACTATAATGAGATCTGCTGCCTTCTTCTGGTGTGCAAGCATGCATGCAGATAACTGTATACATAATAAATAATAATAATAATAAAGCCTCTGTCCCCTGATTTTAAAAAAAAATTAAAGGAAAGAAAAATGATTCTTGTATAAGTATCAATCCATTTGTTCTTTCTCCAGGTCAAATATTGGACCCAAAGTTATGAAGTGGTTCCAAAACCCTGTCATCCTGGTTACTTACTTAGTTACTCTTTTCTGAATCAGTAATTAAGATGAGAGTACTAGAATTAAGCACCCTGCTGTATGTGTATTTGATAGGCACAGCATGCAGTTAGGTTTGCTACTATGCTCAAATCCATATGTGTCTGCTTTCTTCAAAATATAAACAGTGGGTATTAAAGCACTTTTCTCTTACTGGCTGATGTTTAAACTTAGATACTTAAGTGTGCAAGCAAAGTTGTGCAAAGACTTGTGGATAAAGAGAAACAAAAGCAAAATTCCTATTTCCTTTCATTATATGAAAACAATTATTTGAAGGTTAGACAGGGTGGTTTATGCCTATAATCCTAACATTTCAGAGGCTGATGCAGGATGATTGCTGTTAGTCCAGTGCAAAACTGGGTTAAAGTGAGTTCCAGGCTAGCCTGGGATATAATATGAGAGCCTATTGCAAAAAAAGAAAGAAATTATTTGGAAAGTTAAATTACTTTAAGATCTCAAAGTAGAAAAAGTCTGAAAGTAAATGCTGACAATTGTCATGTACTTCTCATAGGGAGGCATTTATCCCACTCTAAAAATTTACTCTTACAGTGTCAAATATATACAATGAATTTTAGTCATTTTACCCTAAATTACTTGTCTCATCCTCCTCCCTCCTACTGAACCTCTTCTTCTTTCCAGTAAGTGCCCCCTTCCCCTTCCCGTCTTATTTTGTCTGTTCACAACCCACTGAACTTAGAGATTCTTTCATGACCATGGTGGGAAGTTTCTTATCAGTAGTTATACCACTCTTTTAATTATTGCTCTATACTCATTTGTTCAACTCTATGAAAAGCTTTAGTATATGCATGTAATATGTTGCATTCTTATTTGTATGAGGCCTTTGAAAGTCAGGGAGTATTGTATATTTCCAGCATGTCTCAGTTAGACACTATCATCTCAGACAATGAGCTTCTAGTTAGCTGATAGTGGGTCTGTGTGCTGTGTGTTTTACTGGAGTTCTTTCAATAAATCCTCACAATAGTTCTATAGTTGATACTACCAAGTGTGCTTTATAGATGGGGGGACCAGCAATTTGGGAGCTTAGCTATTGTCTACAGTACACATGAGTCTTGGTCATAGGGCTTTAACTTCAAGAAAAGATACAGGGCTAAAATTAGAGAAATAGGAGGAGAAGGCAATGTGAGAGAATTCTGAGTTAATTGACACTGAAGGTTGGAGCTGGGTTAGAGGCTAAATGATAGACGGTTGCAAGGCAAGAAGAAATATGCTTGAAAGAATGAAATATTCAGAGATAAGATGAAGAAGGAAGAAGCAAGATGAGTTTACCAAGTGAGAGAGTGGCACCCCATCCTTTGGAGTTCAATTACCCACCAGTGTGCTTGTGGGCAGCCTTTGATTGCCATGGACTTGAAATGAGGTGCCTTCCTTCTCTTCCTTGCATTTTAAAATGCCCCTCAGCTATGTGGATGTTGGGTAAAGTATATGTTGTGGCGACTGGGCTGAATTAAGGGCAGAGCCCCTGAACAGCCCTGATGCCATGGCTTTGTTATAAAGGTCTGTAAGATATTATCCCAGTGTCATGGATTATACAAATGTGCACAAATGGCAGTTTCCTCCTTTTGCTTCACACAACGTTAAAAATGAGTAAAATATGTTTCCCATTGCACTTCCCCCATGCTTGGGGACTTGATGAACTCACTGTAAGTTTCCACATCTTTATAAAAATGTTTTGTTTTTACTGAAACATGTTTTTGATCAAGAACATAATTTCACGATTGTGCATGTGTTTCTGAAATAAGTATGTATACTGAACAAGTGCATGGAGGCGGGCTCTCTGGGACAAACCCCAGGGTCTGGACCCTTCAGGTCCAACCTCAGTCTCACTGGAACTCAGTAGTGGATCCCGAAGAGAACTTGTTTTTTTTTTTTTTCCTTTCCTAACCAGCTTCCTGTTCTTTCTGTTGCTAATTTCTCAATTAGAAGAGCTAGTAATATGACTTAACAATTTCAATCATTTTTCTTGAATTATGTAAGTTTAGATTTTGAATTTTTGGAATCCTGAACTTCAGACAAGCTGAACAACAATACCATGATTTTGCATTTTTAAAGGTGTGGCTCATTTATTCAGACACAGTATCCAAATACCAAGATCTTACTTGCAAAGTAGGTAGAAGGAGCCATAATTCCTATAATAATGTAAATTCAGGCTCAGATCACAACGGTAATTTGCATTTACATTTAAGAAACACTAGAACTTTTATAAACGTCACATATATCTTATTCATTCTGATGATGCAGGACATAGACATTGTAGCCAAAGACTAGTTTGGTGGTTTCCAACAAATTAGATGTGGCTCCTCACACAAAGATTGTGATGCAAAAGTAGGAATGGGAAGGTGGGCAAAGAATTAATCAATGTGGCAATAACAGAAAGGCAGCTGAGATAAGTGAAATGTCTCAGCTCATCTTGAGGGTACTGATGTGAGCTTCAAGTTTACACAGAAGAACTGGGGCAGGATGCCAAGGATAGGTCTCAGGAAGCAGTCCCAGACAAATCATGGTCTGACTGCTTTTTTTTCCCTCAGGTCTGATTCTTCAAGCAACTCCTTATCACTTGAAGGGACAATGTGGTCCCCAAGATGATGTTTCCTATCGGGGTATAGCAGCAGCTTCAGCTCCTATGTTGATGTAATCATTCCCTTTTAGCAATAGCCCCATCATAAGGTCAACTTTGCCTATAAAGCTTCCCTGTGCCTGGAATTCAAAGTGGCTGCAGATCTGGGATACTGACTGATACTGAAAGCCCCCCTCAGAGAAGGGGTTCAGAATGAGGCACTGCAAAAGCTGACTGTGAAATACCTTAGTTGCTCTTGTCTCTGTGCCTTTATACTAGAAGGGAGACATAGCTAGGTACTTTGGGAGCTTAGTCATTCTGCATCACCAGATTTCAGGCAGACATTCCTTCAGCCAGTGACAAGTCTGGTCCAGCTGAGCAAGAATCTGATCCAGAGTGAAGGAGAGAGACGAAAAATGAATGAAAAGATGCCAGGCTGTCATGCTGCTGTCAGTGGCCTTGTGACCCAATGGGGAGGCCATGTTCTTTGTTCAAAGCAGTTTTGGAGTGTCTGTTATAAGAGTCTTTCTATTTTATGAATGAGAGTACTAGCTCGTCCAGAGTTACAAAGTTAATAAGTGACTGAGTCTGTAATTAAATCCAGGTCAAATTCTCAACCCTCTGCTTGCACCAGAAGGATGGATAAATGTTTCACAGGAGCAGCTGTGGTGAGGTGCAGAGACACAGGTCTTGGAATTCTCCAGAGCTCACACATCACCTGTACTAAGTGTGCTACACACACACTGTGTGCTAGTGTGCTATAATTCCCACACGTTTATGGTGCTTCAACAAAGAGCAAACTAGTGAAGCTGACCGTTCATGGCTGTAGCCTTCCTTTAAAATTCACTCTGCACAATTTTTATTCTGTGTTGTTTTCCTCTTTTAAAAAGTTATTTCTTTTGAGACTATAATATAATGAGATAATTTGTCCCTTCCCTTTCCTCCCCCCAAGCACTCCCACATACCCGTCCTTGCTGTTTTTCATGAAAGTGAAATTCACATGACATAAAATGAGCCATTTTAAAGTGAACAGATAATATAGTGGCAGTCATATCATCAGAATGCCTCACTATTGCAAACTCTGACTTGTTTGGAATTATTTCCATTAACTAGGAGTAAAGCCTCAGAACTGTTGTGGAGTTTCTTCTCATTCCAAGCTGCTCTAACCCCCAGGGAACCCCTCTGCTCCCATCTCTGGATTTAACTAGTTTAGATAGCCTAATGCAAGTGAGATTAAACAGTAAGTGAGCTTTCATATGTGGTTTCTTTGTCTTGAATAACGTTTCAAGGTTCATTCATGTTTTAACCCAATAATAGTATTCTGTCTTATAAACACTACAAGTTGTTTATCTGTTCATTGGCTGATGATCATCTGGGCCATTACGACCTTTGGCTACTGTGAATACACTTACTTTCGTGCCTGTCTTCAGTTTCTGAGAAATTGCTTTATCATATGTTAATTTCCTGGTTCAACTTTTTGAGTAAATGCCAAATTTTTTTTCCACAGCAGCTGAACCAATGTATATCTACCCTAGTAAAGTGAAGGAGCTCCAGTTTCTTCCAGCAAACTTTCTGGTATTTGAGGCCTTTTGTTGTCGTCTTTGATAGCCACACTACTATAGTATGTGTCACAACATTGAGGTTTTGAATTGTATTTCCCCAGTAACTGACGATTTTCAACATGTTTTCAGGTCTTATCAGCCACTTGCAAATCTTCTTTGGAGATAGATCTTCTCAAGTCCTTTGCTCGTATCGGCATCTCTGCTGTTGAATTAAAGCTGCCACTTATGTGTTGTGTTCTGGCTACTAAAGTTTTAGACACATGGATTGCTGATATTTTATCAAATTCTGTAGATCATCTTTTCATTTTCTTGATACTTACCTTTGATGCACAGACATTTAACTCTGATAAAGTCCATTTCATTTAGAACTTTTATTTACTGATATGTTTTTTCCTTTCACTGAATGCACGTGGTGGCATATGCATGAAGCTGTTACCAACTCTAAAACCATGAGGATTTATCCCCATAATTTCTTCTTCTAAGGATTTTAAGGCTTTAGCTGATATATTTAGAGTACTGATTTATTTTGACTTGAATATTGAATAGTGTATAAAGTAATAGTAGCTCCCATTTACTTAAGTTTCTCTTTTTTATGTTTTTCTTCCCTAGGAACTCTTCAAAGACAGGGGTTGCACACTTTTAATCTGACTTCTTTAACTAAGTCCGAGAACATTTTGTCAGCCACACTGTATTTCTGTATTGGAGAATTAGTGAACATCAGCTTGAGCTGTCCAGTATCTCAAGGATGCTCCCATCACACACAGAGACAACACATCCAGATAGACCTCTCTGCATGGATCCTCAAATCCAATCAAAGTCAGCCCGTGGGTCACCTGTCAGTAGATGTGGTCAAACCTTATCGAGACAGTGTGCCCTGGCTGTCAAAAGACATCACCCAGCTCTTAAGGAAGGCCAGGCAAAATGAGGAGTTCCTCATAGGATTTAACATTACTTCCAGAGCACAGGAACTGCCCAAGAGGGTGCTGCTTTTCCCAGAGCCTTATATCTTGGTATATGCCAATGATGCTGCCATTTCTGAGCCAGAAAGTGTGGTATCTAGCTTACAGAGACACAGAGATATCCCCGAAGGAACTGTACCCAAACTGGATAGTCACATCAGAGCTGCCCTTTCTGTTGAAAGGAGGAAGAAGCGTTCTACTGGAATCTTGTTGCCTCTGCAGAACAATGAGCTACCTGGGGCAGAGTATCAATACAAGGAGGATGGAGTGTGGGAGCAGAGAAAGCCTTACAAGACCCTTCAGACTCAGCCCCCTGAAAAGAGCAAGAACAAAAAGAAGCAAAGGAAAGGGCCTCATCAGAAGGGCCAGACACTGCAGTTTGATGAACAGACTCTGAAGAAGGCAAGACGAAAGCAATGGATCGAACCTCGAAATTGTGCCAGGAGGTACCTCAAAGTGGACTTTGCTGATATTGGCTGGAGTGAATGGATTATCTCCCCCAAGTCATTTGATGCTTATTATTGCTCCGGAGCCTGCCAGTTCCCCATGCCAAAGGTAGCCACTGTTCTTTACCTTGTGCTTGCTTTGTTTTTGCATGGGGTAGAAGAGCACACTGAGTGCATGTTTCCATTTAAGAAACTCTATTCAGAACCTTATTTATAACTTTCTAAAGTATAGCATAATGGGCAATGTGGTTATGCTTGGGTTTTCTTTGATGCTTTTTAAAAGTAATATGAGGTATGAAGGTTATGAAAACCACATGTATAAAATATGCATTTTTTGTTTCTAAACATGGTACATATCCAGCCATGTGGTCACTTGTGAATATACACCTGTCCACAGTAAGCAAGCCCCAGATGGCAGAAGCTGATCTATGCATGGTATTAAAGGGATTACGAATATTGTGGAAGCAAAGTGAAGGAACAATGGGTCTGGTGCCCTGATGTGGATAAAGTTTCTCATGAGGTGAATTGTCCCCATGCTGGTCAAGATCAGGGTTTGGTTAGGTAGGCTGGCCTGAAACCCAACACATATTGATTTCATTTGCTTGACTGCTAAACGAGAGAGAGAGAGAGAGAGAGAGAGAGAGAGAGAGAGAGAGAGAGGAGAGAGAGAGAGAGAGAGAGAGAGAGAGAGAGAGAGAGAGAGAGAGAGAAGCAAAGCAAAACAGGATACAATGACAGTGACTTCTCCCAAGGTCCATCTTACCCTGTCAGAAATTGCCTTTACCCCTTTGTATATTTCCAGAACTTTGGGGGATGCATTTTAGCATATAAGTGTGTTGTTCAAACTCCAATGTCTGTCTCTCCAAGCAAGTCCAAATGGCAGTTCTCTTTGCTTTGCGCTGGAGTATAAATACTACAGTCTATAGTAAAAATTAGCCACACCCTCAGCATCAGGTTTAGCTTATGGCTTCACTTCCAGTCTCAGCTTACACAGTTTAAATCTCTATCACACACTTAAAGGTGACTAAATGGACAGAATTCAGAAGAGGAATCAATGTGGGTTTTTAATAAAATCTGAAACAGTTTTTTTTTTTTTTTGGATTTTTGTTTGTTTGGGAGGATATTTTTTTTGTTTTGGTTTGGTGTTTTGTTTTGTTTGCTCCTGCCTAAAAATATAGAAAATCTTCAGCCCTTAGCCTGGCAATTTCAGCTTATGGGTCTTTATTTTGCTATTCTATGTTCTATAGTCACTGATTGGCCTACACATCAAAAGGGCTGAAGACACAAGGTCAGATCAGCCTCAGAGCCAGCAACCTATCTGAAATCTTGCTTTTGTTGCTAGTTATTTCAGAAAGATAAGCTTTGCACATTTCCCACGAAGCTATCATTCCAGAGGATTTTTGTAACTTTCTATTTTAAGAATACAACCTGGATTAAGGGTTATGAATTTGGGGCTGTATCAAGAGTCCTGTCTTATCTTGTGATTCATTAAGGACCTTTGCTGCTCAGGTGAAATGTGTCCAACTGGAGTGACATTTAACAACCTGTGTGTAGTAAAGATGGTAAATAGAAAAAGTAGAGAGGTGTCCTATTTTACAGTGTGGCTTGCCTTGTGACATTGAGAAATGGGGATGCAATTCAAAACTGGCTTTAAGATCTGAGTGACTGATTTTAGGTAGGTCTTAGGGTTTACCCAAATAACCCCCCTCACTCCCATTAGCTATAGTTTCTTCTGGGTACCTTGGAGAAATTTTTCTTCTGTTCCTTCATCACTCCAACATTCGGTCTCCAGAAAAACATACAAATGTAAATGCTCAATCCATTTGCTTTCCATCCTGAACTCTAGAGGACTCAGTTTCCACCTCTCCATAGATCCTCCCCACTTGTGCCTCTTAACTTCCTTTTTCCTGTCTCTATTTATAAATCCACTGTCTCTTTAGAAGAATGTTAAATGAAACTGAAAAGAATCCTACTTTGAAAGTTGCCATGGGACAAGTTAGTAACCACAGAGATAAATTTCAGGAAAAGCATCTACACAACTAAACCACCCTTTTGGTCATGGCAGGAATGTTAAAGCCTTGGCGTGCCTTTAAACTGCTTGGAATCTTGTGAATACATGGTATCTGATCCAGTGCACATGCAGAGGAGGCAACAGGGGATGCTGCACATCTAACAAGCCCTCAGCTGACACTGCTGCTGCTGATTCACAAAACTCTTTTTGTGACAGTAGACTTGACACTTTCCTTAGGCTTGAATTTTGGCTCCACCACTAAGCAACAATGGCCTTTTGGATAAATCGATCAAACTTTCTACATGCTATCCCATTTCTTTGAAATAGGTAAAGTAGAAAATAATAAAATTAACAGGACCTGCACAACAAACGCAATGACCAATTGAAATAGCAGAGCAACCTACATGGAGTAGTGGGTACTCGGTCACTATTTGCTGAACACCTGAACAGTGGCCATTGAGGAGACTGAATGGAACAGAAGGGATGTCTAAGGAAATGCTGTGTAAGGAGAGCAAACATGCAAAGGAAAGCCACGAGGCAAGAAAGGTTTTGTTAATGTTTTGAGTCCTTTTCTAAGCATCACAAAACTGAAAACAAGATCCTCCCTCTGGGTTCAGCAGCCATGAGCTCTTACAGTGAGGTTCTTTTCGGGGGAGAATGGAATAAGAGAGGATCTGTGGCAGTAACTGGACTCATCATAATATTTGTTGAAACTTGGAATGGCATCAGAGCTCCAGGGACACATAACAGACATTCATGTGGAGGTCTTTTCTCTGAAGTTGCTATTCCCTTTCGCCAAGTCCAGTGGAAGTTTAGCATTGCCCTGTGTGGAACTGCTTAACTTTTAACGTGTGCTATGGGTTCCCTTTAAGCCCTAGTGGCTCTGTATCTTTCAGTCAGCATGGTAACAAAGGAGGATGGGAAATACGTGTAAAAGGAAGGGGTAGTTATATGCACTGCTGTTAGCACAGTGTCTGGTGTGGCATCCAGAATGAGATATTTAAATAAAAATACAGTCTGACCAGCAGAGGAAAATGAAGGTCTCTCATCAAATCAGTACAGCACATGTGGGCTGACTGAAGTGCCAAAGAACTTTCAGACTTTAGATATATATTTTGCCTCAGAGGAAAGCTCTCCCAGGCCAGACTCCTCTGTTGGGCCTCCTGGTTTTGGCCTCCTGGGTGAAAGCCTGGCCTATATGGCCGAGCGCTTCGTCTGCAAAAGTTGACAACCTGCTCTATAATTCGGAACAGCTGTGTTCTGCCTTTCCTGAATTCCAGGCTTTGCCCTTTCACTGATTCCAATTAGATACTTTCTGGGCCATCACACCCATGTGGGCTGGACTGGAAGAGCATGGAGCAAAACCTCATGGCCCAGGTCAGGAATGAAGGTTCTCAGCTGATGACATACTCTCCCCTTCCAATGTGTCTGTAATCAAATTTAACCAGAGGACCTCGTCTCCAGCTTGGCAGGTGCGAGCCTGACCACTGAAGGTTTCATTCACAGATACAACAGTTCCGGGTTCTTTTTTTTTTTTAATTCTGATTTCTGGCTCTTACAGCCAGTCTGTTCTCCCAGAGCGAGACTCTTGGAATGATGCCATATGATGAAAAATACCCAGATAGCCAGAGCCAAGTTCTATGCCTCTGCCTCCCTCACCACCTCAGCTGCGATGGAAAACAGAAATCTCCAATGAAAATGACTGAGCCATGGTTCCTGACAGAGATCCAAGAAACCAACAAGGATTAGAGGAATGAAGTTATTTCTGCAAGGAATTGTGCAAAAGCTAGAAATAGCAGAGATATAGAGTTAGGCAACAAATAATTGAAATACTTTGAATGGAGTTCCATATAAAGAGATTCACATTTAATTAATCCAAAATGATAGACTCTTAAAGAACTCTCTAGATCTTCCCGCTCTAATCTCAGTCATGAAAATGAACACTATAAACACGAAATCTCTACAAAACTCAGCCAATTCACACCTGAATTGATGTGGAAGGTGCACAGTATCATTAAAGAGAGTGATGGATAGGAACGAAGCACAGATTCTCACTTGTGATTGGCACCAGCTCTAAGCTCAGAAGAGGGAGTCATGAGAAACACGATCCTAGCTCGAAAACAAAACGTCTTGCTGGCAGCATGCTTCACAGCAGCAAATGACAGCATGGATTATTTGTGCATGATGTGACCATTTCTGGTAATGGTAGCTCCATCAGAGGATTCCACAGCTAGGAAAAAGGGGATACTCCCTAGTCATCTGAGAGGTCCCTGATACAAAACACTACCCCAGAATCAAGGGCTTGGGCCTGGTTCTGGCGAGCCCACTAGAGACTACTCATATACTCTGTTTCTGAACACATCAGTTCTGACTTGGATTAAAAAAAAAAAAAAAGGACAGGAATTTTCCCTAGGAAACACCCACGAATATTTTCCATATCTACACCAAGTCACTTGCACAGAATCTTTTATTTTTGTTGATAGGAGTCATTTCTCATAAATGGGTAAAATGAAGGGTATGCTATTTCTTCTAAGTATTTCAGCCGTTTAGCAACATTGCTCCAGTGTCTAGATATACATTCTAGGGGAATCAGTGCATAGCCATGCTAATTGCTCAAGTATTCTAATTAAGGCCATCCACACTACGAGACATCTAGGCATTAAATACTAACCATAGAGAATGACATCAGAAAACTGCCTCTGAGGCTTTAACAACAAGCTGTTCGATGGGTTGAGTCTTCCACATTGCTTTCAATCAAAAATAGAAAAAGTGGATTGTGGCAAAGGTTGCCTGTGAAAATCAGTAATAGTAATGCAGTTGTTCACTGCTGTGTTACAACATTGATGGCAGTTCCAGTAAATTTCGAAGACTTGTGGGGGTGAGAATACCTTGTTCTGTAATCAATTAGAGCTGATTAACCATTTAATTAACTAATTAAAGCTATTTTAAAAAATATTCTTCAAATCAGTATGAAGCAAGAATAAAACCAGTAGATTTTTTTACAGTATTTTTTCACAAAAATTGAAGTGTAGTATATGGATTCTTCTTGTTGAAATGAAAAGATGGAATGATTCAGATAACATCTCCCTTCCTCTGCCAGCACACATCTTTTCTTTAACTTGTTTTAATCTTGCTTACAGTACATCAGCTTTCTGCGTTACTTCTCCTCTGCCCTGGGAGTGTCTTAGGCCTTCTAACTTTTCCCATTTTTCCGTTCTGGTGTTCTTAACAGGTCAGGAATTAAAGTCCCAATTCATGGATCCCAAAGCCTCTGACTGAAAAGAAATATGAGAGTTTTAGTTTTAATAATATTGTCCATCTTTTGGAAATTGTCCTCCTTTTTGTTGTTGTTGTTTGCTTTGCTTTGGTTTGGTTTTTGCTTTCTGTTGATGTAGTGTCTTGGGTAACCCTGGGGTGACCTTCACCTACAGTTGTGGATGAGGCTGTCATCAAACTGAGCTCCTTATCTTTCTGCTTTCAAGAGTCAGGGCTGCAAGCATTCAGCATCATGCTCGGTTGTTTGTTTGTTGTCTTTGTTTTATTGAGGGGTAGCTGAGGATCAAACCATCACATGGTGGGCAAATATTCTATTGAGCCATAACCTGAGTTCTCAAATTTCTGTTTCTAATTTCACCCACCTAAGAAAAAAAATACCAGGAGAGTTGAAGAGTCACCAACATTGTGGCTTATCCTTTGGTGTTCTTCTACCGTTCTGAGCTTGAGATTGTGACTCTTTTCCACACTTTTGGGTAGAGTGGAGCTGTATGCAACTTTCTAAGTAAATGCCTTCTATTGTCTCAGGGAAGAGATTTAACCAAGGCTTCCTTGATCAAACTCCTGACACCCATATGAAAACCTCAGACCCAGACCTTATTCCCAGAGGACATGGCCCACCTTAGACCACCAAGCTATCCAGTTTAAGCTGCCCATGGAGCAACAGTGACCCCCAGTGGTCAATAGTATGGTCTTGTCAACTCCAATCTCTAGTCTGAACTGAATAATTGTGTAATATGAGTGGAATAGTAACCAAAGACTCATCCTTTTGCTGCCTACAAAATAAATAAGTAGCCTTCTGTCCTACCTAACTTTATTTTAATAAGTGAATAAACTTCGCTTTATAGTTGGTGATGGTTTTCTCTGTTAGTGTGTTTATTAGAGTTCTTTAAAGGCTCATAGAGGGTCAAGGACAATTTTCTGTCATTGTAATAAAAATCATGAAGAATACATTAATTTCATGGTTTGGGGTTAAGTTGTTTCTAATTAAATATTTCCTGCTAACAGAACTGAGTTCAAAGTTTCATTCTACTATTCTCCAGCTGTTTGACTTCAGACATGTCATTTAACTTCCTGAGTCTCTGCAAAAATGTAACCAATTTGTTGTGAAGATTAAAGGCACCACCTACAAAATTCCTGGAGCATAGCAAGCACTTGATAGATGATCCATCCTTGTAGGTAGAGGAGTTTGGGATGAATATTCAATGTGTAGGTTTTTTTTTTTTTTTAGAACTGCACAAACAAATCCATTTTATGTGATGAGGTCTGGGGGCAAAGCAGTTTCAACTAACATGTTGCTCTTATTTCTCGTTCCAGTCTTTGAAGCCATCAAATCATGCGACCATTCAGAGTATAGTGAGAGCAGTGGGGGTCGTCTCTGGAATTCCTGAGCCTTGTTGTGTGCCAGAAAAGATGTCTTCACTCAGCATCTTATTCTTTGATGAAAACAAGAATGTAGTGCTTAAGGTGTACCCTAACATGACAGTGGACTCCTGTGCTTGTAGATAACCCAGCAGAGAATGAATTCGAACACTCAATTCAATCATTAGTTGGGTTTTATGGACTATTTCTTTCTCCCTTTCTTTCATTTTTTAATTTTTACTTTTTGCAGTGCCAATGCATTTTGTCCCAAAAGATCTTTTATAGCATAAAGAGAATGAACAAATAGAGTGAAGATTTCCACCAAGCACTGGACTGTATTTTCTTCTAAATGTGACTAAAAGTAAGATTTTAGTAAAGGTGGACATCTATTTCTTTTTTTTTAATCACATAAGAAAAAAAACTATTACTCAAATTGTTTTTAGGAGTGTTGGAGAACATGTTGACTTATTTTTGTGTTGGGCTTTAAAACAAGATGGGAAATACCAGCAATAACATCATTTGTCTCTACTCTTCTAGAGACTAAAGGGACCTAGATAGGACTCTTGTGGTTTTATTAGATTTATTGCCTTAGATTCTCAAGCAACCCAGCCTACTAAACACCCAGCTGGACTTGACATTCATCTAAAACATTTTCAAGACCTGTTTAGCCTTGATTTTTCTCCACAATTATGGTTTGAGTTGAATTATTGTGTACTGAGTGCTAGTGTGTGTATACGTGTGCTGGGTACCTGTACCTTTGCTAATTTTTTTCTTAATGTGGCTCTATGGCTCTATATTCATGGTATTCCTTTTTTTAAACTGTTATATTCTGATGAGCCCCATCCACTGATAATCCAAAAGAGTATGTCAAGAGCGATGCTTGACCCAGCCATCTGACTGGATGTTCTCATCTTGTTGAGTTCCAGAAAAAGAGAATCAGGAATTCCATTTTTGAAAACCCAGATGTAGCTCTCCTGCACCGCATTTTTAAACATGTATTTTCATCTGCTCTAAGCAAATTTCAGAAATACTTCCTGAAATTATTAGCTCTCTAGTCCTCTTGTTATTATAATCTTCATGTGATGCTGTCCATAAATTGACTAATTAGTATTTCATTTTGATTAGCAGCTGACATGCTAAAACCAGCACACATTGAGCTTTGACATTTTCTTAGCAATGGGAATGGAGGTCTGAACAGCTGCTAGCCATCATGGCAACATGTACTAAGTTGGGGGTACACTATGGTATATATGGAAAAAAACTGACTGCTAAAAATACTTTAGTAGTGGGAGTTAAAGTAAACTGACTGACACTTTAATTAATAAAGCTTTATTTAATGGAATATTTTTAAAAGTGTCTATTTTGCAATGAGTTAGGTACAAGTTTCCTTACAGTGCGCCCATAAGATTTTGAGAACTCTCCTATACAATATCGGGATTGATGGGGAAAGCATTACAATTTAAAATGCTACTT
Organism: Cricetulus griseus; assembly: GCF_003668045.3. NCBI lineage: Eukaryota > Metazoa > Chordata > Mammalia > Rodentia > Cricetidae > Cricetulus > Cricetulus griseus. The sequence continues at coordinate 161,038,442 of NW_023276807.1, forward strand.
TCTAAGTAAAACCTGCTAGTCCCATCTCTATTCTCTCCCTCTCAATTTCATTCTTCCTCTATTCCCTCTCAAGCACTGCCCCAGCCAGTCTTACACACACACACACACACACACACACACACACACACACACACAGGTGTGGGGGGACAGAGACAGAGACAGGCACAAACACACAGAGAGAGACATTAAAAAAGAAAACAATTTTTAAACAAAAAGTTTACAAAAATACTACAGGGTTAGTCTTGTGTTGACCATTTATTCCTGAAGTGTGGTTAATATACCCAGTGACACTCTATTGGAGAAAACTAATTTTCCCTTTTCAAGAGAGTATCATTTGCAGACAGTTTCTTGGTTAGGGGTAGGAGCCTATGTCTACCACCCCCTCTTAGAGCTGGGATCCCATCTGGTTTGAATCTATGCATTCTTTTTCTGATAACTGTTTTCTGGAATTCCAGTTAAGGGATTACCTATATCCATGCAGTATTTTAAGAACTCTTCTTTGTAAGCTGTGTAAATATTATATAATTCTCAGAATCTGATGCTGTAGAAGGAAACTGGAAGACTGAATGCCTTAGGTCTCAGGATTGCAGTATTCCAGATTGGATTTTACACCCACCTAACTCTGTATGAACTGACGATCATTTATCCATTAATATAGTGTTCTACTATTTCTGTATAAAAGTCTTATTACCCATTGAATATTTCATATACAACTATGAGTAATACTATCATCAGTATGACTTATGCAATGTTTATGTAACTACATTATTCAGTTAATCTTGAAGCTTTAAATTTTCTCTGTGCTACTAAGTAACAAATGTCTGGACATGTTGAATCAAGGTTGGGTTAGAGAATAGCTACACATACCTGATATGTAAGGATGAATAAGCAGCTAAGTAAGAAATATTGGGTAAGTCTGATTTCTTGGTGTTTTAATGTATCTTACAAGGAATAAAATTATCTCCTTTTTCTAAAAACCAAGCTTTCCCTTCAACTCTTCACACTAATTTCTGTAAATGTTTTAGTTGAAAGTTTAATGCTTGTACAGTCAATAGCAATTTAAATATATATTATATGTATATGGAAAAAGTTTAAAAATGCTTTTAATTTATTTAATGACTGTTGCCTTTCTTATATTGGTAATTATTTTCTTCTTTACAAAGTGAGAAAAACATCTTAAAAAAAAAAAAAACTATAGTTCCTAGATGGGACATGACATTCAGTTCTTGTCAAGTCCATTTCAAGGGTGTCACAGTGTAACTGTGAAGGGCACTTCACTACTGATGTATTAAGCTTTGCTGATCCTGTATAATCTTCCTCCAGTAACGAAGAACTTTCATTCTATATTACAAAAATAAAAACAGCTTAATTGAACATGTTCCCATTCTATTCTCTTTCCTGGGGAGGGTGCTATTTCAGAAACATTTCTCACTGTGCTACATCTGAAAAGAGTAAAGAAGCTGAGACACAAAGTTAAACCTCACCCAGTGGCTGATGGAAGCAGAGACAGACATCCACAGAAATACACTGAGCTGAAATCTGGAACTCAGTTGAAGAGAGGGAGGAATGAAGAACGAAGGGGTCTGTACCTGGTTGGAGAAACCCACAGAAACAGTTGGCCTGAAAAAGGGAAAGCATATCGACCCCAGATGCTCTTTGGGAGGACAGTACAGGACTAATCCAGCCCCCTGATCATGGATGCCAATGGGGAGGCCCCTGCACTCCTGGGAGCCTCTGGAGGTGGACTGGCGTTTTGCCCTGGTGGGTGGGAGGGACTTCGAGAGCCCATCCCACTTGAAGGGATTCGCTCTGTCTCTGAACACATGGGGAGGGGCCTAGGCCCAGCACAGGAAGATTTGGTGGACTTGGTGGAGCCCTGGTTGGGGGCCCTACCCTGCCTGGGGAGTGGCGGGTGGATGGGGTGGGGGGTAGGTTGGAGGTGGGGGAGAAGGAATGGAGGTGGGGGGAGGGAGAGGGAGAGGGAAAGTACATGTGAAAATATTAATAATTTAATAAAAAAAATGAAAAAAAAGTTAAACCTTTCAAAACAATGAAAGTTTTCAATGAACAGAGCATCCCAAACTTCCAATCAACTAAACACTATCCACATCTCAGATCATCACAGAAGCTCACACAGCCTTTGCAAGTGGGAACCCTTTCCTTGACTCATTTAATGGTTTCTTTCCACTTTAAACTGCAAACTCTACATTTCGTGATGGAGAGATTTAGGTTTTTAATTTTTCCCCTAAATGTCTGGCTTCCTAACGCAAAGATAACTTCACTTCTGCAGCCAAGACTACCACATACTGTCCATGTTGGAATGTTAAGATGTAAAAAGTGTAATTAGTTTGATCTTTGAGATGCTACTTGAATTGCAAATTTTTCTTCAAGGAAAAAAAATAAATACACTTTCCTGCTCTTCCCACCTGTTGCAGCCATCTGTAGTAGCTCCAGGTTTCGGGCCAAATCTGTATTAACCTGTGTCCGTCCCTGAGAGGGGGAGTATAGATTGAGAAAGGGCAGGTAAAGATGCTAAGAAAGACATAGACACAGGATAGAATCAGGAGTGCAATCCAGTGAATACTGGATACCCTAAGTTTATTCTTCAACATTCTTAAGTAACCCAACTAAAAGGGGGACATGGCAAAAGACTTCTTTATTTTGTATAAGGAACAAACAGACTTTCTTTCCTTAATCTTCCAAACATTTGGTAACCATACCTTAGACTCAATTTCCTGTTATCTTGTCTTAAGGTCAAGAGTAACCACACTTCAGACCAAGTCTGTTGTTATTTAGATAAGACATCCTCTACCATGATCAAAACATCCTACAGTAGCCCACAAGACCTTTAGGTCTTATAACTTACGAAGGACAGTTTTGAACTCTTTGACCTTGAGCCAAGATGAAGCAGAGCCATCTTTATGGACCCAGACACCTACCCTTCAGTCTGAGCCTATTCAACTATGATGGAGTGAAAGGAAGGACAGCTGGGACTAGAGGCATTGACTGATCATCTTGAACATGTTCCTTGACCTCACACAGCCTCATTGGTCTTACGTATAAATGAGGTACTGAAACTCCTGCCTCTTCACCATACATGTGGTGGAAGGTTATTATCAAGATTGTAAAAGAACTTGAAAAGTGAAACATTGAGGGAAAAAAATCCAATTAAAAAACACAGCAAATAATTAAACAGAGTTCTCAAAGGATAGAAATACAAATGGCTGACAAATATTTTTTAAAGTTTTATTGAAGTTACGCCATCAGAGAGATTTCATTTTACCTTAATCAGAGTAGAAATGATTTTTAAAAAGGACAAAAATAGCACTGTGAAGGTGGGGAAAGAGGAAGCCCAATTCTCTGCTGGTAGTATTGCAAACCGGTGAAGTCACTATGAAAATCAGTGCGTAGGCTTCTCAGATGGTTAGAAATGGATATACCAGGATCTAGCTATATCACTCTTGGGCATACACCCAAGGGACACTATATCCTTCTCGAATACTTGCTCATCCATGTTCATTGCTGATCTGTTAACAATATGAATAATGGAAACATGTTAGATGTCTATCAACTGATTAATAGATAATGAAAACATGATATACCTTCTCAAGGAAATACTATTCATCTGTTAAGAAAAATGAATTTCTAAGGCAAATGGATGGAGCTAGAAACAGTCATCCTGAGTGTAATATAAACTCACAGTAGTAACAGTATAGCATGTTCAAAACCCACAAAACCTAGAGCCAGAGCAAACCCCAGCACGAATTGGGGGTGGAGTAAGCATGAAGTCCTGTACCTAGCTGAGGAGCTATTGGCAACTGATAGCTTCTGGAAGAGGCAGAGTTAGTTCTCGTCAAAGGTATGGCTCCTGGTTGGTTGATCATGCATGGGTGACTGAAGTGGGTAGGTAAAGAGGTATGGGCCAATCTGTGAGGGGTTGGTGGAAGGTGGAGCATGACTGTGATCAAAATATATTGCATGAAATTCTCAAAGAATTAAGTAAAATGTTATTTTAAACTCCTGCCTCATGTGGTTTTTATGAGGTTTAACGTGATAATGTGTAATAACTTAATCAGCTGTCTAAGACAGAATAAAGAATTGATTAACATCAGTTTTCATTACTATTTATCTTATCCAACTCCTTCTTGCATGAGTTTTTAAATATTTAGTTTGACTTACATTTGCTTTTACTGTTGTCCTTGCTGCATCTGTGGACTCTAGCCCTGGCAATACTGTGTGCTAGGCTTGTGCATCTTGCTAGGCTCCAAATCCTCACTTGAATGATATTCAAATTCCTTTCTTATTCTGGTATACCTGGTTCTCACCAAAACTTCTAATTTATGCCACAACTAAGAATCATTTTCTTCCTAACCATGTTTCAAGGAAAAACAACAATAACAAGCCATGATGGAGAGAAACAATGAGAGAGGATAGGGAGAATGGATGACCCTCCCCTCACCTGAGAAGGTCAGGGTTATTTTCACTGCTACTGTATGGTGAGGTCTGTGAGACTCTTTACCTTGTATGTCTATCTATTCTTGACTTCAATCTTTCAACCTGTCATCTTAATAATAAAATCTAGTTTTTCAAAAAAATAGATTTCACATATTATTAATTAGAAAGAGAATATATTATGGTAGTTGTGTTCTCAGGCATGGATTCAAATAATTTGTCCTGGAATTCCAATTATGTCACTTAATAGCTATGTGACCTTGAAAAAAATCATTAACCCTTGTCTCCTTCCCCTTCCTAATGTATAAAATGAGAACAAAACACATTTCCTACTCAACAGTGTTGTAAGGATTACCTGAGGGAACACATTAGTTCAGCACAAAGTAAATGTTGTGTACAACTAGCTTTTTGATCCATCAACTGTGTTTATATTTCTGAGTTTGTATCTTCATTCAATCCGGAGGAATGATGGGCAGTGTCTTCATGGCGCTTACAAAGTAAGGTGTTGACTTACCTTAGGTCAGAGCCTTGCTACAATTGTCTTGGTTGCAGTCCAACTAGTAGTAGACTCATGCAAGACTATACCCTCCTTACTCTCTCTCTCTCTCTGACTTCCTGTCTTACCATGAGATCTCTCTCACACACTGCATTCCCATTGTAATGTCATCCTCTATGCTGTGATAGGGCAAGGAGGGTACCTTACCAGAGCCAGCACTATGCTCCTGGAACTTTCAACTGCTTACACTATGAGCCAAATATACCTGTTTTCTTTATACATTATCTGAGGTAACAGAAATGATGAAAACAACCCTTGAAATACTTCCACACAGAAAATTCTGACCATGTCTACATCTCATTAAGCTTGGCTAGTACAACAGGCTGAGAACATGTTATCATAGACCCACTAAGGAATTTGTTCCGATAGTGGAATGGGTGGTTTTCATCTCCTAAGCAGTGGTAGCCTTGCTCCTTCTCCCTCGAGGAAGAGCTGTGAACACAGAGAGAAACAAACAAGCCTAGGCCCTATTCCAAAGGATACAACAGACTCTGATGACACCCTATGGAAGGCCTCACCATCCAGGGGAGCAGAAAGGATATTTGATAGGTAGGGTTTTAGTTTGGGGAGGTAATAGGGGAGGACGGGAGGGAGAAGGGAACTGGATTGTCATGTAAAACAATCCTGTTTCTAATTCAAATAAAAAATTGTTGAGTATGTAAAAAAAAAAAAAAAAGAATCATCTTTGACCCTGGTTTGTTCTTTGTGGATGAGCCATGTGGTGGAAGTGACTCTGTGAATTGCCTCTCACCACTCTGAGCTCAGTATACCCACTGATTATGGTCCTTAAAAAACAAATATCACATACTGTAATAATTGTGCATCATTTTTTGATCCCCCCTCCATCCTCACTCAGTATATGTGTGTGTGTGTAATTCCCCTACCCCATTTACTGTGTCTATTTTTTCTACAATCTATGGAGAAGGAGAATTCTACTCTAAGAGGCAATTGGACGATTAGATACTTTGGAGAGTTACTATACCAAGAAGAGAATATGAAGTAAGGTATGTTGCCCACTCCTCAGTTTTGTCAGGTTTGATTAATGAAAGCTTGATATTCATTTAGTCCTTCCTCTTTTTCTTCTAGAGCATGGAAGCACTCCCTTGCTGGTAATAAAGACTCTGATCCCAGACGAAGTTAAATCAGAGTATAGCAGATGTTTTTCCCCTCACACTAACAGTTATTCTGGAAACACATATGCAGCCATCCATGCATGCACACACACACACACACACACACACACACACACACACACACACACACACACGCGCACGCGCACGCGCGCGCAGGCACACATGTACACACTGGCACACACACACCCATGCATGCATTCACACACACACACATATGCACACATGCATGCACACTTTAGCACACATACATATATACACACATGAGGCAGGGAGAGAGAGATAGAGGATGGTGGATAAAGAAGTTAAGAGGAGGAGAAGAGAGGGAAGAAAGAAAAATATCATTAAAGCAGGGACAGAATTGTAATGGTGATCCAACCTTCAGCCAAAAACTTCATAACCATGTTGGCCTACTTCATGGACATCTCTCATTACCACAAGCACTTACATGTGAACACACAAACATATATAGTTTTTAAATGAGCTAAGTCTTTGTGATTTCATTAAATGATCTTATTGTAGTTAATGACAAATTATCCACATGCTGCTGGCAATTGTGACAGTCATGTAGACTGAAGATGGGTGGGCACTGGAACCCATATGCTTGCTGTCACAATTGTGTGGTGGGAAATTTAGAACTGTTACAGTCTTTTATGTTGATGCAGACTTTGTGTTGATATAGAGTTGGATGGTGTGCTGGGTAGGGCTTTCTGAGTGTGTCTGCATCAAGACACAAGGCAGCCCTCCAAGCTGTGCTCTGCAGTTTGCTCTGAAGCTCACCTTCTAACATACTGAGGCCATGTGTGCTGCACAGGCAGGATACAGGCCTCAGCCTGGGTCAAGAGCTCCTTGAAGTTTCTGTTTCCCCTAATGTCACCATCAGCTCCCATTTCCTTCAGCAGAATGTGAGAGGGTTCTCTGTTAAGTCTATTCCGCTCCAGTAGAATCTAGCTGGAGATCTAAAAGGAAGATGAGATGGAGAATCCATCCTCACATGAGACATTTTCGTCATGCCGCAGAAAGGTGTCTCTTTTGAACAACATAACAGACACATTGGAAGATTGTTTTCTGCTAGAGAGCAAAGGAAGAATAATGTAAACATAAGTATATACACTGATTTAAATTGAAATTAATCTTTCAATATAAAATCTTAGAGGAATTTAGCCTTCGCTATTCTTTCTTTTATAAATTTATGGAATAAAATGAGTATTAAATACTCTGTTGCAGGAGTGCATGGTGGAATAACCCACTCATCTCATGAGCAGGAGGCAGAAGCCACAGACAGAATAGAACAAGGTCATTTTGAAGGCCAGCCTTCAATGGCCTAAGAACTTACCATTAAACAACATCTGGGATTCTCACTCTCTTCCTAGAGCAGCACTCTGGAGACTAACTCTTTAATACATTTATCTTTGAGGACCACTCATCACTCATGCAAACCACAGTGCCACTGAATATTCACTTATGGAAAGGAACTTCCAGTGAATTGAGTTTATGGGAAAATGACTTTCATAATCAAGTTAAAACAAATACTTTGGCTGTGAAGTTTCTTAATCAAAGAAAGAAAATAGAAATGTCTGTTCTGAACCACTAAGCATTTGAAGAGGGTTACTATGATAGCCACCAGACACAAGAGACTGGGAGAGTGATTCATTTGCCACTGGACAGAACAGCAGTGGCTGAGGGGGAAGGATGCAAACAAGTGTAATGTGGGAAATTACCAATATGGAGCCAGGTAGAAATACAAGGGATTTTAATAGGGAAAAAGCCTTACTTACAGAGCGACCTAGCCAGCTGGCACAGCAGCAGTCTCTACAGCAAGCCGAAAGTAAAACTGAAACCGAAACCAGCCACCTGAACGCCCCTCACTCTACATCACTCTGACCACGCCCCTAAGCAGGTGTGGCTACAGTATCCCCTATACAAATGGCCCACTGGTTTAAGGTACAGCCTACATACAATTAGTTCTGATGGAGGCCATAGACTGCCGGCTGTAGAAAGCCTGAGATGTCAACTCAGGAAAACTCTCAGTAGACAAAACAGTTTGCGACTGTGACCCAAAACTGTGCCAGTATCACAACCATTTAAATTTAAGATAGAATAAAAATAATGTTTCAGTTCCTCAGTTCAACTAGCCATATTGAGTTCTTCATAGCCCATGTTACTAATAGCTTCCTTTATTGCCTTGCACTGGAATAAAATATCTCAATTTCCATGGAGTCTGAGATAGCACTGATCTAAGGGATAAGCTGGAAGTAGCCTTTCTTTGGCTGTAAGAATGGAGGTCTTTTGTCTAATCAAAGCCTTTGAAAAATGATTAAAGTCATAGCATCCTTTGGTAGACTAAAAATTGAAAAACAGTTACAAAAGGACAAGCCATAATTTTTTTTGAGGTAGGGTGTTCATCACTCTGATGGATATGCTGTCTCAGATGGTTTCTCCTGGTTCTACTCAATTGCAGTGCTTAATACAGGTGTTAACGGACACAGACAGCTACACATTCTAGCATTATATGAACAAAAAAAGCTCCCAACAAGGCTTTACTCTGATTCTAATAGCTTCTTAGATGGCATTGGATCTGCCAAAAGTCATTCCTAACTTTATCAGTCACATCTGCTTAGGCAAGAAGCTGCTCTTTACACCTTAGGAAGGTTCAGCATATTTGTAGGTTGCAGATGTGGCTTCTCATACCTGTGATCTCTGGATTAGGAGGCTGAGGCAGGCAGAGTGCTATGATTTCAAGGCCAGCCTGGTCCACAATCCAAGCCACAAAATATGGCCTGTGTTGAAACAGCAACAACAATAAGTGTAACAACAACAAAGTAATAGACATAACTTAGTTGTGGTAGCCAGACCCTGTAACCTTAGCACTCTAGAGGTAGAAGCAGACAGTTCTAGGTCATACTTCACTAGAGAGTATGAGGCTGCCTGGGATATATGAGACACTTTCTTTAAAATGATATGTACAGATAAAGATAGTTAAATAAACCATATTGAATTGCTTTTCTCTGGTGTTCATCAGCAGTAATTTCAATACAGTTTTGATAATATCTCAGTTTAATTAGTTGTCCACACAAATTACTTGACAAATCAAAGGTGTTGATCACGACCATGTAAAATGTTGTGTGAGAAAACCATATTATATCCATACGTGTATGTGTGTGTGTGTGTGTGTGTGTGTGTGTAAAATATTACATAAAGCACAATTTCAGTACATATTTTACAAAACTGAGAAGTTGTCCGTAAATTTTCATCAATTCTACTTCTCTGGAGATATGAAAACATGTAATAAACACTTAGAAATAGTTTGGTCAGAAAGGTAGCTATTTTCAAGGCTGAAATAGAACATCGTGGGTCTAAACTAAACAAAGACAGTTCGTTTTAGACTCCCCAGCTGGTTCTCCATGCGAGGTTGAATGTTTGCCCAGAAAACCACAGACTTACAAGGGAAGTCTTCAGCTCCAGTTACCCAGAGAGAGTTACTTTGTGCTCTTTTGAAGACTTGTGTTCCTTTATAACCTTAAAAACAAACAAACAAACATAAAAACAAACAACCCACTCCCTTTTGTTTAAGCTGTTCAAGGCACAAAAGTCCTAGACAACTGACTAGAATTGTTAATGTATCCTACACTTAGATTGAAATTCACAGGGACTAATAGACCATGGAATAGATCTTAGTTGTTTTTCACAGTATGTAAAATACAGGATTCAGTATTCCCTGTAGAGTTTCTAGTGAAATTTTAGTAACAGAAATAAGATGTTTGAAATGGAAATCTTGAGCAAGGAATGTAACTAGATAAATTTATAAAATGTCAGAGTCGAGAAGTGTTCATAGAGTGCCTGAGAAGGCAGGGGAAGTGATGGGAAGGCATTGCTGCTGCTCGCCTGACTCTTTGTCATTCTGATTGGTCAATTGATCAGTCTTTCCTTAATCTCCTAGTTGTATTGGATGTTTCCTGGTTTGCAGTGCTGAACCTGATTGGATTTTCTTCCCTGTTCTCCTCTGTTTGCCCATTGCTCTCATGAAGTATATTCTTTCCGTCTTCTTGTGGGTTGAGCTGTCATTCCTCTTTGCGGGTAGAGTTTCTCCTATGCATTTTCTAAGATCGTGGCTCAGTTATCAAGAATTGCCTCAACTGTGTGTGTGTGTGTGTGTGTGTGTGTGTGTGTGTGTGTGTGTGTGTGTGTGTGTTTTGAAACATTCTAATGTCTCCATCTATTTTAATAGGTAACTGTTGTGTACATCAGTCTTAGTTGACAATTAATTTCAAATCTTTAAATACATCATTCCTGGCTTTCAGTGTTGCTCATGACAATTTAGTATTTTTTTGGCATTTATACCACTGTTGGTTTTTTGTTTTTTTTTTTTTTTTTGTGTGTGTGTGTGTGTGTGTGTGTGTGTGTGTTTTGTTTTTTGCTGACAGCTTTAAATATTTAGGTTTCTCTACTATGATATGATATAGATATATTTTCTGGTCATATTTATTTGGCATCTAAATGCTTCCTTTGTTTAAGTATCTATTTCTTTCTCTGTGTTTAGATAGGTTGTTTAAGACATTTGATGTTTTTATCTCAGATCACTCTTCTTCCCATGGATTCTGAGGTTTGTTCTCAAACTATCATACAGAGCCAAAGTGACAAACTGTACTGACACAAAAACAGATGTGAAGAACAATGAAATATTATAGAAAACCCAAACATAATCCAACATAGCCATGGGTGGATGTTCTTGCCTCTAGACCTGAATGAAAATAAATTTTGAATAATTCAAAGATCCCTTAATTTGAGACCTATAAAGCTGAAAGTACAGAAGCCCAAGAAAAGACAAATGCTATTATATGAAATTTAAAAACTTTCTGGACAGCAAAAGAGACTATCAACAAATTAACAAGCCTAAAGAAGGAGATACACTCTTTCCCAGATGTATATCCAAGAGTTAACATCTAGAATATGTAAGGAACTGGAAAAAATAAACAGAAAGAAAGAAAAGAAAATATTAAATAATATTTTCAAAAGAATAAATACAAATGACCACAGTATTTTTAATTATTTAAATTCCCTAGAATTTGGAGAAATTTGAATTAAAACTATGCCAAGACTTCATCTTACTCCTGTCAAAATGAATATCATTAAGAAAATAAATTACAAATGCTGGCTGGGATATGGGGCACCCTTATTCACTGTAGGCTGGAATGTAGACTGGTATGGCTGAACTTTTACCTCCTGAAAAGGCCAATTTGGATGCCAAGATTTTGGTGCAATTATTGTTATATCTACCCCTTCATCTGCCAAATCCTCCATTCCAATGCCATTTATCCATATTTTTAACTTTGGTCTTTGATCATTTATAGAAACTTGCTAAATATTAGCTTTATGGTTTCTCCTGAAAATTTTGTTTCATTTCTAAAGCTGTTCTATTATCCATAGTAGTATGATTTTCACAAGAAGCATTAAATCTTTGAATTGCTCTGTGAAGGAGTTCACCCAATGCTGATAGGGAATGACTGTACCAAATTTGACATAGGCCTGTGAGAGGCTACCCAAGGTGTGTTTCCTGATGGGAAAGGGTTACCTTGCCTGTCCCTTGTTGATCTGCATTCATTAGTCTAATGTCAGACTTCACCACACCTTCTAAAACTCCAGATGACTGGGGCCTTCTGTTTTTCTGTTTGGGTTATCAAAAAACAAAAAACAAAAACAAAAAATAACAAAACATTGTTTCTAGGAACACCTTGCCTACAATCCCTTTTTAAATGACCTTATTTACCACAGTTAAAACAGCTGCCATTTTAATTTTCTTAAAGTTTTTGGAAATTACCTCTCTTATCCAAGTATCATAAGGAGTATGAAATTCAATATCGACTGAATTTTGGATCCATTCATCTGTGAGTGCTAATCTTGCCTTTAAAGACCTGATTAACCTTTGCATTGAGAGTTAGCATTTTCAAAAGCCAAAGATTCAATTAATATTTGTCTAATTTCTGGATCTGATATCATTTTCTATTCACAGCTGAAATCAATCTTTGTAAAATATCACAGAAGGCTTCCTTTGTGCCTCTAGCCCTACTTTGTTGCTCTATGGCCCTAGCCTAATCTTTCCACTAAGTCTTCCATTGTAACTGAGGACCAGCTTCCAATACTGACTAACCAAATCTTTCCAGTCTTATGGAATAATTCTGTTACTAGTTGCCCATGAATTTAACATGTGCCTCACAAAAGGTGAATGCATACCATATGAAATTATTGCTTCCTTAAAACTTCTCGAATCTAACATCTCAACAGGATTCCAGTAAGCTCTTCTATAACCTTGATGATGCCTATCATTTGATGTTTCTTCTTGTATAGTGACTGGACAAATTAAAGTTGGTTTTCTGATAACCTTTGGACCACTCATCTTCATTTTCATAATGTAACAGTGAGGTATATTTTGTTCTAAATTACCCTGTCTATGTCTGAATATTTCTATTAGTAAGTTTTTCCAAGGCCTGTATTTTATCAGTCAAATTTTTATTATTTTCATTAGTAAGTATTTGTAAGGCTTGTAATCTTTTCTAAGGCTGGTATTTTTTGTGAATAGTAAGTTTTTCTAAGGTTTGTATCTTATCAGTCAATTTCTTATACTTGGCATAGTTATCAAACCATTCTTTAAGGGTAAAATATGAATTGCCAAACTGATATTAATTATGACTGATATTTACTCAATCCCAGATAAGTTGTTTATCCACTCATTTATCTTTTCTATTTGTGTCCCACTAAGCAGTAAACAGCCCTAATTCCCTCCATTATGATATTTCCAATTTTTAACATGGGAAATATTTTAAGATTGCCCTTACCCCTTCTTCTTTTTCTTTTATTTAATTTATATTTAATTATTTGTTATTTATTTAATACTCTAGGTCACTGTTTAAAAATTCCCAAGTGTGTTGTTAGCTCTGTCACCAATGCTGGAAGGACTGAGTTACAAAAAGATATTCAGAAGTAGTGATGATGCTCGACCAGCAGGTGGAGGAGGTGAGTCAACAAGGCAGGAGAGAAGCTGTTATTGGGAGAACCAGGTGTAAGAGAAGCCAGCTACAACTCAAAGGCAGAGAAAACATATTCAACAAAATAATAGAAGAAAACTTTCCCAACCTAAAGAAAGATGTGCCAATGAAAATACAAGAAGCCTACAGAACACTAAATAGACTGATCCCAAAAAAAGGTCTCCTCCCCACATAATAATCAAAAAACCAAACATAAAAAACAAAGAGAAAATATTAAGAGCAGCAAAGGAAAAGGGTCAAGGAACATATAAAGGCAAACCTTTCAGAATTACACCTGACTCTTCCATGGAAACTCTGAAAGCCAGAAGGTCCTGAATAGACACTCTACCTACACTAAGAGACCATGGATGCCAGTCCAGACTATTATACCCAGCAAAGCTTTCAATCAATATACATGGAGAAAACAAGATATTCAATGACAAAACCAGATTCAAACAATACATATCCAACAATCCAGCCCTATAGAAAGTACTGGAAGGAAAACTACAACCCAAGGAAGTTAACTACAACCAGAAAAATATAGGCAATAGATAATCCCACTTTACCAACAGCCAAAAGGAAAAAGAGATAGAATCCCTCACACAATTTCGCCACCATCACCAAATCAAATCAAACAAGAATGAACAATCAATGGTAATTAATATCCCTCAACACTAATGGTCTTAACTCACCTATAAAAAGACACAGATTAACAGAATATATAGGAAGACAGAATCCATCCTTCTGCTGCATACAAGAAACACACCTCGACTTCAAAGACAGATGGTACCCAGAATTAAAGGTTGGGAAAAGATTTTCCAATCAGATGGAACCAAGAAACAAGCAGGGGTAGCAATCCTAATATTCAACATATTGGACTTTAAACTAAAATCAATCAAAATAGATGAAGGAGTTCACTTCTTATTCATCACAGGAGAAATCCATCAGGATGAAGTCTCACTTCTGGACATTTATGCCCCAAATACAAAGGCATCCACATTTGTAAAAGAAACATTACAAAAGTCAAATCACACATGAAACCACACACACTTATAGAGGGAGATTTCAACACCCCACTCTTACCACTGGACAGAAAGAGCAGACAGAAACTTAACAAAGAAACAAAGGAACTAATAGAAATGATGGCACAATTGGACTTAACAGATATCTATAGAACATTCCACCCAAATACAAAACAATTTACCTTCTTCTCAGTGACACATGGAACCTTCTCTAAAATCGACCACATACTTAGCAACATAGCTACTTAGCAACATAGCTCAACAGGTACAAAAAATTGAAATAACCCCCTGTATCTTATCAGACTACCATGCTTTAAAGTTAGAATTAAACAACAACATGATTTACAGAAAACCTACAAAATCATGGAAATTAAGTAACACCCAAATGCACAATTCCTGGGTCAAGGAAGAAATAAAAAAAGAAGTTAAAGATTTCCTACAATTCAATGAGAATGCAGACACAACATATCCAAACCTATGGGACACGTTGAAAGCAGTGCTAAGAGGAAAGTTCATAGCGCTAAGTGCCCACATGAAGAAACAGGAGAATAATCACACTAGAGAATTAACAGCACAACTGAAAGCTTTAGAACACAAAGAAGCCAATACACCTGGAGGAGCAGACACCAGGAAATAATCAAATTGAGGGCTGAAATCCATAAAATGGAAACTAGGAGGACAATACAAAGAATCAATAAAACGGAAGAGTTGGTTCTTCCAGAAAATCAACAAGATAACAAATCTTTCTCCTATCCAAACTTACCAAAGAGCAGAGAGTGAACATACAAATTAATAAAATCAGGAATTAAAAGGGGACATAACAACAGACACAGAGGAAATCCAGAGAATCATCAGGTCATACTTCGAAAACCTATATTTCTCAAAATTGTAAAATCTAAAGGAAATGGACAATTTTCTTGACAGATTTCACTTACCAAAATTAAATCAAGAACAGATAAGCAACTTAAATAGACATATAACCCCTAATGAAATAGAAGTAGTCATCAGAAGTCTCCCAACCAAAAAAAGCCCAGGGCCAGAGGGCTTCAGTGCAGAATTCTACCAGAATTTCAAGGAACAGCTAATACCAATTCTCTTCAAAATATTCCACACAATAAAAGAAGAAGGGTCATTGCCAAACTCTTTTATTGAGGCTTCAATAAACTTGATACCAAGCCACACAAAGACACAACTAAGAAAGAGAACTACAGACTAATATCCCTCATGAACATTGATGCAAAAATTCTCAATAAAATACTGACAAGTCGAATCCAAGAACACATCAGAGAAATCATCCACCATGATCAAGTAGGCTTCATCCCAGGGATGCCAGGATGGTTCAACATATGAAAATCCATCAATGTAATCCACCATATAAACAGACTGAGGAAAAAATACCACATGATCATCTCACTAGATGCTGAGAAAGCCTTTGACAAAATCCAACACCCCTTTATGAAAAAGGTCTTGGAGAAATCAGGGATAACAGGAACATACCTCAGCAATATACAGCAAGCCAACAATCAACATCAAATTAAATGGAGAGACACTCAATGTAATTCCTCTAAAATCCGGGACAAAACAAGTTTATTCACTCTCTCCATACCGCTTCAATATTGTCCTTGATATTCTAGCTAGAGCAATAAGACAATAAAAGGAGATCAAGGGAATACAAATCTGAAAGGAAGAAATGTAACTTTCACTATTTGCAGATGATATGATAGGCTACATAAGTGAGCCGAAAAACTCTACCGGGGAACTCCTACAGCTGATAAACACCTTCAGCAAAGTGTCAGGATACAAGATTAACAAAAAAAAAAAAAAAACTGTAGTCAGACTATATACCAATGACACATTGGTGGAGAAAGAAATCAGAGAAGCATCACCATTTACAATTGCCACAAACAACATAAAATACCTTGGTGTAACACTAACCAAAAAAGTGAAAGACCTGTACCATAAGAATTTGGAGTCTCTAAAGAAAGAAATTAAAGAAGATACCAGAAAATGGAAAGATCTCCCATGCTCTTGGATAGGCAGGATCAACATAGTAAAAATGGCAATCTTGCCAAAAGCAATCTACAGATTCAATGCAATCCCCATCAAAATCCTAACACAATTCTTCACAGACCTTGAAAGAACAATTCTCAACTTTATATGGAGAAACAAAAGACCAGGATATCGAAAACAACCCTGTACAAGAAAGGAACTTCTGGAGACAAAGCTCTATTACAGAGCTATAGACCTGAAAACAGCTTGGTATTGGCACAAAAATAGACAGGTAGACCAATGGAATAGAGTTAAAAACCCTGATATTAACCCACATACCTACGAACACCTGATTTTTGACAAACAATCCAAATTTATACAATGGTACAAAAGAACATCTTCAACAAATGGTGCTGACATAACTGGATGTGGACATGTAGAAGACTACAGATAGAGCCAAGCCTATTGCCATGCACAAAACTTAAGTCAAAATGGATCAAAGACCTCAACATAAACCCAGCCACACTGAATGTATTATAAGACAAAGTGGGAAATACCCTTGAATTAATTGGTACAGGTGACTGCTTCCTGAACATTACACCAGTAGGACAGACACTGAGATCAACAATTGATAAATGGGACCTCCTGAAGCTGAGAAGCTTTTGTAAGGCAAAGGACACAGTCAGCAAGACAAAACGGCAGCCCACAGACTGGGAAAAGCTATTCACCAACCCTACATCTGACATAAGGCTGATCACCAACATATACAATGAACTCAAGAAGCTAGTCTCCAAAACACCAAACAATCCAATTAAAAAGTGGGGAACAGAACTAAATAGACAATTCTCAACAGAGGAATCTAAAATGACTGAAAGACACATAAGAAAGTGTTCAACATCCTTAGCCATCAGGGAAATGCAAATCAAAACAACTCTGAGACACCATCTTACTCATTTCAGAATGTCTAAAAGCAAAAACAACAATGACAGTTTATGCTGGAGAGGATGTGGAGAAAGGGGAACACTTCTCCACTGCGTGTGGGAGTGCCAACTTGTACAGCCACTTTGGAAATCTGTATGGCAACTCCTCAAGAAAATGGGAATCAGTCTACCACAAGATCCAGCAATTCCACTATTAGGCATATACCCAAAAGAAGCACATTCATACAACAAGGACATCTGTTCAACGATGTTCATAGCAGCACTCTTTGTAATAGCCAGAAACTGGAAGCAGCCTAGATGCCTCTCAACCGAAGAATGGATAGAGAAAATGTGGTACATTTACACAATGGAGTACTACTCAGCCTGAAAAAAACAATGGAATCTTGAAATTTGCAGGAAAATGGATGAAACTAGAAGAAACCATTCTGAGCGAGGTAACCCAATCGCAAAAAGACAAACTTGCTATATACTCACTCATATGCACGTTTTAGACATAGAGTAAAGATTACCATCCGACAATCCACACTGCCAGAGAAGCTAGTAAACAAGGATGACCATAAGAGAGACATACATGGTCCCCTAGAGGAGGGGAAAGAGTCAAGATCCCCTGAGTAAATTGGGAGCTTGGGAAAGGGTGGGAGGGAGCTAGGAGAATGAGAAGGGGAGAAGCTGAGAGATGCAGAGGACATGAGGGAGCAGAAAGATTGAGTCAGGCGAAGAATAGAAGATAACAAGAATGGAGATACCATAATAGAGGGAGACATTTTAGGTTTACAGACAAATCAGGCACTAGGGAAATGTCTGGAGATCTACAAAGATGACACCAGCTAACAATCTAAGCAACAGAGGAGAGGCTACCTTAAATGCCCTCCTCTGATAATGATTTTGATGACTGACTTATATGCTACCCGATAGCCCTTATACAGCAGCTGGTGGAAGTAGAAACAGACACCCACAACTAACCACTGAATTGAACTGGAATCCAAATGCAGAGAAGGTCGAGTGAAGAACAAAGGGGTCCAGACCAGGCTGGTGAAACCCATAGAAACAGTTGAACTGGACATCAGGGGACTCTTGTTCCCCAGGCTGATAGCTGGGATACCAGCATGGGACTGATCCAGACCCCGGGAGCATGGGTTTCGGTGAGGAAACCTCAGAAATCTACAAGACCTGCTGTAGTACTTCAGTACTTATCCCTAGCATAGGTGTGGACTTTTGGGAGCCCATTCCACATAGAGGAATACTCCCTGAGCCAAGACACACTGCGGTGGGCCTAGGCACTATCCCAAAGGATAGGATAGACTCTGACGATACCCTATGGAAGGCCTCACAATCCAGGGGGAGCAGAAAAGATATGTGATAAGTAGGGTTTTAGTTGGGGGGTGGGTGTTAGGGGAGGACAGGAGGGAGAAGGGAACTGGGATTGTCATGTAAAACAATCCTGTTTCTAATTCAAATAAAAAAATCTGAAAACAAAAACAAAAAACAAAACAAAACAAAAAACAAAAAAAAAGAGAGAGAGAGAAGCCAGCTAGGAGCAAATGCACTCAGGCTCAAGCATTGACCAAAGGACAACAATGGGGAGGGGTAGCCAGGAAGCCAGATTAGCTTCTCCACTGCCACTTGTGAGTACCAGGCTGAATTGGCCTGAGAGGGGGTGGTGGATTCCTGCTGTGTGTGCTATGCAGGGGGGAGGGAGCAAGACTAGGATGGCCCAAGCAACTGGGTGGCTGTGGTATGGAGGGTCACACCACCTCTCTCTTGTTTAATAACACCCCATGTGGGTATCAGATATTGTGATTTCTTTTACCATTTATTAAAAATACAACTCATAGACAAATATTAAAGATATATAAAGCGACCATGAAACACATCACTACTGTACACTTCCCCACTGGAAAGGGCCAATGCATCCTTCCAGCCCTGCCTCCTCTCTCTAGGGCCTTCTTTCTCTCTTTCCAAGTCTGCCAATGATCCGGCCAGCTGAATGTGAATCCCGCATCTCTAACAAAATGCTCTATTCAATTGGACATAGGACCACAATATAAACAAAATTCCAGTAACGATGAGATAGAAATTTACTCTATTATCAATATATATGACTTGCGATGATGACCTACATGCAGGATACCATACTGTGATGTTTTATTACTCATCTTCCTCCTATTGCTATGAGATTGAGACCCAAAGGTAAGTAAATTTTCTAAATTTGTATGGTAACCTACAACATGCCTCCTATTTCATGATTGTTTATTTTAAAATTCTTTCATTTTTACTATTTCTGCCAGTGTTTCTTGAGCTGTCTGTGCTGTGCACTCTCTGATGGCTGGGGATATATACACAAAGGATATGCTCTTGATGCTTGCCCTAAAATGGCTCATAGTTTAGTATATTCAACATGCGACTCACCAGGCAAATAGAGTCTGTAGAATGCCAAGAAAGCCAAGAGTTTTGTTTTTTGTTTTGTTTTTGTTTTTTTTTTTTTACTTCATCAGAAGGTAGAAAACATCAATCAGCAACTTCTTTTCTTGACATCTAGACAGTAGAGATGATCAGTGCTGTCTTAGGGTAATTATCCAAGTACGCTTGCCTTCTTGATTTCCTGACAGCTAAGACTGATAGTTTGGTGACATCTGGACATGAATTCACTAAAAGTTTATTGAGCATGTACAACATTGTAGGCACCAGGGATATAAATGGCATTCCATGTAGGGATGTCATTACACAAACAATAATGATGTGGTCTGACGGATACACACTCAGAGGATTGTCAGGGTCTCCCAATCCTTGTCCCTCAGTAAACCATCCACATTCAGCACTGACCTTAAAGCACCAGCCACTGCAAATATATTACAATTGGAGGTATTATATTAATAATCTTCTGACCATTATGATTATCTTAGCTTTCCAAGAGCCTGTTCCAGATTCCATTTGTGTCTTGGCATAACTAAAGCAACATGCTTAAACTGTCAAAAATGATCTCATTTGTTTAATAAATTATGCAGCCAGCCAACTTCTGATTAATAGAGGCTTATTCCTGCTTTGCTTTAATACAGAGAATGGTTTAGTTTTCATTTCTGAACCACTAGCTGTGTGCTAGGAGTTGCACATCAGTCACCTTGTCCTTCACAAGCATTAAATGTAAAAATATTGTGCTGTCCTATAGATAAGAAAATTTAGAGTTCACTTATTTCTTAAGTTAAATAACATAATACCATAATAATAATAAGATTTGAAAGCAATTCTGCGTGTAGCTCCACCACTACAGTAATAAGTAACTTTGGTCACAATATTGAGGTAGAGAAGCCTGTCCTTAGAGAAACTGACAGTTTAGTATGATGGTTGGGCAGGCAGGATGTAAGGATGTAATCTGTATTAGTAGGGTTTCTATTGCTATAAAGGAACACCATGACCACAGTAACTTTCTTTTGTTTTGTTTTGTTTTGTTTTGTTTTTCGAGACAGGGCTTCTCTGTGATTTTGGAGCCTGTCCTGAAACAGGCTGGCCTCAAACTCACAGAGATCCCCTTGCCTCTGCCTCCTGAGTGCTGGGATTAAAGGTTTGTGCCACCAACACCATGTGACCACAGTAACTCTTATAAAGGAAAACATATCATTGATGTACTGGCTTACACTTTCAGAGGTTTAGTCTATTATCCTCAAGGTGGGGGAGCATGGTGTCTGGGAGCAAGGCGGCATTCAGGCGGACAAGGTGCTGGAGAATTCTACATCTTGATCCAAAGGCAATAGGAAGTGGTCTGTCTCATTGGGTGTGGCTTGAGCATATATGAGACCTCAAAGCATACCTCCACAGTGGCACACTTCCTCCAAAAAGACCACACCTACTCCAATAAGGCCACGCCTTCTAATAGTGCCACTCCCTTTGAGTCATTTTATTTCAAACCAACACATAATCAGAAAGACTACAAGTGTGAAAACAAGAGGTCCATGGATTCCTTGGCCATCTTCACCCTCACGTTGTGTGGGGGCAATCCTTAGCCATTTTGTCAACTTTTACACTTGAATCTCAGTGGCGCTAGGGCCTAGGGAGCTTTAAGAACATGTTTAGAATGTAGACAGTGGGCATTTGTGTCACCATGGGAAATGTGTTCGTTTGCCCCTTCTGAGTGAGACTTTGTATCCTTGCATGTTGCTTTTTTACCTCCTAATGTACGGAACCTCACTATAGTGCCTAGGGGATCTTAAAAGATAGTTTTTCACTAGTAAACTAGATCTTTTGTGGTCTGAAAATATTGAACCCCTTTCTTACTTCCTTTTATTTTACCTCAACATTATGATAAAGTGAAGCAGGAAATTACACATGTGGGTTAAGAAGCCTCACGGAAAATGTAGTTAAAGATTTCCATGAGAATTCCACCAATCATTTAGGCTTTCTCACCTCCATAAAAATTGTTTAATTGGCTTATATGCTAATAAAAGTGATTTTTCATGACTGTGGTGGACTATATACCACAGAGAGGGGTAAAAATGAAAGCAAAAGCTTCTGTAATCTCAGTCCTGCTGGAAATGTCCCCTTGTTAATTTTTATGAGCACACAGCCTATTCTCTGAATAGAATTATCATATATTGCAATATTCCTTTGTAAGTTATTTCCACTTTAATATTCTTTATGGTAATTTTATAAATGTAGACCATATGGAATTTCTTTCAGTGAGATGCTCTGTGTTTGTCTTCAATTATTTAGCCACTACAACATGACAACACACTTAGGGTGGGTTGGTTTTTGCTGCTTTGTCTATGACACCAAATGCTACCTTGGAAATTAGGAATCAAACCATTTATATAAACACTCATCCCATTGTTTCTTTTTTCCAAATTAAAAAAAATATTGTTTTTTTAAAATTTCATACACAAGTACACTGTTTTTATATCATTTCCATCACTCTCTTTTGCCCCTCAACCTCTTCCCTCATTCCTTCTCCCACTCTTTTTCAAGCTCATAACCTCTACCTCTATAATTACTATTGTTACATACATATTTACACTAATTTACAACCTATGGAGTCCAGTCATTGCTTTTCTTAAATTACAAATGTTTGGGGCTGACTGCTTCGGATTGTATAGCCTATCAGGAAGCTCGTCCCTGGAGAAAATTGCTTCTTCCTCCTTCAGCAGCCAGTACTTGCCTTCAACTCTTCATCTAGGGGTGGGGCCTTGTGGGTATTTCCTCATCCACATTAGCATGTCACCTGGTGTGGTCACTGTTCAGCCAACCCAATTGCCATGGTCTCATGAGTGCAGCATCCCTGTCATGTCTAAAAAAGGCCACTTTGCATCTGGTAGCAGTTTGTTTCTTTCAATCAAATTCCGAAACTTTCAAGTCTCTCTCATTCTGACTCCTATCATTCGGCTTTCTTCCAAAAAGAGAAATACCCCTCATCTATGTGGTATAATTATCAGTGAGTGTTGATCTTTTTAAATTTTGCTGCTTGAACTAGAATTTCAACACCATCGTTAGTTATAAACAGCAGTTAGATTTAGTTAAGTGGACAGTTAAAAATTAACTAAAGTTAATTTACCTAATTAATAGTTGATTTATGTAATTTCCAGTAAACCAAAATGTATTTGTTATATATTATTCGTTATCTTTGGTTCCTTTATTGTCAGCAGGAAATTGGTGGGTTTTTTTGTTTTGTTTTCATACATAAGAATTTTTATTCGCTAGAACTATGAAATATTTAGTGATTGTTCATGTTACAACTATCATTTTTCCCAATGATAGTTGGGCCAGATAATTTTTATAGACATTGGGTCTTCTTTTATTGACTATATGTGTATACCTATATATGTGTGTGCACAGAGAAAATGCATAAACACAGAGAGTGCCATGAATAGACAGGTCACAGCTACAGATCAATATGCATGGTATTTCCTCATCCTGCCACCTAGAAGTAATTACTTCATCCTTACTGCTCTTGATGTAACTCTCTTGTGGTCTTCTGCACTTCCTTTAATGTATTTAAGATATTAACATTAAAATTTTATATCTTCCCTCGAAGTGGTACCCTCCCTGGTGCCTCACAATGCACCCAGAACAGCCCTTGGCAGTTATTATGTGATGGAGAGGAAGAAAGCTTTGTGCTTTCCCTGCTCAGTTCAGACAGCAGGGACCTGTCCCACACAGTAGTCATTGCATGGACCTGCCAGTAGTCAGATAGTAGGCATTTTCCCCAACATTCAGCTGTACTCATTCCTTTATTCTTCTTGGATTGAAACAATAAAGTCCCCTTACAACAACTGTTCCTATGAGACAGGCTTAAGGGGGCAAAACCAGTCCATCATGTCCTCAGCTACATCCTTCCTCACAAAGAGAACCATCAGAGCACTTCATATGGACGGTCAAGATTCTGTCGTTTTATTTTCTCGCTTTCAGATCCCACAACAGCAGCCTCTTAAAAACCATTCTGTTTGCTTTGGTCTAAAGTCTCTGAATCCAAGCAGCCAGACGTTAGCTTCTTACTCCTACCACTAGAGGGAGTCCAGTTATTAGACTGGAGAGACAAGACCACAGGCTTATTGCATCCTAGCTTTTGCATGAAGCAGTAGTGCCAGATCTTGTTCCGCTGAAATGTGACCCTACTATTTGGAGACACAGTGGTCAAGAAGACCTGGGGTTACAGGGTTGGCTCTCGGTGTCTCTCTCCATTGTGAGATAATTAATCTATGGTGAAGGTGTTCAGCAGAGTTTTGAAGCTAGATTCAGATGCTGACAAAATACTTTCTTCTCTGCTTTTCTTTTGTGTTGATTGTTCTCAGAAAACTCATGTGACAAACCTAATCACAAGTGAAATGAGACAGTAGGACAGAGAGAACAAAGAACATCACCTCCAACTCTGAGGAGTCATTTCTATAAAAAAAATGAATTGCCTGGACTGCATCAAGAGGCTTATCATAGGTTAAGTTACCCTATTTATCCTATTTCTGTTTTACAATTGAAGAAAATACTATTTATACAGATTTATATTACAACATATTAGGAAATACTATGTCTAAATGGTGCTTGAGCCAAAGAGCTCAACTTCAAGTGTTACAGGGACCCCTGATTTCATGTTTACATGAATTACTTTATAATTAAGAGATTAGAGAAAGGCTTGGCAAAGGTACCAATCATTTAACACATTAATAGCACAGTACCTGACTCGAAATAGAGTCAGCTCCAGGGTGGAATTCCTCTGGAATATTTTAAAGTATGTAACAATCCTGACAACTTCTATAAGTTTCTTTTCCAGGGTTCACATGGAAGTCATGTAGTATCATTGCCCTTTCCCTCCTATCAGTTCTCTTCAAGGCTACTGGCTGAGACCGACCAGCCACACAAAATACCACAGTCAGGACTTGACCATAATTCAAAATCTTCTCAGGGTCCCTCAAAGATGACCATCAACAGGAAGTAGTCTGGAGAACTACACCCAAATTCCTAAAATAACTGTTTATAAATGGTCATTTTCATTTAATGGGGGGTTGATTTTAAATTGTTATTCGTCACAGTCAATCTCTTTCTAAAAGAAGAAAGGGGGACATTGTTAATGTTTAGGCATTTTTACTGGCCCATCCTTGGAGTTCTGACAGGATATGCCCCTCAGCTGCAGCCACTAAGAGCACCACCTGTGCACATTTACTAAGTTCCCTTTTAAAAGGGCCCTGCCCACCTCACATCCCTCTCTTTCTCTTTATCCCTCTCTCTTCCCCCTCTTTCTGCCTCTCTTTCCTCTCTCCTACTGCTCCTGTCCCCAGAGGCCATTCTCCCCTCCACCCTTTCCCATTTTTACAATCCTTTCCCTTAATTACAAACCACACTGCTTGAATTCTGTTGAATGATGTCTTTCTCTCTCAAGCTGCTTTTTAAAAAAATGCAAGAGATATGATATAAAAATGATGGAAAAAAGAGTAGATTATAATGGAAAAAGGGTAGATTATTGAATCTACTCTAATCCAAAAGACAATTGTTAATCCCCAAATATTTTACATTGGTATGGACTTTAGTTTATTGACATAAATTTAAGGTTAATTTTGTTATACTGTATGTATATTTACTCTTGTTTAAGGTATTGTATTTATATAGCTCAATTAAAATGTAATTCCTTGTGTTTTCTTGGATGTGATTAACCTCTTCAGGCTGAAGGTTTCCTTCTAGTGCACTCTATAGAGCTAGCTTTATAGATAGATACTACTTGTATTTGGCTTTATCATGAAATGTTTTTCTTTATGTATGGTGATTGAAATTTTTGTTGGATATAGTAATTCTGGGCAGGCATTTGTGGTCTCTTAGAATTTATAGAACATGAGCCTAGGCCCATCTGACTTTTAAAATCTCCATTAAGAAGTTAGGTGCTATTCTAATGGGTCCACCTATATATGTTATGTGGTCTTATACCCTTGCAGTTATTAGTATTCTTAATTTGTTCTGCATGTGTAATGCTTTGATTACTATATTACTGATCCAGTCCTTTTGATGTTCTGTATGCTTCTTGTACTATAGTAGACACCTCCTTCTTTTTTTTTTTTTTCTTTTTTTTTGTTTTCTGAGACAGGGTTTCTCTGTGTAGCTTTGGAGCCTATCCTGGCACTTGCTCTGGAGACCAGGCTGGCCTTGAACTCACAGAGATATGCCTGCCTCTGCCTCCCGAGTGCTGGGATTAAAGGCGTGTGCCACCAATGCCCGGCGACACCTCCTTCTTTAGATTAGGAACTTTTTCTTCTATGATTTTACTGAAAATATTTCTGTGCCTTTGATAATGGTTTCTTCTCCTTTCTCTATTTCTATTATTTGGAGATTTGGCCTTTTCACAGTGTTCCAAATTTCCTGAATGTTTTGTACCTGGATTTTTTTTAGATTTAAGATTTATTTTCTTTGACTGAGTTATTCATTTCTTCTATCTTGTCTTCAATGCCTGAGACTCCATCTCCATTTTCTTGTACTCTGTTGGTGAGGCTTGCTTCTGAGACTTTTATTTGGCTCCCTAAATTCTTCATTTCTGATTTCATCTGAGTTTGGGTTTTCTTTAACTATTCTATTTCTGCTCTCATGTCTTGAACTGTTTTCATCATTTCATCCCACTGTTTGTTTGTGTTTTCACAGACTTTATTAATGGTTTTATTTACAACCTCTGAGACTCTTAAGTGTATTCATTATAAGTAATTTGTACTTCACCTATATTATATTTCTCAGGGCCTACTGTAGTGGGATTGCTGAGTTCTGCTGGAGGCATACTGTCTTGGTTGTTAACAATTGCATTTTTAAGCTAGTGTCTAGGCATCTGGGTTTGAGATGATTATGATTCTAGGTAATGACAGCTGTTCTGGTCTTTGTTTGGTTCCTTGGTTTATGTTGCATTTTTGGATCTTAGGAACATGTGATGAGTGTGGGTTTCCTGTTAGTATATCTGAGTCCTTGCTAGGTGTTTCTGGGTGCTGGGGTCTGACACAAAGGAATGGGGATGCACTAAAATTGGGGTGTGTGTGAAAGGATCCACAGGAAGAAGGAGAGCCCAGTCTGCCATGAGGTTTGGCAGTGTCTGCAGGGAGTGGAGTCAGAGAGAGTGCTCAGCTACAGGGCTAGACATGAGACTGGGGTATTGGAAATGGAGGGCAGGACAGATAATGAAGATGGACTATGCAGCAATGACTTTAATACTATGATTTTATTTCTAGAATCTTCACTGAATGCGCTTGTTAGTTACACATCTGTTTTTTCTTGAACGGACCAAAGGTTTTCTGAATACACAGTCAGGTCATGTCATCTGCACAGGGAAACAACTTTACTTCTTTTTTAATTTGGACCATTTTGTATCTTTTTCTGCCTAATAGTTCTGGCTAAGGTTTCCACTACTATTGGAATTACAAGTGGCATGCCAAACAAGCATATTTACCTTGTCCCTGGTCTTAGAAAAAAACCTTCCAGGCTTAACCATTGAGTCTGATGGGCTGCACACCCTCATATGTAGCTTTGTTGATGCCAGTTCCAGCTATCATTATTTTTTTCTTTTTTGTTTATAGTGAAGGAATCACATGCTGTAAAGCATTTTCTGCATTTATTGATATAATCTTGTGGTTTTTATCCTTCATTCTCTTGACATGATCTCTCATATTAAGTGATTTACATATGTTGAATCTGGATTTGGTTTGCTAAATTTGCAATGGATTTTTAAATCTGTATTCATCAAGGATATTGGTCTCTAGTCTTTTCTTGTGTGGCTGGCTTTGTTATTAAGGTAATACTTGACTTATGACATGATATTGGAAATATTTTTTGTCTTTATCATCAATTTTTGGGACAATCTCAATAAAGATTCATCCTAAGTATTTTTTAAACACCTGGCTGAATCACTAGAAAAATATTTGATTCTTGGCTTTGCTTATTGAAAGGCTTTTATTTTTAATTCAGACTCCCCTTATTAGTTTGCTTTCTGTTGCTGTGATAAAAACACTGACCAAAAACAACTTGGGGAGGAAAGGGTTTATTTTAGCTTACAGACTATACTCAACATTTGAAGACAGCCAAGGCAGAATCTTGAAGCAGAAACCAACAGAAGAATGCTCATTACTTGCTCGCTTCCTCTGAACCAGTCAGCTATGTTTCCTGCACAAACCAGACCACCCTGCCCAGGGATTCTACTGCCCACAAAGTGCTAGGCCCTCCTGCATTAATCAACAACCAATTAAATGCCCCACAGACAGATTCGAAGGCCAATCTGACCGAGACCATTCCTCAATAGAGTTACACTTCCCACACATGTCTAGGTTTGTGTTGAGTTGATAAAAACTAACCAGCACACTCCCTTCAATTATTATCCTTCTTTTTTATTTAAATTCTTTAATTACTACTCATATTTACATATCCATTCCCCCATTCCCTCGCCCTCCCATCCTCCCTTGTCCCCCCCCAACACTCCCAACCCATCACCCAACTCCTCCCCAGGGATAGTGAAGCCCTCCACCAGGGATCTTCAAAGTCTGTCATATCATTTGGGCAAGGGCTAGGCCCTCCTTGCTGTATCTGTGCTGCAATAGTATCCTTCCATAGGGAATAAGCTCCCAAAGTCCATTTGTGCTCTAGGATTGAAGACTGGCTCCAATGTTAGAGGTCCCATAGACTGTCTTGACCTCCTACTTGGCACCCACATTCAGAGGGCTTGGTCGGTTCAATGCTGTTTTCGCAGCTTTATGACTAGGGTCTCCATGCTCTCACTGTTTCTGCAGGTCTCTGCAGCCCTGTCTTGGCTCCTTTGCTTATCCCTCCTCCCTCTGCACAACTGAATTCCAGTAGTATGGTTAATGCTTAGCTGTGGGTGCCTGTTTCTGCTTCAAACAGCTACTGGATGAAGGCTC
This sequence comes from Cricetulus griseus, assembly GCF_003668045.3. Classification (NCBI taxonomy): domain Eukaryota; kingdom Metazoa; phylum Chordata; class Mammalia; order Rodentia; family Cricetidae; genus Cricetulus; species Cricetulus griseus. The sequence goes on from NW_023276807.1 coordinate 161,066,902, forward strand.
TAGGAATGGTAACCAAGGTAAACACCAATCTCATTATAGGGGAAGGGCATCAATGGCATTTTCTCCACCACTGCTTGGATTCTTCATTGGGGTCATCCATGTGGATCCTCTAAAATTTCAGCTGTGCCAGACCTCTCTCCAGACCTGTACTGTCTCCCTCGATCAAGGCATCTCCTCTCTTGCCCTCCTCTATTCCTCCCCTGTCTCAGTCCTCTTTTTCTCCTCCTCCTCCCATTCTTCCCTACCCACTTCTTTCCTCCCCACCCCACCCCCTGTGATCACACTTTGTTCAGCGGTTCTTGTTCCCCTCCCCTTCTTTGAGGGACTATGCAGCAATCTTCTCTTGGGGTCATCCTTGTTTCCTAGCTCCTCTGGAAGTGTGGATTGTAGACTGGTAATATTTTGCTCTAAAAATCATATATGAGTGAGTACATACCATGCTTATATTTTTGTGACTGGGTTACCTCACTCAGGATGGTTTCTTCTAGTTCCATCCATTTGCCTGTGAATTTCAAGATTTCATTGTTTTTTTCTGCTCAGTAGTACTCCATTGTGTAAATGTACTACATTTCCTCTATCCATTCTTCAGTTGAGGGGCATCTAGGTTGCTTCCGTGTTCTGGCTATTACAAATAATGCTGCTATGAACATAGTTGAACACATGTCCTTATTGTATGAATGTGCATTCTTTGGGTATATGCCCAAGAGAGGAATTGCTGGATCTTGAGGTAGGCTGATTCCCATTTTCCTGAGAAAACTCCATACTGATTTCCAAAGTAGTTGTACAAGTTTACACTCCCACCAGCAATGGAGGAGTGTTCTTCTTTCTCCAAATCCTCTCCAGTATAGACTGTCAATGATGTTATTGATTTTAGCCATTCTGATAGGAGTAAGATGGTATCTCAGAGTGGTTTTGAGCTGCATTTCCCTAATAGCTAAGGATGTTGAGCACTTTCTCAAGAGTCTCTCATCCATTTTGATTCCTCTGTTGAGAATTCTCTATTTAGTTCTGCACTCCACTTTTTAATTGCATTGTTTGGTGTTTTGGTGGCTAGCTTCTTGAGTTCATTGTATATTTTGGTGATCAGCCTTCTGTCAAGATGTGGGGTTGGTGAATATCTTTTCCCATTTTGTGGGCTGGTGTTGTCTTGCTGACAGTGTCCTTTGCCTTACAGAAGCTTCTCAGTTTCAGGAGGTCCCATTTATTAATTGTCGATCTTAATGTTTGTGCTACTGGTATTATGTTCAGGAAGTGGTCTCCTGTGCCAATTTGTTCCAGGGTACCACCTACCTTCTCTTCTAGGAGGTTCAGTGTGGCTGAATTTATGTTGAGGTCTTTGATCTATTGGGATTTAAGTTTTGTGCATGGAGATAGATATGGACCTACCTGCATTCTTCTACATGTCCGAATCCAGTTATGCCAACACCATTGATTGAAGATGTTTTCTTTTTTCCATTGGATAACCTTAGCTTCTTTGTCGAAAATCAGGTGTTCAGAGGTGTATGGGTTAATATCAGGGTTTTCAATTCAATTCCATTGGTCAACCTGTCTATTTTTGTGCCAATACCAAGAGGTTTTCAGGACTATAGCTCTATAATAGAGCTTGAAGTCAGGGATGGTGATGCCTCTGGGAATTCCTTTATTGTACAGGGTTGTTTTGGCTATCCTGGGTTTGTTTTTCCATATGAAGTTGAGTACTGTTCTTTCAAGATTTGTGAAGAATTGTGTTGGGATTTTGATGGGAATTACATTGAATCATCAGATTGCTTTTTGGCAAGATTGCCATTTTTACTATGTTGATCCTACCCATCCAAGAACATGGGAGATCTTTCCATTTTCTGATATCTTCTTTAATTTATTTCTTTAAAGACTCAAAGTTCTTACTATACAGGTCTTTCTCGTATTTGGTTAGTGTTACCCCAAGATATTTTATGTTGTTAGTTGCTATTGTAAAGGGTGATGTTTCTCTGACTTCTTTCTCAGCACATTTATCATCTGTATATAGTAGGGCTACTGATTTTTTTGAGTTAATCTTGTATCCTGCCACATTGCTGAAGGTGTTTATTAGCTATAGTAGTTCCCTGGTAGAGTTTTTTGGATTTCTTATGTAGACTATCATATCATCTGCAAATAGTGAAAGTTTGACTTCTTCCTTTCCAATTTGTATCCCCTTGATCTCTTTTTGTTTTATTATTGCTCTAGCTAGAACTTCAAGTACAATATTGAAGAGATACAGAGAGAGTGGACAGCCTTGTCTTGTTCCTGATTTTAGAGTAATTGTGTTGAGCTTCTTTCCATTTAGTTTGATGTTGGTTGTTGGTTTTTGTATATTGCTTTCATCATGTTTAAGCATGTTCCTGTTATTCCTGATCTCTCCAGGACCTTTATCATGAAGGGATGTTGGATTTTGTCAAAGACTTTTTTCAGCATCTAGCGAGATGATCATGTGGGTTTTTTTTTTCTTTTTCATTTTGTTTATATGGTGGATTACATTGATAGATTTTTGTATGTGGAACCATCCCTGCATTCCTGGGATAAAACCAACTTGATCATGGTGGATGATTTCTCTGTTGTGTTTTTTGATTCAATTTGCCATTATATTGTTGAATATTTTTGCATCAATGTTCATGAGGGATATTGGTCTGTAATTCTCTTTTTTTGTTGTGTCTTTGTGTGGCGTGGGTACCAAGGTAATTGTAGACTCATAGAAAGAGCAATGTCCCTTCTGCTGCTATTGTGTGGAACAATTTGAGGAGTACTTGTATTAACTCTTTGAATTTCTGGTAGAATTCTGCACTGAAACCACCTGGCCCTGGGCTTTTTTTGGTTGGTAGACTTTTGATGACTGCTTCTGTTTCATTAGGGGTTATAGGTATGTTTAAATTGCTTGTCTGTTCTTGATTTAATTTTGGTAAGTGATATCTATCCAGAAAATTGTCCATTTCCTTTAGATTTTTTAATTTTGTGGAGTACAGGTTTTCAAAGTATGACCTGATGATTCTCTTCATTTCTTCAGTTCTGTTGTTATGTCCCCCTTTTCATTTCTGATTTTGTTAATTAGCATGCTCTCTCTCTGCCTTTTGGTTAGTTTGGATAAAGGTTTGTCTATCTTGTTGACTTTCTAAAGAACCAACTCTTTGTTTCATTGAGTCTTTCTAGTGTTTTCCTAGTTTCTACTTTATTGATTTCAGCCCTGAGTTTGATTATTTCCTGGAGTCTACTCCTCCAGGGAGAGTTTGCTTCCTTTTGTTCTAGGGCTTTCAGTTGTGCTGTTAATTCTCTAGTATGACAAGAATCAACAATCAATGGTCATTAGTATCCCTCAATGTCAATGGTCTTAATTTGCCTATAAAAAGATACAGGCTAACAGAATGGATACAAAGACAGAATCCATCCTTCTGCTACATACATGAAACACATCTCAACTTCAAAGACAGACTCTACCTCAGAGTAAAGTGTTGGGAAAGGATTTTCCAATCAAATGGACCTAAGAAACAAGCTGATGTAGCAATCCTAATAGCTAACAAATTAGACTTCAAACTAAAATCAATCAAAAGAGATGAAGAAGAACATTTCATACTCATCACAGGAAAAGTCCATCAAGATGAAGTCTCAATCCTAAACATCTATGCCCCAAATACAAAGGGACCCACATTCATAAAAGAAACATTACTAAAGCTCATATCATACATAAAACCTCACATACTTATAGTAGGAGACTTCAACACCCCACTCTCACAACTAGAATTGATCACCAGACAGAAACTTAACAAAGAAACATAAGAACTAACAAATGTTATGACCCAATTGGGCTTTACAGATATCTATAGAATATTTCATCTGAACACAAAAGAATATACATTCTTCTCAGCACCACATGGAACCTTCTCTAAAATTGACTACATACTCGGCAATGTAGCAAGCCTACACAGATACAAAAAAAAATTGGAATAACCCCCTGTATCTTATCAGACCACCATGCTTAATGTTAGAATTCAACAACACAAACTGCAGAAACCCTACCAACTCATGGAAATTGAATAATGTGCAATTACACCATTCCTGGGTCAAGGAAGAAATAAAAAAAGAAATTAAAGACTTCTTAGAATTTAATGAGAATGAGGATACAACATACCCAAACCTATGGGACACTTTGAAAGCAGTCCCTTCAATTTTTATTTGTTCAGATTTTCTATTCTTTCATGATTTTTTTCTGGAAAAGATACATGACTCTAGGAGTCTTCTGTTTCTTCTAAGATATCCAGATTGCTGGTACAGAATTGTTCATAATTGGCACAATTCTATGGTACCAGTTCCAATGTCTGTTTTCACTTCTGAGTTTAAATATTTGAGTCATTAACTCAATAGAAATTAAAAATAAAAGAAATAAACAGGGACCCAATTTAAAAAGTGGACAAAAGGAATTGAACAGATGAAAAGAAATGGTTACAGTTGAGCCAAAAGATGTTCAAATTTACAGGTCATGAGGGTCATGCTGATCAGACACAGTGAGATAGTCCTTAAGATGAGTTAGAAAGTTAGATTGATGCTTACCAATAAAATGTAACGAAAAAACAAGGCTCAGCGAGAATAACTTTTAACTTGTTTTTCTTTCTCCAAGAATCATACAATGATTGTTTTTACATTATATTTAAAGTTTCTATATAATATAAAAAGTATACTGAACCAAGGCCAATTTATCAGGATTCAGTACAAAATAATAGAACTCTGGGCGTGGGGGATTCAATCTGTAAACAATCTGTGGAATTCAATCTCAATTGCTGTGTGAATTGTTGTGTTTAAACACTCAAAGCTATTAAACAATGCCAATAAATGTTGGATTTCAGTGTCAGAACTTTTTATTATGGTAGAACTTAAAACTGGTGCTGTCACTTGTAAGTGAAATGCCCTCAGTTCTGTTTTATGTCAATGAACACTTAAAAGGTAGCAGAAATTGAGTTTGCCATGCAGAGAATTAGATGAGTTTAAGACACTCCATGCTTGTAGGTTTGGAAACTTGGTCTTCAGCTGGTGAACCTGTCCAGGAAGCTGATTGAACCCTTAGAAGGTGGAGCCTAGCTAGAGAAAGTCAGTCCCTAGGGATGGGCTTTGTAGCTTGGGCCATATCTTCTGTTCTCTTTTGCTTGCTTCCTGTTGGAAGCAGCTCTGTGCTCAGCCAGCCTCCTGCTTCTGCTGCCTTTTTTAAAGCTGCCAAGCCCTCTTTCCTGCCAGAAAGGCCTCCCTGCCTGTGGATTGGTTCCTTGAATTCAACATATGAGGAGGACATATTTACCCCAAACTGTGGAACTTTGTTTAAAATGGGTGGGGGGGGATTCCTTCAAAGACCCTTAAACCCCCAGTCTTCAAGGAGAGGCCAAGCTTCAGCTTCCTAAGTGCCCCTTCTGCTTGGCAGAGGTTTTTTCTCTGTGCCTTGCTGTGTGTGTACCTCCTCCCCCTGACAAAAGCCTTTCTTTACTAGCTAATTCTGCCGGCTTCTGTATGCTATGTCTGAGACAACTCCCGTCTCCCCATCACCCCATCTCCACTGACACCTCTGAACAAGAATTCCTGGACAGAAGCTGTGTCTGCAAACACTGATTAGAACTGTGATACTGTGAATAGATTGGAATGTTGTGGGTCTAGTTTTAGGAGGCTCCTCCCACAGCCATTCCTTACCTACCTTTGTGTCAGAACTAACATCTATCGACTAATAGATTAAAACTTTTTTGAAATCTATTAACTTAGCAAGGTACTAACAACCACCAATTCCAAAGCTTAGACTATCATCAGATAGCATCTTAGGCCTATAGAAAAGCTGTACCCATGTTACTGTAACCACAGCTCTGATGTACCCACCAATGCATTTTGAAGTTGCCTTGACTTATGACATTCTTTGTTCTGTGAGACACTGGAACTGCTTCAGTGTTGAAACATAGAATTTGGGGTAATCTAAATCTGTGTTCCTGGGCCCTGGCTTCTTAAAATGTTCTCAAGAATAAACTATCTTTTACTCCCTTTAAGATGAGATCTGTGCCCCCCGCTCCGTCCCCATTGGCATGCCTGTTAACAATACTCAAGATTTTTTCTACCTTTTAAAAACAAGAAACAAAATCAAGACCTCTAGATGGTAACATTACTTACACAGTAATATAAAAGTAACCAACACAGAAATGGGTGCCAGAGAACCTGAGTTGTTGCTGTGATGAACTTGATCATACTGGTATTTGGATGATGTGGAAGGTTTTGAGACTTTGGGTAGGAAAGCCATTGAATTTAATGGGTAGAGCTTGTAAGACAGGAGTGTTGAGATTAGTGCAGGAAGTGGATGCCCATTGCAGGAGGTATGGAAGAACAGGGAAATCTACCAGCAATATGTAGAGGCCAATCGTGTGATAAAGTAATAGACAACCTGCATTCTGCCCCTGTTCTTGGGATTTGCATGAGGCTGAATTTTAAAAAGAAGCAGATGAGCTTCTGTGGGGAAGAAAATTTCAAGACCTCCTAACACTGAGCCTATGACATGGTTATCACTGAGTTATCAACTCCCATGTAGGCCTACAGGGAAGTGTAGTAACAGGTGTAATGTTAAATGCTTTTTATTCTTTTGGCTCTTTTGTCTTTTTTGGGGGGAGGGGGCACTACCCAGCTCCCAAGTAAATCATACACAGAAGTTTATTCTTAGTTATGAATGCCCAGCATAACCTTGGCTTGTTTCTAGACAGCTTTTCTTTTCTTTTTCTTTCTTTTTTTTTATTTAGAAACAAATATTTTACATATCAATACCCCCTGTTCCCTCTCCCTCCCATCCTCCTATGCCCCCTGCCAACCCCCCAACCCACCTCAACCTGCTCCCCAAGGATAGTGAGGCCTTCCATGGAGGAAATCATCAAAGTCTGCCACATCATTTGGGGAAGGGCCTAGGCCCTCCTCTGTGAATCTGAGCTGAGAGAGTATACCTCCATAAGAAATGGGCTTCCAAAGTCCATTTGTGCACTAGGGATAAATACTGGCTCCACTGTTAGAGGTCCTATAGACTGCCCAGGCCTCCTAGCTGGCACCCATATTCAGAGGCTTTGGTTTGGTTCAGTCCAATGCTGGTTCTCCAGATTTATGACTGGGGTCCCTGTGCTCTCATTAGGTCAGGTCAGCTGTTTCTGTGGGTTTCTCCAGCACAGTCTTGACTCCAGCTGTGGGTGCCTGCTTCTGCTTCCACCAGCTACTGGATGAAGGCTCTAGGATGGCAATTAAGGTAGTCATCAATCTCATTATAGGGGAAACACATCAAAGGTGGCCTCTCCACTACTGCCTACATTCTTATTTGTTGTCATCTCTGTGAATCTCTGACCATTTCCCTAGGGCCAGATTTCTCTTTAAATCTATACTGGTTCCCACTATCAAAGTATCTCTTTTCTTCCTCCCCTGACTCAGTCTTCCTGATCCCTCTGTTCTCCTCCCTCCTCCTTTTCTCCCCTTCTTTTTCCTACTTCCCTCCCCTCTCCACCATGTTCCCAATTTGCTCAGTAGTTCTTGTCCCTTTCCTCTTTTTCTAGGGATCATGTATTTCTCTCGTAGGGTTCTCCTTGTTTCCTAGTTTCTCTGGTGGTGTGGGATTGTAGGGTAGCTTTTTGCTTTTTGTCTAATATCCATATATGAGTGAGTACATAGTTATGCCTTCAATCTTTTGCCTCTGTGCTTTTACTGTTCTCTTACTTTTGTAAATCTTACTCTTACCCCATGAATTGCTGTGTGGCTGGCTGGCTGCCTGCCTGACTAGCTGACTGGCTGTCCCCTGATGTCCTCCTCTCTTTGTTCTCTTGCTGGTCTTGCTCTTTGTTTCTCCTTTCTATTTATACCCCTGCCTGCCATCCCCACCTATCCTTGCTTCTGCCTCACTATTGGCCATTTAGCTCTTTATTAGGGCCACCAGGTGTTTTAGACAGGCACAGTAACACAGCTTCACAGAGTTAAACAACTGCAGCATAAACACAAGTCACATACCGGATGGGGTAAGTGCTTCTGGGTATGTGCTTGTCTTGCTGGATGATAAATAAAGTACTCTTTGGCCAATGAGGCAGTAAATTAGGCAGGGCTTGGAGTTGAGGAGGATTCTGGGAATTGTAGTAGAGAAGTGGTTATCCGGGCAGGAAGTGACATAACAGGGAGACTCATATTTAAGGAAAGACAACCAGGAAGTATCCCCCTTTCCCCCTTCGACCCCTCCAGTGGCACAATGTGATCCACTGGCAAGGGAGGACACCAATGGAAGGTGTCCGATATGATAAGTCTTGTAAAATATATAGATTTATGATAATTAAGACTGAGCTGACACATGAGAATCCTAGTCAATGGCCAAGCAGCATTTGAACCTAATCTAAGTCTCTGTATTATTTTGTCCATCCACATGGCAAGCAGAACTCGGGCAGCTGGCGTAAAGCGCACTGTGGTGGTGGGGCTCGGTGGCTTTTGGCGGAAAGATTTAGCGTAACACATACCTTTTGTGAGTTCGAGGCCAGCCTGGTCTCCAGAGTGAGTGCCAGGATGGGCTCCAAAGCTACACAGAGAAACCCTGTCTCAAAAAAAAAGTCACATACTTTTAAATAATATTCACAAACAAGAGAGAGAGAGAGAGAGAGAGAGAGAGAGAGAGAGAGAGAGAAGAAATGACAAATATGTAATTTGGAGAGGAAAAAGACAGTAGGATGCTTAGGGTTGCAGCTAAGTCATGTGCTAAAAAAAAAGGCTGCAACTGTTAGATTATCACCATTAAAGGGAAGATCCCTGTTCTGTTCTGCACTGAAACAAGTTGAATGCCCTTGAGAAAACACACACACACACACACACACACATACACACACACACACACAAACACACACATACACACACGGTGGGGCATGAGAAGAGTTGAGGTAAGGAGAGGGAAAAGTGGAAATGATATAAATCTGTACAATATTCATGTTTGAAATTAAAAGAACAATACCAAAAAGCAATTCAAGCAGAATGCAGAACAGAGCAGGGCTCCAGACCCTACAATTCACGTTCCATGACACTCTGAAGATCTTCTTGCATTTGAAATAGCAAGTGTGTAGCTGTTTCTCAGTCAATGGGTATTCTTGAAGGCTCAACTTTCTTCCATCCACCTAGAGAGGAATCCCCATATTCTGCATCAAGCTGCAGGACTAAAGACTAGCCAGTGTTCTTCCTTAACCACAACACATTTCTTACTGATTTATCTCCTGTTCAGGGTTGTCTATTTCCACTCCGCACCGAAGAGGTTTACAAATTTCATATTACTTTCCTTTGTACAATTTTAAATTAGTCAAGCAACAATTAAAAAAAGATCTTGATTTTTTGCCTACTAAAATTTAAATTGCCATAGCTGGAATTCAATTTTGACTTTGCATGCCAGTCACCTGAGTCAAATTACTGCTGTTGTTTCTACTGAAATGTGAGACCCATGTCCTGAACAAATTTTGATAAATATTAAATAGAAAGAAAAAAAAGAAACTTCGTTGGCTAAAAATGCAAACAAAATAAGCTATATAATGACAGTCATATATTATGTATTTTACTAATTTCAAAAATAAGCTACTGTGTTCTCATTTAGTGGTTGTGGCCGCAAGGCCATACTATCTTTAAGCTAAGTGCAGCCACCTTTGTGACCCCCTCACCACCTCTGCCACCAACTTGCCTGACCAACTGCTTCCAAACACCATGTGGACTAACTGAACGCCTGTGCCACCTGCTGGTCAAAGATAATTACTGCATCTGGAGTAGGAGCCGCAAGGTAAAATCATGGTGGAATATTTATCATTTGCTAAAACTGGTAATATGTTTGCTTATTACATGAATTCAATGTTTGAGGAGGACACTAATTTGCCAATTATCTGCCTATATGCAGTAATGGCAGTTAGCTTGCTGGTGCAAATAACATTACTAGCCAGAGCTCCAAGGAACAGGAACAAAGATAACCTCACCACCTGCTTACAGGACATAACAGCTTTACGCAATGAGGTTTTGGAGAACAGATTAGGTCAGGCCACAATTGTGCAGCAAGTGGAACAGAAATTGAATGATAAGCTTGGCTCTGTGTCCAATACCCTAAAGACAGAGCTGTCTGTTACACAAGATGAGATGCAGTGTATTTATAAGATAAACACAGAGAGATCCTCCATGTCTGAGGCATTAGAGGATAGGCTGTCCAAGGACCATGACGAACTAAAGAATATCTGTAGCCAACTAGAAACTCAGATAGGCTCTGTGACCCAGAAACTAGATGCGAAGGTGCAAAATACCCAGGATAGGGTTGAAGAATTGGACAATGCCATTCAATCAATTATTGAAGCATCTAAGGTAGCAGATTACAAATTTGAGTCTAGATTCAAATGTTTGGAAGATAATTTATGAACAGGGCTGACAGATTAGATAGGTCCATATGGTCAATTGCTGAGAACTCAAAAGCAGCAAATCATGACCTCAAATCTAGACTCCAATACCTAGAAGGCAGTTTCCATACCATCCAGATGTTGTCTAAGGACAAGCATATTAAAAACCTGGAAAAACGTGTAGAGGAGCAGTTAGAGCAATTTACAGATTCACTAACATGTTTGGAGTCTTTTATGATGCAAGAGATTGGATCTTTTCATGAGGATATCATTCCTAGGCTTAAAGATCATTGGGATGCCTCAGAGGCAGAATCACTCCAATCCAAGGCAGCTACTCCACCCCGGTATCATGACTATTCTTCTAGGGCTGTTAGTCATACACTATTAGTCTACCCAGCTACCATGATACAAAAGCCAGCTTCTAAGAAACACCCTCTGGGACAGATGTATGTACTTGTACTTCTTACAAAGGTTAACTAGGGCAGTAGAATTACAGGTTACAGATCCAGAAACAAGATAATCAATTACATATACAATAGCTTATGTATGACAACCTATACAGCTGAAGGATCTTAAGAATATTAAAGAATCAGTTATCTCATATGGTCTTCATAGCCCATACATAAAACAGCTATTACATTCATGGGCAACCTTTAACAGGGTGATGCCCACAGACTGGGAATGGCTGGTAGCAGCTGTATTTGAGAATTCATGCCAAATCCAGTGGAAGGCATTGGTCAGGGAAGGGGTGAAGCTCCTCGAGCATCAAGGCATAAAGGAAGGTTTTGAAGCCCCCCATAGATAAGATTCTTGGTGAGGGTATTTATGCTAAACCACAGGCTCAGGCTGAATATGATGACCATATATTGTCCCTATGCAGGAAAGCAGCATTAAACGCCTAGGATAAGTTTTGTGAGCCAGGAGAACACCTAGAAGCTTATAGCAGAATAGAACAGGGACCTACAGAACACTTCCAGGACTTCTTACAAAGGTTAACTAGGACAGTAGAATTACAGGTTACAGATCCAGAAACAAGATAATCAATTACATATACAATAGCTTATGAAAATGCAAACACAATATGCAAAAGAATACTTTTGCCTTTAAAGATCAGATCAGCCTTTCTAGGAAAATGGGTTTTGCATGCAGCCAACATTGACTATAATGTGCAAGATACTGGAGCTTGGGTAGGAAAAGCCATCTCGAAAGATTTAAAATGGCAACAGGAGATTAAAAGATCTAGAGATGAGGATGCAAGGATTTGGGAAGGAGAAGCACCTTACAGAGGTCAACATAGGTACCAAGAGCCTAGAGATTACTACTACTATGAACCAGAACCTTGGATAGGAAGAGCCTTCCCCAGGAGACCATGAAGGCGCCAGGAACCTAGATGTTTCAGTTGTGGTAGAATGGGACATATCAAGAGAAATTGTAGACAAAGGAATTTTAACAATGCCTCATATGGAAGGCCACTGCCTTCTGGATTGTGTAGAAGATGTGGTAAGGACAGGCACTGGACCAATGAATGTAGATCGACCAGGGACATGCAAAGAAACCAGTTAAGGCTGGGAAAACCCGAGGGGGGAATCAAGAAGGCCCCCACATTGAGAAAGGTCCAGTCATTCCCAGTAGCAGTGGAAGACAATCTCTCACAGGACTAATAAATAGTTCTTTGCCTATTGTAGAAAATGATACTGCTCTAGATGGTAGTTTGAATAGTGATGAAGAATCAAATGTGAATGGACAAAATGAGAAACTCATATTTTGGCAAACTTCTATTAATGACAAAAGGCCTCAGTTGAAAGTGAAAATTAATAATAAAGTTATTACTGGCTTAATAGACACTGGGGCGGATGTGACTATTATTACCCAAAAGTCTTTGCCTTAGAAATGGCCTCTTAGAGAGGCGAATGTACAATTTTTAGGAATTGGAACTCTTTCCAGAGTTCGATAGAGTGTTAACTCGATGGTCTGCATTGGACTAGAAGGACAGAAAGGGAGACTGAAACCATACATGGCAGATATAGCTGTAAATCTCTGGGGTTGTGATCTCTTACAGCAATGGAATACTCAGATTAATATTCCTCCAGTGTTGGATACGAATTATTTACAATCTTTTGATAGTAGAAAAGATCTGGTAAAACGCTATGGAAAAACGGTTGTCAATCAACCAGGCTGTACAGAAACTAGGTACAAGTGATGGACCTTCAGAGGAGCCAAAGCCCCTGCCATTGAAGTGGCTTACAGATGAACCTGTTTGGGTCGGGCAATGGCCTATGACCTCTGAGAAGCTAGAGGCTTTAGAAAAGTTAGTACAGTTACAGCTAGAGGCTGGACACATAGAGGAATCTACCAACCCTTGGAATTCTCCTATATTTGTTATCAAAAAGAAGTCAGGTAAGTGGAGAAATGCTGACAGACCTGAGAGCCATAAATAAGGTAATTCAACCAATGGGCTCTCTGCAACCTGGAATGCTGTTCCCTTCCTGGATACCTAAAAGATGGGCTATCATAGTCATTGGTCTAAAAGACTGTTTTTTTTTTTTCACAATACTATTACAGGAAAATGATAGAGAAAAATTTGCATTTACTGTACCAACTCTTAATAATTCACAGCCAGTTAGGAGATATCAGTGGAGGTTTTGCCACAAGGAATGCTAAATAGTCCTACTTTTTGTCAGCACTATGTACAGCAACCTTTGGAAGTAATTCATAAGAAATTTTCGAAATCTCTTGTTAATCATTACATGGATGACATTCTTTTATCAGATTCTAATAAGGAAACTTTGGAACTTATATTTGAAATGGTGAAGGAAGTTCTGCCTTGTTGGAGGTTACAGACTGCCCCAGAAAAGATACAAAGAGGAGATTCTATTAACTATTTATGTTACAAGATGGACTTACAAAGATTCAGACCTCAAAAGGTACAAATTAGAAGGGATCTTTATCAAACTCTTAATTCTCTTCAGAAATTATTAGGGGAAATTTCTCAATTACAGACAATTATTAGGGTAGAAGGACATGACTTAAAGCATTTAAAAATGGCCCTTAAAGGTGATAAGGACCTAAACAGTCTGAGAATATCATCTTCTGAGGCAGAAAAAGAGTTACAATGGGTAGAAAACAGAATATTGGATGCACATGTAGATCGGATAAACCTTGATTTAGACTGTATTCTGGTTATCTTGCCATCCAGAGAATACCCTTCTGGGATTCTGATGCAGAGGGAAGACACTGTATTGGAGTGGATATTTCTGCCACATAAACAGAATAAAAAGTTAAAGACATATATAGAAAAGATTTCTAATTTGATTTTAAAGGTCAAATTAAGACTTCATCAACTGACTGGAAAAGATCCAGCAGTAATTATAGTACCTTTGACTAATGAAGAAATTTCCTCCTTGTGGAAGGATAATGAATATTGGCAAATAGTTCTTACTGACTTTTTGGGAACGATTAGCAACAATTATCCCAAAACTGACAGAATTAAATTCATAAAAAAGAAAGTCTGCATTCTTCCATGTATTGTAAGACAAACTCCCATATCTGGAGTTCTTACCTTCTACACTGATGCCAACAAATCAGGTAAGGCAGGTTATAAAGCAGGTGAGGTAAGTAAAGTAGTTCAAAGCCCATATATATCTGTAGGTAGAAGGTAGAATTATATGCAATTCTCATGGTACTCATGGATTTTACAGAACCTCCTAATATAGTTACTGATCTTCAATATGCAGAGAGAGTTGTGTTACACATTGAGACTGCAGAATTCGTTCCTGATAATACAGAATTAACTTCACTGTTTATATAATTACAGGAAACAGTCAGAAACAGAAGTAATCCTATATACATTACACATATCAGATCCCATACGGGTCTGCCTGGCCCACTAGCACAAGGCAATGATGAGATTGATCGTTTATTAATTGAAAGTGTGTTAGAAGCCTCAGAATTTCATAAGAAACATCATGTAAATAGCAAAGGTTTGAAAAAGGACTGCTCCATCACTTGGCAATAACCCAAGGAGATAGTGAGAAACTGTCCTATTTGTTCCTTTTATAACCAAACTCCATTGCCAGCAGGCTGTACTCCTAAGGGCATTCGGAGAAATGAGGTTTGGCAGATGGATGTCTTTCATTTTGCAGAATTGGAAATTTGAAATATGTGCATCATACTATAGACACATTCTCAGGGTTCCAATGGGCTACTGCTCTTAACTCTGAAAAAGCTGATTCTGCTATTACACAACTGCTAGAGGTGATGGCACAAATAATATCTGACAATGCTACAGCATATGTCTCCACAAAATTGGAACAGTTTTTCAAATATTATAACATAAAGCATCTCACCAGTATGCCACACAATCCCACGGGACAATCAATGGTTGAGAGATCTAATAGAACACTTAAGGAAATGCTCCATAGACAGGATAGGAAGTCAAAACCCCCCAAACATAGGTTGCATAATGCTTTATTAACATTAAACTTTCTTAATGTCAGTGAGAAAGGACAAACAGCTGCAGAACAACACTGGACAAACGGAAAAACTGCTGAATTGAATCAGCCGGTATACTTCAAAGATGTACTAACCTCTGTATGGAAACCAGGACATGTGTTACGATTGGGCAGAGGTCTTGCATTAGTTTCCACAGGAGAAGGAAAACTTTGGATACGATCAAAGTTGATCAAGATTCTAGTTGAAAAGGAAAAACCTCTCGATGAGGAGAAATGACAGGTATTCTACTAAGGTATATTTCATAAACTAAATAGAAACCTCCCAAAGGAAAGGGAAGAGTTTTGCTTTTATCTTCACAGGAAAACAAATCTGCAGAAGGCAAAGGACACTGCATGGGTAGATACTTAAGAAGAGAAGGTAGTTATAACCATCAAACAAAAGGAACATGCCATAGGGTAAACTTTACAGCTGTCTCTCAGAGAACTCTATTTCTCCTAGTCCATATTCAATTAAACCAATGCTGGATTTAGAGGTGGATTTGGCTTTCCTCCTCTTAAAATCCAAGCATGTTGTTTAACTGAACTTTAGAGTTTCTGTATTGTATCAAGAAGCCAATTGATGTAACACAGAATAAGAGAAGAATTTGGGGACTGTATTTGTCTTTTCTTGGCTCTTTCAAGGTGTACACCCTCTCATAATTGTTATGCTCCCATGGTTGCCTTTTCTAGTATACATACTTACACAAGCAAACATTTCTCTGCTAACATTTATGTTTGAGTCCCACACAGTCAATGAAGATCTGCCTGATAGCAATCCCTGGATGCCCCGGAAGGAAAATGGGCCACACCTCCTCGACTGCAATGGATCCAACTTGCTCCATTTCAATGGACACTCTGGCCAGAGCTTCGGGTACTGGCTTCAATCAAGTTGAGAATTTCAAGCGAGATCTTCAATCAAGATAATCCCATCTAGCATGGACTGGATACAATCCATTCAAGACTTTCACTACACTAACATTTTCTCCCCACAAGGCTGTCGTCATCCCATTTTAGCAGGAAGTAACTTGGAGGATGCTACACTCCCTTTCCCCCATTGTTCAGGCTTGGACACTTCTTTCAGATGACTTTAGGGTTTAGTTAATATAGATAGGATGTGACATAAGCAGATTGTTGTATCTTCTTATATTTCACCTTTATGATTGTTAATTTTGGATACTTTACACTGTTAAGTTTTAATCCTCTTTTAGACTAAAAGGGGAATTGTAGGGGATGCTGTAGCCACACCTGCGAGGGCGTGGTCAGGGTGATGTAGGGAGGTGGAAGAGTGAGGGATAGGGATGCTCATGCAGTGGCCCTGCTTTCGCTTTCATTTTCGGGTTTGCAGTACTTACTGCTGCCTGCTGGCTGGCTAGGTCACTCTGTAAGTAAGGCTTTTCCCTATTAAATTCCCTTGCATTTTTATCTGGCTCCATATTGGTAATTTCCCACATTACCAAGTGGGTGTGGCCAGGATTTCCCCTATACTGGATAGCCTTTCTCAGTTTTGCTCTGATCTGGATCTTTCTATAAGGTAATTTTGCATAAGAGTGTTGAACTGAAAGGTAGATATGGGACCCAGACTAACTGGTACTCTTGGGGTGTGTATAAGTGCAACACTGCTGCAGAGCCTGCACACTGCCCGTGACCAGAGGACTCACTTTGCGAGAAACAGCAGCCAGAACTGTAGCTTCTTCTCTGGTAAAGACATATTGCTTTCCCAGTGTCTTTAAATCCCAGACAAGGAAGATGTGAAGGGTTAGAGGGTGATCGGAAGTTTGCCTAACATGACAAGATTGGTCATCATGAAAGCCAGATGCAGGCTCCAATGGTCATGGCCTATGTTCTGCCTTAACAAATGTTAGTTTTCCCTCAAGGATTCAATGTCCTTGTTTTGCTTCTGCTTGATTCTTGCTTCTCCTGTCTGGTTATTAGTAAGAAGTTGTTGGCTTCGAGCAATTCTAAAGGAGACGGAGTTTTTAGTTGGTGGTTTGTTTTAGTTCCAGATTTTGGAGATAAAGTATCATGAAACCCTGGTTGGCCTTGAACTCATGCTGTAGCCAAGGGTGATCTTGAACTCCTAATCTTCTTATATCCACCTCTCCAGTGTTGGAATTACAGGGGTGTGTACTATCACATGTCTTCGAGAGGAGAGGATCACAAAAGGCAGACATAAAAGAAGCATCTCAGAGTGTTTCTGAAGCTGTTTGCTACACAGACTTTTTAAAATGCCTCAAGTTTGTGCTATTCAGTCCTTCTTGACAACTGCCTGTGTCTAATAGAGTACGCTGTCAATTCATGTATGGCAAATAACTGAAGAACCATTCCCATACATCTATATAAATGCCAGAACAGAGAATGGTACCACAAGCCAGGCCCAGATTTCTGGGTTAGTGTATTCAGGAATATTCTACCTTTTTGATATTGGGTGATGACATTGTTCTGTACAAATGTGTTGGGCCAGATTCACAGCTATCCTGAGATGAATGCAGCCCATGAGCCACAGGTTGGATACACCTCTTAGAGTCTGTCTGTGCCTACACCATCTCTCCTCTTCTAATACAAATTTCTGTTGCAGTTACCCGTCGATCATTTCACCATTGAATGCTGTGAGTGTCAGTGTAGATGACTTCTTTACTTGTTTCAGAGGCTTTCAGACCTGAAAGAATATACTCAAGGACTGTACCCAGGGCCTCCATCTACACCTGAGTAGGATTTAGATGACAATATCCTGGATGCTGGGCCTGAGCCTGATGATATTTTTATAGAGGACCTGGGAAGGAATGAATTTGTTTTGCATATAGGAGTAATGCAATATGTGGCCAGCAAGCGACTTGTGACAGTTTTAAGACTTAGTGTATAAATTTTGAAACTTTCTTCATTAAGAAGTCACATCTCTGTACCAATCCTTCATGTCTGGGTGGGCTTACATTTCCATCAATAAAATATATCAGAAGGGACGTTAGGTCACTTCCAGGAGTAACTCATACGAAGCATGTTGCTTCTGCCTCATTGGCTAGAGCTCTCTCTCTCTCTCTCTCTCTCTCTTTCTCTCTTTCTCTCTCTCTCTCTCTCTCTCTCTCTCTCTCTCTCTCTCTCTCTCTCTCTCTCTCTCTGAGTCCCGTACTGCTATCAAGGTATCTGGCCAGTTTAGGGATACTGCAGTGTAAAGATTCCAAACTGTTGAGGCAACAACAAGTTAACTGTTAACAAGTTAACTGATGCAATTTTAGCCACTGAACCTAGCTAAGGAACCAAATACGTGAATGAGAAAGACTCCTGATCATTCTAGCTCTCAGCCTTGGTGTTGTGGGCAGACAGATCATCTTGGCCACCTGTCTAGATTTCTGGCCTGTAGGATCTGAGAATGACAAAGTGATGATCCTCAGTGAGTGTTCTAATTTTAGGGATGACTTACAGGACATGTACAACAATGAGCACCAGTCAAGGCAAAACATTACAACTAAATTGGGAATGAAATATGTATGTAAGGCCAATACGGGACTTCAGGAAGAGTCAACAGTTGGTGATCAATATAATTGTAGAATCTTATGTGAATGAAATAGCAGATGTAAGTGCTCCTAGCATGATGTCTGGCAATAAAGAAAAGGCTGTATTATTATGTCAAAAGAAACACATGCACATATTTTAAGTGATTATTCTTTGTGATCTTCTAGTGCCAATATTTAGGTCCAATGTTTTAAAACTATAAACTTCTATTTTGAAATTACAGAGGAACAAGGATGTGATTTATTGTTAAAGTCATGCAAATCCAGGGCCTCATCCCTTTCTTTTCTACAAACTTCATTTTTCCATCCTCCAAGACATTTTAATACTTAGGTAAAAAATTAATAAACTACAATGATGAAAAATTGACCCCATATGGAAAACCCTAATGAATGAAAAATTAGTATTATATCATAGAAAAGAGAAGTTAGAAATAATTTAATGGTTTAAAATATGACGGGTTTTCACATAGAGGGATGTTTTTGTGTGTGTGTGTGTGTGTGTGTGTGTGTGTGTGTGTGTGTGTGTGTGTGTGTATGTGTCTTTAATTCATAAAAGTCGAATGTAGGTCACTCCCGTAGAGAACTTCATTTTGGTTAACACTTTTTATAATCTGAAGTTTGGTCAACTGTACTTACTGCAGAGACTTGATTTAACTCAATTCTGCATACAGACACCACTGACACATGATTTAGAACTAAATGATTAATAAGGCCGCTTTAATTTCAACAGAGACAGTAACAGTACTTCCCAAGTATGCATCAAGGATCATTTAACAGAAACCAGGCAAGGATCTGTCTGTAGATACCACCTTATCTCACTTCTGTTCTACATGTGAGACTGGTACCAAAAGGCAAATCATTTTTTCAAGGTCACTGAGCTAGAAATCAAGCTGAGATTAAATGATAATTCAGTCTTACATATCTTCATCTTTATAAAGGAGACACAATAAAATCATATGTGGGAATTACATATGATATGACCACTCACAGGAAAAATTAACCTCTAGGTTGGGTTTTAACTCTATACATTTAGTAATACTCTTTTCGATTATAATAATGGAACACTGTTGAGAATACCATTGTTATCATAACTGTACAGTCCTAATGTCCATCAAATATATTCATTTTTCTGCCTGTATATGTTGGTAATTATAAAATATATACATGGAAAAACATATAGTACATACAAACCAAATGCAAATAAAATATTTTTAAACTTTAGAAATTCTTAAAGCATGTTATATTAATCCTATTAAAAATGGCTTTTCTATATACAATACATAATCTTTAAAAATCTCCCCGAAGAAACAAAACTCTTTGGTTCAGCAAAAGGACTCTATGTAAATATAATTTATTAAGGATGCACTTTCTTATACTGGGCCTCGAATATCTGGCTTAAATCTTCAGGAAATAGATTGCCGACTTTCTTTAAAGAATGAAAATATATGTGTGGAGTTGGTGAAGTGTAGGGGAAGCTGTAGTCACGCCTACTTAGGGGCTGGCTACAGGTGTTCCTGACCATGCTTGCGCGGGCATGGTCAGGGTGATGTAGAGCGAGACTTGAAGGGGACTTCGTCTCTCTTTCGGTTTCACTTTTGGGCTTGCCACGCCGGCTGGCTAGGTTGCTCTGTAAATAAGGCTTTTCCCTATTAAATACCCTTATATTTCCACTTGGCTCCGTATTGGTAATTTCCCACTATATCTGGGCTGGCTACAGCTTCCCCTACAGTGAAGTTTATTTTTCACAGAGAATATTATCATATGAAAATACAATCAGAAGTATGAATGACACAGGGATTAGGAATGGCACAGGCTGTTGTTTCTACCCTGCCAGACTGAAACCATAGAGAGAAATCTGTCATCATTTTGGAAGGAAGGGAGGAAGTGATTATGATCAACACCTACAAACACTCACTGGTAGAATTCTCAGGGACTGGTGTCCAGTGCATTGAAACTCTCAGATTCATTATTTGGAAGACTGACTTTAGAAAAGAGAAAGAGACCAGATTCTGAGTGTTCCTTTATTTCCAAAATCCTATCATGTCCCCAATAGCTTGTGCTATAATTATATACATTACTCAAATGCTTTTCAACAAAGCCACTAACTCTACAGAGATTACAAATACCAACATCTGCCAATGGACTACTCAAAAAAATAAAGGTGTTCATTCTATTCTTTGTGTTTACTAATAGGAGTAATAATAGGATTGAAAAATAGATCTCAGAGCTTGAAAGAATCAGCAATTTTAGCTATCAGAGTTCATGTACTTTGTCTTTGTTGAGAAGGAAATATCCTCAGTATTTTATTCCACCATGTTTTCTACTTTGATAGTGGAAATATTTTTTAATATAAGGTGAAACATTCCCAAAGGTCCAATAATTAGCAATAGTTTCTAAATGATTTTTAATAAAGTTTTTGAAAATTCTCTGAGGTCTCACAACTGATCAAAGGAAAAACAAAGTTTTTGTTTATTTTTTCAAGTTGTTAAAAAATAATGTAATTATCTGTTTTGATTAACTGACTTCCTTTAGTAACTGGTATCACTAGCTAATATTCAGATGTTTTCTTTTCCCTAGATGGCATCAGAAAAAACAATTTAGTGTATTTTTAGGTTAGAAGAAAGTAAAATTCTTCATTTTCTCGACTACCCAAGGTGTCTGGAAACCACCATTTGAAGACATCACAATATGTCCTTGGTTTCTGTTGACCCTGGAGAGATTCTTCTAAAGTTGTTCATATTCCTATTCTTCCTCCTAACTGGATGACTTAGGTGCTCAAGAAGAAAATACTCATTTTTTTTCCCTTAGGATTCTAGGCAGGAGAGTATGAGTTGGAGGTAGCAATAGATTTTAGAGAAAACTATGCTATGCCAACAAAAATAGGTCTGATGGTGTAAAGGGGAGGAGACAGCCTTTGGCGTCTGGGACAAGTACAGAATGGAATACAGGAATAATCCACAGCATATGAACGAGACACTCTCATTCAGAACCACATCGAGCCACTCTCCTTCTGTGACCCAGCCAGGGTTTTCTTCTCCCTAGCGATCTTCCAATGCTCTGAAGAGAGGAATAGTCATCACTGTATCTTTGGCCTCACAGTCCTCTTCTGTGGCATGCCATCACTTTTCTTCTGTCAGAAGTCTTTATCCCAGCCTGACATCTCATCTGGAGGCACCCCCCTTTCGGGAGGATACTTGTCAAAGTAGCTGTGATCTATCGGGCCACTGAGCTAATGGAGAAAGGATAAAGCAAAGGTGAGGACAAGGGTGACCAGTACATCCAGGTTAAGCTTGCTCTATCTGAGTGTTAACATCACACTGGAGCCTCTTATATATTACACATGAGAAAAGATGGCCAATTGACTGTCTTACCTCACAGCCCCAGCCCCATGAGATCATTCCATTAAAAGCAAATGATTTTATTGTTGGGTACATTCATCAGGAGCTGGCAAAAATGAGGAAGTATTATCTAAAGAAAAGCTGAAATAAGTACCATCTACCTCCTTTTATCAAGCAATATTTCCAAAACAATTTTTAAATAAAAATTTATCAGAGTTCCTCTAACATTTAGGTTTCCTACCAACATTGAATTTGAACTGTCAATTCATCCTTATAAAGTATTCAAAATAGTTTACAGATGGACAACCCAAAATCTTAGTGACACTGAAATGTCACTAAGAAAATAAATGACTCTGGTTTGAAATTCTTTACTTAAAACAAATTACATAGCACCTACCTAATTAAATCATTAATGATACCATTGTGATTTTCTATGGTGTGTTGGGGGTTTGAGGGCCACTCCTGGGATTGTCACCACTATGCATAGTGGCTGTCATACTGGTCAGCATAGGTTAAGAGAAAGTGAAATATCACATGACTTGGGAGAAATGTGTCAAGAACTACCAAATTTATGTGAGTGATGTCTGAAAGAAGTGTGGAAGCTGTGTCTTCCATTGTACACTCCTTCATTGATGGCTCAAAGTTTTCACAAAAGTTAATAGCAGCAGAGAATGAAATTTCTATTCTGACATATTCACATAAAATAAAATGTGATTTTACCTAATTTCTTGGACTACACTTACTATAATTGAAAAACTGTAGAAGAAGATTTGATCATTTAAAACATACACCGACATTACAACACTCCTTATTTTTCCTTTTTCATTCTGTTCTACCTATATAACTTTTCTTTAAAAAAAAACCAGGAAGTTACCTGTTAATTTATTTCATGGAATTGAATTTTTACCTTAAAATTTTAATAACTTTATATTATACTCAACTTAGTTATAATCACATCCATTTATTAAAATTAAGACAAAATTTAGAAAGTTAAAATTCTTCTCTTAATGGAAAATAGTTTTATGATTGATCATCGTTCTTGCCTATTCTTTATATGCCTTATATTTTATTTTTCCTAGTTCCATAATAATATAATTATTTCTTTTAAATATAGTTATAATTACATTTTAGTAGCGTGTGTTATCAAAGGACAAATGTATTACAACTCTTACTGTAATTAATAATAAACTACTTTTCAGCTGTGTATCTGAGCAACTCTGATGACTTTGGGATTTAGGGAACACTGGCATAAAATTAATTTCTGAGAGGTTACCTTAGTGCTATCAAGTAGGTAATACTATTATTCTTACTTGTGTGTATTCATGGAGCATATGTGAGTTTGTTACACATGGGGGGGTACTGCATATCTCACATTTGTGTACATGCCTGTGCGTGTCAGAGGCTGATGCCAGGTGCCATTGCTCACTACTTTCCACCTTATGTTTTGAGACTGTGTCTCTCCCTGGACCTGGAGCTGATCACCTTTGTAAGAATAGCTCACTGACGAGTTTCAAGGATCCTCTTCTGCTTCTGTCTCCCCAACCACAGGATTAGTAGTAGGACAGTAATTGTAGTGTGTAGGACACACTATAATGCACAGTTTTTTATGCAGACATGGGGGCTTCAGGCTTGTGTGCTAAGCACTTGAACAACTGAGTCTATTCTCCAGCCCCAGAAATACAATTCAAGTTCCTATAAAATAAATTGCTAGGAGAATCACCTAATAAGAAACAGTTCAAAAAAGCACCTAAATTCTCTTGTGTATATGCTATCTCTCTCCCTCTCCCTTCCCTCTCTCTCCTTCTCATCTCTCAAAATATATTTGTTTTAAAAACAAATTGCTACATACTTATCAAAGGAGTGTCATAGCAAACACCATACCTCTCTTCGTAAAGGTGATGGAAGGTTCCGTGCTTTCAGCCCCTCCCAGTTAAAACCGTTTAACCACCTAAAATGAGAAAAATATGGAGGATATTACTTTCATAATAAATGAACAGCATCACGTAATAAATGAATAGCATGTCATCTAGTAATCCATTTTGTCACTCCCTATCTCCAAAAGTGCTGTTGCAAGCAGCTGGAAGTTAACAGGGAAGGAGTTGTTTTGATCCATTTCATGTTAAATCCATGCCTACTGGGCACTCACCCAGCCCAGTAACCATCCTAGATATTTCCTTGTCATAGTTAGATTCATAACTTATGGTTTATCACCTCTCCAGACTTTCAGATACCCTCTCATCTGAGACTCTCATCTTTATGATATCCTCATATCTTTTTGTGATTTTTACTTTTAGATTTACTTGTTTTATTTTATGTGTATAAGGATTTTTTTTGCCTGCATGCATGTATGTGCATATCTAGAGGTCAGTAGAAGGTGTAAAATTTCCTTGAATTGGGGTTATAGATAGTGGTGAGCCACTATGCAGTGTGAGCTCCTTGGGTGGAACATATTCCAGCCTGCTCCTATCAAGAGTAGTTCGGAAGCACAAATTGGAGTTGAAGGGTTTAAAAGAATGAAGAAGAAAACTCAAAGCTGGGTGGGTGGAGTTGAGTGTGGAGAGAGTGGATTTGATAGCAGTGAAGCAGTTAATATGATCAAAATTCATTGTATGAAGTTCTCAAAGAATTAATAAAAACATGGTTAAAAATAAAACATAAATCTTAAAAACAAAAATGACTGAAGATGTATAAGAAACTGTGAAAGGAAGGACAGCTCAGATCAATGCCAGATCATATTCAGGTGCTTTGTTGGAGTTTAGGGCACATTAAATTTTGGATTTCATTACATTACAAAATGTTGGGAAACAACATAATCTGGTTCTTAAAAGGTAACTATGGTCATCTAGAGAATGACCACAGGGGCACAGTGGTGCAGTGGTGGCGACTAAAGGTAGGATACCTTTAGGAGTCTGTCACTGTCCTCTTGTAGCCACGCCAGAAGTTAAGCCTTCCCTCCTTTTACAGGCTCACCTCACTTGTGAGTTTTGGTTTAGTCCTTGACTGGATTTCCCAATGCAAAGCTGAGTTTAGCAATGGATTGAGAACTAGTGCATTACACTTTAGCTGTCATTTTGGTAGAAGCTCCTCCAATTCTAGTTAAGAAGCGGGAGTCAGACAACGTTAGCTCATGTCTGCTTATCCTTTGTCCCTACGGGAAGCCATATGGTTTTCCCTAGGACACACTTATCAGTCTAGGCAGTGTGTGGGGCTCCCTCTTCAGACATTGCAGGGTGCACATTTCTGCAGGATCTTCTTTTGCCATCAAATACAGGAACCATTTCCAGCATATCTCTCAAAGCTCTTTATCCAAGGAACCCCAGAAATATTAATGCTATCCATCTCTGTTGTTCTACTGAAAAAAATAGCCTTGGATTGCTTAACATACTTGCTGCAATTTGGCTAATGAGGACAATTATTTAGCATGAGTGGCCTTTGAGATTGGCTGCATTTTATGCAATGCAAGTGCCAGCACACACTCAATGTCATGTGAGTAACATTCTGCAAAGAACCGCTGACAGTGACAGAAAATGCTTGTTTCCAGGAGATTTGTAGAAGTTATTCTCAAAAGTAATGGTAAAGTATGTGACATCTCTTCCTGCCAGGAAATGTGTAATTATGTGCACCCAGTTTTACTCACCTCCCTTCAAAATGGATGTTGGGAGAAAAAAAAAGATGCCTCATTTATGGGTTAGCTAATGAACAAGGAGGGCAAAGATGATTTAATAAAGAATGCACAGATTGTAAAATTCATATAATAGGTGCTATGCTTAGGTATACTTTTTTTAAAAAAATTACAAAACTAGAATGAAAAGTTTTCTTTTAAAAATTAATTTTGGACAGAGTAGGAAAATCTAACAACCATTAAAAAGAATTTTTAAAGATGTACTTTACTATTTTTAATAATAAAATTGTGTGCGTGTGTGCCTCCGAATGCGTGTGTAGACAGACTTCATTTCA
The DNA here is from genome assembly GCF_003668045.3 of Cricetulus griseus. Classification (NCBI taxonomy): domain Eukaryota; kingdom Metazoa; phylum Chordata; class Mammalia; order Rodentia; family Cricetidae; genus Cricetulus; species Cricetulus griseus. The sequence goes on from NW_023276807.1 coordinate 161,092,575, forward strand.
ATGCAGATGCCCAATGAGGAGGCAAGAAAAGGGTGTCAGGTCCCCTGAGGCAGGACTTAGAGGAAGTTATGGGCTTCTGACATAGGTGTTGGGAACTGAACACCTCTGCAAGAACAGTATTCATTCTTTACCATTGAGCCATCCATCCCTCTAGCCCCTAAAAGAAGGTTGCTATTGTTGAATTTTAAGAACATACTGGGTAGTAAAACAGGGAGATTTATACGAAGTTTAAAGTCCCTTTTATCTAGAGAGATACACATAGGCTTCCCCACAGACACCCTGAAGCTATCCCCTAGCTTGCTAGCTTAGAAAAAGAGACAGAAGAAGAGAAGAATAGAAGAAATTCTGATTTTTAGCCCGGAGAGCAGTACTCAATCTGTTGTCTCTTGTCAACTGTCCCCTGCATTCTGATTCTGAAGCCCTCTATGTGGTGGCAGTAATTCTGCCTGTTACAGAGAATGGACAAATCGACCCTCACAGGGAAGAAAAGTCAAATAACAGCATCCATTTGCATGCACACCCTGCCACAATCTGACTGCTACATAGGAATGAGCCTCAGGTAAATAAGAACAATATAAAGCCAGAGCTTCTCTGCAATTAGATCCCTTCTGCTTTCCAACCACCACAAAGCAAAGCATGAGGACTCCTTAATGAGAAAGAGGGGGCATGATAGTAAGAATCACTTCAATTGGTGGGACACCTGTCTTTATGAATAGTGTGTATGTATGTCATTTTATAATGAGAAAAGAAGCTGTGGTAACAGTATGAGGCACAAGAAGATGAATTGGATTTTAAGGCCAAGAGTGAGCTTTGCAGCTGAAGGCCATCCAGAGGATGACACAGAATAAAGTATTACAAGTGTTTTAATGTCTGCAGAGTTCCAGATGAGTCTGTCTTATGTCTCCCTCTCTCCTATTCCTCTCCTTCCCTCCTTTTCTTTCTAATTCCCTCTATGGGGGAGCTTGGTTTCACAATGGTGAACACAGGGCTTGATGGCAAAGGGGGATCATGAATTCAGACAGCAGGACTGGTGACTTAGAATCTATTTAGTTATTTATGTATTTGCTCATTTTGCAGCTACTGTTAAGGAAAACAAACAACAGTCACAGCCTCTTTTTGGGCTCACGCTGCTAATGTCCTCCTGTAGTGAAAAATACCACTAGAGGGTGAAGTGTGTGGCTTGGGGATGCACGTGTTTAGCATGCATGGAACACTAGATTATATCCTGATCCCCAGCACACACACACACACACACACACACACACACACACACACACACACACACACACAGAGAGAGAGACGAGAGAGAGAGAGGAAGAGAGAGAGAGAGAGAGAGAGAGAGAGAGAGAGAGAAACACCACCCCTCAATCTGAGAGGAAGAAAGCATTGCAGGTGTTTTTATTTTTATTTTGGAAAGTGAACAATATATCAGCATAGTCAAAGGCTTGCAATGATGAAATTCTCACAATTATGTATGGGACCATCAAAGTAGGGTTACATGTGAGAGTTTCTGTTTGAAAATTGTAAGCAAAAATGAAAACATCCTGAAAATTCCTGGTCTTACCAAGGATTGTTTAAAAAGCATAAATCTTAAAGGCTCAAAATGCCACATTTGAATATTTAATGAAATTAGAGGGAATGTCAAGTTAGTTATAGGGGGAGTGTCTAGCAGCCATTAAAGGGGAGTGCTAGATCACCCAAGAGAACGACTCATTGTGGGTCAGTGCAAATCAATGTACATTTGTAAATTGAGGTTTCAGAACTTAAAGAAACATTCAAGGACATTATATTTAAAATGAATATGCAATATTAGTTAAAACTGAAAAAGAATACAGGTGACTTAAGATAAGTCATGTACTGACAAAAATTAATGTCATTTGAAAATATACTAAATAAAAAAGGTTTAACAACCTAAACTACGGAACATTGTAAGTGATACAGTCACCTATTCTCCCGGTTGTGGATGCCGTGGTTCACAGCCACAGCCTGACATGGTAAGAGAGGACATCACTCATAACTCATTGCAGAAAGGATTCTAAGATGTCAGGATATGGTTTCTGTGTGGAGCTATTTAGACATTAACAGGCTTTAAAGATGCTGGTGCTGGGCCCCTCCCCCATAGCGCACAGCATGTAAAGCCAAGGACTGGAGCTGCAGGACTTCAGTTATTTTTAATTGACCTGAGTCAAATCTCTGGCCCTGGAGATGTGACCTCCTGAACTGCTCAGAAAGCCATCAATACTATCTACAACAGGATGCAGAAACCCCAAACATTGTAAGACTGCTGTCTAGCAGAAGCTTTGACAAATCCTTACCCCTCCTGCAAGAGTGAACCCAAGTGAGGTTGTCAACGTGGGCAGGAAAATGCCCCTCGGGGAAAGCTGTCTGTTCCCAGGCTGAAGGGATAATGGTAAAACATAACTAAACATATGAGCCAAAGCAATGGTCCTGCTGGCCTTGTGTACTGTCCCCTGGCATGAGAGGGCTCTTCTCTACAATGGTCCCTTTGGCCACTGCACACCCTTATCCCTTGAAATTTCCCCTGTCATTTACACTACACTTGTTTCTTGTGAATTCATTTAATGGAGTTTTAATGGTTGAAGATGTAGATGAGGCCAGAGAAAAATCTCACCATACTTTCTACTAAATGCATTGCTTTCACAACACCATAAAGTAAAAACTCACTAGTCGGTGTTGTTTAGCAGTGGGTCAAACTATATCATTATCTTCTGCTTCTCTTTGAGAATTACAGCCTACTTTATTTTATAAACTCAATGCCAAAAATTAGATTTAATTCCTTTACAAAACTAGTTAATAATAATAAAAACAACAGTGGATAAAAACTTTTTCTATAACTGAAAGATGTGATTTTATAACCTTTAAAATAACTTTGCTCATTTTTCATATGAATGCCCAACATTTGAGAAATCATATTGAGACTGATTTGGGCAACTACAACTAGCAAACAACAAAGAAAAACTGAATGCCAAAACATCCAAAAGTTGAAAGCCTGTAAAGTGAACATGGTGGTCTCCTGAGAGAACCTGTCACAATCACCTCATGTGTGTTTGATACCAGATAGAGTCATTTGAGAAGAGGGAACCTCAACTGAGAAAATGCTTCCAGCAGATTGGCCTGTGGGCAAGCCAGTAAGCAGCACTCCTCGATGGCCTCTGCAGCAGTTCTTACCTTGACTTTTCTGGATAACGGTCTACAAGCTGTCAGATGAAATAAACCCTTTCCTCCCCAAGTTGCTTCTGGCCATGGTGTTCATCAAAGCAATAGAAACCCAAATTAAGACACCTGGTCATTCTATATATTTCTATGTTTATCTTGGCAACAAAGAAAAACAGTACCTGTGTTTCTTAATGTCATTGATCCCATTCTTCAGATTCCCCAGCCTTTCTGTTGGGTTTTGCCTGAAATAATTTATGAAAGAAGTTTATAATGGCAATATTTGAGTGATTTTAGATAGGGGAGTAACATTTGTTTTTTAATTCATTGACTCAATAACTTTCATCAGATCCTACAGTGTGGGTCAGCCACTTGAGCACAGGAAGAGAACAAAGTCACAGCCCTTCCACATAGGATTCACAGCCGAGTGTTGATACATCTATCAGTTCATTATATGAGCTGCGAATAGATGCTGAATAAATGCTACCTTTCAAACTCGGCTAAGAGAACTGGGAAATGCCTTAGAGTTTCATTTACATCCAAGCTGCAATCTTAGAAGTCTGTAGGTGGTCGTTGGTGATGCTCAAACTAGGTCTGATGATTTTACTAACTTTAAATCCTTCAATATTTTTAAAAAATGGAGCAGGGGGTACCACAACACATTGTAGTTTAAGCAAATCAAAGCAAAACAAAAACCTCTGGAAGTCTCTAATTTTTTTTCTGAAAAAAAAATGGTGGTTTCTATAGTAAGTACAAGGCTGGAATATTTTAAAAGAAAACTGGAGAAATTCTATTTTTTAAAGACTATTGGGGGCTGGAGAGAACACTTACTGACTGTTCTTCCAGAGGACATTAGAGTCCTAGCCCCCACATGACAGCTCATAATCTGTTACCCCAGCCCCAGGAGGCACAACATGGCGCATAGACATGCATGCAAGTAAAATACCCATACACATAAAATGAAGCTAAATAATTCTTTTCTTAAAAGCTATTTTTAAAAACAGAAAGAAAAGAAAATGAATATTAAGGAGCTAGAGATACAGCACAGTGGTTAAGAAAACTTGCTGCTCTTCCAGAGGACCTGGATTTGGTCCTCAGCACCCATATGACAGCTCACAACAGTCTGTAACTCCAACTCCTGATCTGATGACATCTAGCCTCTCAGGGTTCCAGTTATGCACCTGTACACTCAGTCAACCCACACACAAAATTTTGAAAAATATTTTTTTAATTTAAAAACTTCCTTCAGTTATAACAGCAACATAAAAAGTTCAAGCAGTGAACACAGAAACCTAACTGTGAAGCATCTACACACTCCACAGCAGGTGAGTGAAAGCCTTCACACTTCCTCCAATGCTAGGCATTACTGATGGTCATTCTCACCTGCAAAGCCTCCGGATCAAATCCTCAGGTCGCCTTGTTATCTTTCTAGGGAAGTCCATTTTTTCAATTCCTTTGAGAATCAAATTGTAGGTCATCATTTGGTCTACCCCAGAAAAGGGTGGGCTGGAGAAGATGTAAAATAAGACACACTTCAATGAGTGCCTAAGAGAACTTCACTTTTCTTTTCCTACTTCTCTTCCTCCTTTTTCCTGACTCTCTAATCCTCTCCTCCCTTGTTAGTTACTTTACAACAGATTTGTATATATTCTGGAAAAGCCTTTCATATCACTTAAATGATACACACAGTTACATGTCAAGTGGTGATAATGACTATGAAGAAAGCCATGGAGATAGAGAGGGAGAGTAGATGTGACTTTTTTTTTCTTCTTTTTTTTTTAAGACCGTGAGTAGAAAAACCCTCTTCTTTGAGCTGACAAAAGAGAAGAAGTCTGACTGGACAGAGGGAGTGGATGAGCTACACACTTGTTTGTGGGCACTGAGTTCTGAGACAGGAAGTGTGAAGGAATGCGTTGGGAGTGGGCAGCAGTGGGCAGCGTAGATGGTGGAGTGAGTAAGCTTTGAAGGGTGTGAGAAATTATAACAGCATCATATGTATTTAGTGGGCTACCGTAAGGATCTGGGGATACATTCTGAGTCAGCAGTATTACTTATAGAAACTCCAGTCATCTGTTTTAAAACAAGAAATAAAGTACGGTGTGGGGTGGTGAGCCTGGAAGGCTGGCTGTGGGAAGTGGTGCTAGAGGTGGTGAAACAGTCAGGGCTCTATCTAGGCTGGGAAATGTACTAGTTATGTCCATTTGTTAAGTTGAACATTGAAGGGATGATACCTGGTCACTAATGAAGCTAATTAGGTTGAGGTTGGGTCATCAATGAATAGGTTTAGTGACCTTCTGAGACAGAATGCTGGCTGTCCATCTTGTTCCTAGTGAGGATCCCATAATTAGTCAGGTCTACCAGAAGACAGGCCTCACTGGAACTCAGCTCTTTGCTGAGGCTTCCATCCTCCCAAATTGCAAGAAATCAATGATAAAAGAAAAAGCTACCCAGCTTACAGTATTTTGTTTTAGAGCCTAAGCTAAGATTGATGATAAAGCTAATAGGATTTGCTATTGTAGTAGATGCAATGTGAAAGACAGAAAAGTGATTCAAGAACAATGTTTGAGCCTTTAATCCCAGCACTTGCACTTGAGAGGCAGAGGCAGGAAGATCTCTGTGAGTTTGAGACCAGCCTGGTCTACAAGAGCTAGTTCCAGGACAGCCTCTAAAACCACAGAGAAACCTTGTCTGTGGGGTGGAAAACAATGTTTGGCAGGAGTGCCCACAGAACGAAATTATTGTCACTAAGAGAGGCAAACTAGGATAGAGGCAAGAGGTGTCATTTGGATCTAGGCTATCTCCAGAGACCTGGTCCCCAAGCTGTTCCACAATGGGGAAGCAATGGAACCTTTGAAATGAGGCATACTTGAAGAAAGTTAGGCCACTAGGGAGATGACCTTGACTGGGATATTGATATGCTCATCTCCTTCTTACCATGTTCTGGCCACCACACAGTGAACAGAACCCCTTTGCCACATGCTCCTGTCATAATGCACCATGTCCCCAAATCTACAGAGTTAATGAGCCATAGAATGATACTAGGAACTAGAATAAATCTTTTCTTACTCATAAATGATCTCGGGTGTTTGGCCAGAGCAATGGGAAGTCAACTGACTCAACAGTGGTGCAGCTAGTTATAGGGGAAACAAATCAGGATTGTTTTCCAGAACCACATGGAACTGCTGGGCAGGGAGCTGGATTTATGAGCCTAGCATTGAGGAAAGTCACTAAGGCATTATGACTTGGGTCATGTCATATGGTTTATGGCCGTAGGACTTGAGGATATTACCCTATGAGTGTTAGATAGAAAAGAGGCCATGAACTGACTGGTCCAATGTTAATCTATCAGGAAAATGAGAAGAATCTGGAATGCAAACAGTGAAAGAGCTATTGGTGTAGGTTAAGGAAGCCCTGGAAACCACCAAGGAGAGTATTTCAAGGAATTCTGGGTAAAACTTGTTGAGATGTAGCCACCAAGTTGAGCAAAATTTTCATTCATATATCACTTTGATTTCTAAAACACCTTCTTGTCTGGTCTAGTATGCCATTTAAATTTTGAAAATTAAAGATGATCTAACTACTCTGTTACAGCTTAACCAGGCTTGCACCCTATGGAAACCAATAGTATTCACCCTTTATACAAAAAAGCAAAGGCAAAGAAACAACTTTACAATAACCTATGCTTCATTTGTGAAGAAAATGAAGGAGGAAACAGAGCTATTGATATGACATCTTCAGTGAACACAGATAGATACATATTGATAACTGTGTTACTTCCTTTCTTTAGTTTTTTTTTTTCTTCATTTTCCCTTACATACTTAAACACCAGATCACACAATTAAAAATGGACTTTTCTTTTGCCCTACCCTGAAAATGTTCGGCAAAACATCCTTTACGACAGTTCAAGGCCACCTTAGCAATTTCAGGCTATGGTGCTTTCTCTCCCTCCTTTATTTCCCCCAGTTTATTTTGCTACTCTATATGACACATTTCCAGATGACAAAGACTGACGTGTCTATTCTCCAGCAGCTCCAAGAGCCACTATGTCACTACCTCTCCCCTAGAAACTTCTACGATGAGGAAGAAAAATATTGCAAAGAACCCAAAGTTAGCCACACCTTAACAAACTTGTCTTTCTCAATAACTACCTGGAAATTTTCCATTCTTCCATGCACATCTTAAAGATGAATATTTAAATATGGTTATAGATGATGACTAGTGATTCAGATAAAATATAGATTTTCATTTCCCCAGTGCAAAGATGTGAACCATGACTTAGGTAATTTAACACCAAGTTAAATACTTAAATTCCAGTATTTAAGAAGTTTAGGAAAATCATAGCTCAGTGGCAGAGGATTTCTCTAGAGTGTGTAAAGCCCTGTTTAGGTCCTTACTGTTGCAAAAAGAAGAAACTTAGACAAAATTCTATGAAATTCTGTTTTGTTTTGCATGTTGATATTTACACTAACAATGCATTTCAGTATTTCTTAGAAAATTCCTAGTCAAATCTCTCTGCAACTAATGTTAAAAGCACAACTGGCTATAAAGGGCCATAAAGCATGCATGTGTCATGGAAAGTACGTCACAGAGAGGGCCAGAAGATCTGGGATCAGATTACTGATATCAGGCAGACAGTTTTGTGGCTTAGTTGTCTAAGTTATATAATTTAAACCATGAAATAATCAAAACATGTGAATCATAAAATAATAATAAAAATTCCTACCTTATCTAATTCACACAAGGGTATGAAAAATAAACTAGATTCTATGTATATGTGCTTCATAAAGAGTGAAGTATTTCACACATGTGAAGGCTGTGTTGCCTGTGTATATGTGTGCATTTGTGGTTGACCATGCTCACACTGCACTGTGTTAAATATTTAGAGCCACAGAAGATTCATTAAACCCATCTTTTCATCTCTTTGGGAATGACAATTTACTCTTAACTGCTAAAACCCATGCTGTGTCTTGACTGTTCATTAGCACCTTGGAAAGGAGTTGGCAGGGTATTTACAATTTAAATTCAGCATTGTAGCTTTCTCTTAGCATTTCTGGTTAATGACATGTGGGGAAGAATCTGGCTAAATTTAGTTTGATTGATCAATGAATTTTACTGAGCTAGGAAAACAGCTTTCATCATTAATTTAAAAAGAAGGAAATTCTACCAAATCCAAAGCTTTCATTGTTTCTGTTCCTGGATTATAAAACCTTCACATAGTTAATGTGTCATCTGTAACAATGCAACTTGCCATTTTAGGTAAACTGTAACAATTCTATACACCTTTGCTTTAGCTTTCTGAATCCTTTATGTATATTTTAAACTCCCTATCCAAGCTGGTGTTTGAAGAAACATACAGAGGAAAAAGAAAAGTTTTAAAAAAATATTTTCAGATAGTTAAATTTTGGATTTTACATTTTTATCATTAGTGGGTTATTTTGTGCTGCTCTGAAGAAAAGGCTGGGCAAAACTGAACAAAGTGCAGTCTCACACTTACTTGCCAGTTAGAAGCTCATATACTAGAATTCCCAGGGACCAGAAGTCCACACTGAAGTCATGTCCTTTGTTCAGAATGACCTCAGGGGCCACATACTCTGGAGTCCCACAGAACGTCCATGTTTTCTGCCCGGAGCCAATTTTCTTAGCGAATCCAAAGTCAACCTGTGACAGAATGTCAAATGAAGCTGAATATGTTATAAAACAAATTCTGCTTTTAAATTTTTTACTAACTCTGAGTTTTATACAACCCAAACTTTCCTACACACACACACACACACACACACACACACACATTCCTTTGTAAGTCATATGTCAATCAAGTTGTTAAGAGAAAGTTTCATTATATATCCCTCACCTCATTACCCTTGAAGACAATTCAAAATCATTCTTATGCTCCCAGAAAACAAGTCTGAAGTATATTTTAATTTGCTGGTTTATTCAATGGGTTGACTAGAGAAGGGGAAAACGACAGAAATATGTGCCTTTACCCCACCAGGGATTAAAATAATTGCAAAGTTGAGAGTTTGAGAAAGAGTCTATTGCTAGGAAGGGAGTTGTAAACATCTACCTAGCACTGGTCACAATGTGTACCTCCTGTCTATCTCACCGGTCAGAAACAAAGTCAACAGCATCTTTCCCTAGTTTGCTCTGAGCTCTGAACACTTTTGGTCCCCACTAGCGAGGTGGGTGGTAGCTAGTACCAACATTAACTTGCTGGAAATGTAGGGTCAGTGCCCACTCTGACTTAGACTTTCTTCTATTTTTATCATACTGAGTTGACCATGAGAATCTGGGTCCTGGGAAAATTTTTGCACACATAGTTAACACAGCATTCTATGATACATAACAGGAAAGAAAGCATAAACTCAAAGTAAAGAGAAAAAAAGAGCTAAAATCCAGAACATTAGGAAGATAGGGCTGTGAGAGGGTGGGTGACACCAGGAGGTGACACCTGTGGTTGTCCCTGACTAGGGGTTAGGAACTCTCCCCTGGTAAGGAGTCCCTACTCCCCTCCTCTGCCTTGTAGGATGTATCTCTCACTTCTCCAAACTTTTACCCAGTGAACTCTGTGGAACAAACAAGAAAGGAGGCCAGAGCCTCAGTAGTCCCTCACTGAAACCCAGCCCTGCAGAACAACAACTGGCTTCCACAAAGGGAAGGTGAACTCATACCCACTCATCTACAGTGTGTACTGATTTTGCTTTAACTTACTTCTACCTCCTTCAGGCAACAGGCATAGAAATTATTTCTGGGCTCACTGTGCCCATGTTAATGGCTGCTTTGCATGTGGCTAATTTCAATAACATAGCAATAATTTATGCTTAAAAATGGAGAAAGTTGACCCCTGTCCACACTCTGAGTGTCCACCCTGAGTCTGGACACACCTTACCCCTGTCCATACTCTGTCCTCTGTCCTGCAGCGGGCACCTGAGCCTCAGGTGAGTCTGGGCGATGCTCTACACTGCCAACCTCCCCCATCAACCCCTGCTCACTTCTTCCTGAACCCCCTCTGACAAGAGTGGACTTGCCTAGACCAGGAAGGCCCACCCTGAGTCCTGACACACCTTGCCCTTGTCCACCCACCACCCTCTGATATCCAAAGGCTGAGCCCTGTGCCTGCCACCAGAGAGAGGGAGAGACCCCACCTGCACTCACTGGAAGAAGGGATGGGAAGAAGACAGAGTAAGAACACACTTAACAACAGTACAACCAATATGACACTACCAGAATCTAGGGACTCCACACCATCAAGATCTGAAAAGCCCAACACAGAGGATGAAGAAGAGATGGACCTCAAAATTATCTTAGGAAGATGATAGAGACTTTTAAAGAGGAAACAAGAAAATCCCTTAAAGAAATAGAAGAAAAAACAAGCAAAAAATTACATGAAATGGAGGAAAAGACAAAGCAAAAAATTCAAGAAGTAAACAAATCTCTTAAATAATCTAAAGAAAGCCAAGAAAAAAAAAACAACCAAACAAGTGAAGGAAGCACTTGAAACAGTTCAAAGAATGAAAGCTGAAATAGACACAATAGAGAAAACACAGAACAAGGGGATGCTGGAAACAGAAAGGCTGGATAAATGATCAGGAACTAAAGATGTGAGTATACCCAATAGAATTCAAGAGATGGAAGAGAGAATTTCAGTTGTTGAAGACTTGCTAGAGGATATACAGACATCGACCAAAGAAAATCTCAAGACCAACAAATCCCTAACACAAAATATCCAGGAAATAAGGGACACCAAGAAAAAAGCCAAACCTAAGAATAATAAGTATAGAAGAAGGTGAAGAAATACAGCTCAAAGGTACAGAAAACATATTCAACAAAATCATAGAAGAAAAATTCCCCAACCTACAGAAGGATATGCCTATGAAAGTACAAGAAGCTTACGGAACACCAAACAGACTGGACCACAAAAGGAAGTCCTCTTGACACATAATAATCAAAACATCAATCCTACAGTATAAAGAGAAAATATTAAGAGCAGCAAAGGAAAAAAGGCCAAGGAGCATATAAAGGCAGACCTATCAGAATCACTCCCGACTTCTCAATGGAAACTTTGAAAGCCAGAAGGTCCTGGATAGATATCCTACAAACACTAAGGGAGGATGGAAGCCAACCCAGAATACTGTACCCAGAAAAACTTTCAATCACTTTAGATGGAGAAAACAATATATTCCATGAAAAAAAAAAAAAACAGACTTAAACAATACATATCCACAAATCCAGCACTACAGAAAGTTCTGGAAGGAAAATTCCAACCTAACGAAGATAACTACACTCACAAAAACATAGGCAATAGATAATCCAATTTTACCAAACATGACAGGAGAATGAAATACACACACACAATGACACCACTAACAATAAATCCAAAACAAACAAGAACCAACAATCAATGGACATCAATATCCCTCAATGTCAATGGTCTTAACCTGCCTATAAAATGATACAGGCTAATAGAATGAATACAAAGACAGAATCCATCCTTCTGCTGGGGAAAAGATTTTCCAATCAAATCGGTCCAAGAAACAAGCTGGTGTAGCAATCCTAATATCTAACAAATTAGACTTCAAACTAAAATCAATCAAAAGAGATGAAGAAGGGCATTTCATACCCATCACAGGAAAAGTTCATCAAGATGAAGTCTCAATCATGAACACCTATGCCCCAAATACAAAGGCACCCTCATTTGTGAAAGAAGCATTACTAAAGCTCAAACCATACATAAAACCACACACTTATTGTAGGAGACTTCAACACCCTGCTTTCACCACTAGACAGGACCACCAGACAGAAACTTAACCAAGAAACAAAGGATCTAACAGAAGTTATGACCCAACTTGGTTTAACAGATATCTATAGAACATTCCATCCAAACACAAAAGAATATACGTTCTTCTCAGTGCCACACGGAACCTTCTCTAAAATTGACCACATACTTAGCAACATAGCAAACCTCCACAGATACAAAAGAATTGAAATAACCCCCTGTATCTTATCTGATCACAATGCTTTAAAGCTAGAATTCAACAGCAATACAAACAGCAGAAACCCTACAAATTCGTGGAAATTGAATAACACCCAATTGGGTTGAGGAAGAAATTAATGACTTCCTAGAATTTAATGAGAATGTAGACGCAACATACCCAAACTTATGGGACACTCTGAAAGCAGTGCTAAGAGGAAAGTTCATAGCACTAAGTGCCCACATGAAGAAACTGGAGAAAAGTCACACTAGAGAATTGACAGAACAACTGAAAGCTTTAGAGCAAAAAGAAGAAACTTCACCACGGAGGAGTAGACACCAGGAAATATTGAAACTGAGGGCCGAAATCAATAAAGTAGAAACTAGGAAAACATTACAAAGAATCAATGAAACAAAGAGTTGGTTCTTTGAGAAGATCAACAAGATAGACAAACCTCTATCCAAACTAACCAAAAGGCAGAGAGAGCATGCTAATTAACAAAATCAAAATGAAAAGGTGTACATAACAATGGACACTGAAGACATCAAGAGAATCATCAGGTCATACTTTGAAAACCTGTACTCCACAAAATTCGAAAATCTAAATGAAATGGACAATTTTCTGGATAGATATTACTTACCAAAATTAAATCAAGAACAGATAAACAGTTTAAGTCGTCCTATAACTCCTAATGAAATAGAAGCAGTCATCAAAAGCCTCCCAACCAAAAAAAGCCCAGGGCCAGATGCTTCACTGCAGAATTCTACCAGAAATTCAAACAAGAGCTAATACCAGTACTCCTCAAACTGTTCTACACAATAGAAGCAGAAGAGACATTGTCAAATTCTTTTTACGAGTCTACAACCACTTTGATACCCAAGCCACACAAAGATACAACTAAAAAGAGAACTATAGAACAACTCATGAACATCTATGCAAAAATACTCAACAAAATATTGGCGAATCGAATCCAAGAACACATCAGAAAAATCATCCACTATGATCAAGTAGGCTTCATCCCAGGGATGCAAGGATGGTTCAACATATGAAAATCCATCAATGTAATCCACCATATACACAAACTGAAAAAGAAAAACCACATGATCATCTCACTAGATGGTGAAAAAGCATTTGACAAAATCTAGCATCACTTCATGATAAAGATCTTGGAGAGAACAGGAATAACAGGAACATACCTAACCATGATGAAAGCAATATACAGCAAACTAACAGTCAACATCAAACTAAATGGAGAGAAACTCAAAGCGATTCATCTGAAATCAGGAACAAGACAAGGCTGCCCACTCTCTCCATATCTCTTCAATATTGTACTTGAAGTTCTAGCTAGAGCAATAAGACAAGAAAAGGAGATCAAAGGGATACAAATTGGAAAGGAAGAAGTCAAACTTTCACTATTTGCAGATTATATGATAGTCTACATAAGTGACCGAAAAACTTTAGCAGGGAACTCCTACAGCTGATAAACACCTTCAGCAAAGTAGCAGGATACAAAAATTAACTCAAAATAATAAGTAGCCCTACTGTATACAGATGATAAATCCAATGAGAAAGAAATCACAGAAATATCACCCTTCACAATATCCACGAGCAATATAAAATATCTTGGGGTAACACTAACCGAAAAGTGAAAGACCTGTACAATAAGAACTTTTAGTCTTTAAAGAAAGAAATTAAAGTAGATACCAGAAAATGGAAAGATCTCCCATGGTCTTGGATAGGTAGAATCAACATAGTAAAAATGGCAATCTTGCCAAAAGTAATCTACAAATTCAATGCAATCCCCCTCAAAATCCCAACACAGTTCTTCACAGATCTTGAAAGAACAATACTCAACTTTATATGAAAAACAAAAAACCTAGGATAGCCAAAAAAAAAAAAAAAAAACTCTGTACAATAAAGGATCTTCTGGAGGCAACACTATCCCTGAGTTCAAACTCATAGTTCTGAAAACAGCTTGGTATTGGCACAGAAATAGAAAGATGGATCAATGGAATCGAATTGAAAACCCCAATATTAACCCACACACCTATGAACACCTTATTTTTGACAAAGAAGCTAAATCTATACAATGGAAAAAAGATAGCACCTTTAATAAATGGTGCTGGCACAACTGGATTCAGATATGCAGAAGATTGCAGATAGATCCATATCTGTCACCATGCACAAAACTTAAGTGCAAATGGATCAAAGATCTCAACATAAATCCAGCCACACTGAATCTTCTAGATGAGAAAGTGGGAGATACCGTTGAACGAATTGGCACAGACCACTTCCTGAACATTACACTAGTAGCACAGACACTGAGATCTGCAATTAATAAATGGGACCTCCTGAAACTGAGAATCTTCTGTAAGGCAAAGGACACAGTCACTAAGACAAAACGACAGCCCACAGAATGGGAAAAGATAGTCACCAACCCCACATCTGACAGAGGGCTGATTTCCAAAATATACAATGAACTCAAGAAGCTAGCCACTAAAACACAAAACAATAAAATTAAAAAGTGGGGTGCAGAACTAAATAGAGAATTCTCAACAGAGGAATCTGAAATGGATGCAAGACACTTAAGAAAGTGCTTAAAATCATTGGCCATCAGAGAAATGCAACTCAAAACAACTCTGAGATACCACCTCACACCTGTCAAAATGACTAAAATGAAAAACACCAATGACAATCTATGCTGGAGAGGATGTGGAGAAAAAGGAACACTCCTCCATTGCTGGTGGGAGTGCAAACTTGTAAGACCACTTTGGAAATCAGTATGGCTATTGCTCAGAAAAATGAGAATCATTCTACCTCAAGATCCAGCAATTCCTCTCTTGGGTATATACCCAAATAATGCACGTCCATATAACAAGGACATATGTTCAACCATGTTCATAGCAGCATTTTTTTTAATAGCCAGAACCTGGAAGCAACCTAGATGCTCCTCAACTGAAGAATGGATAGAGAAAATGTGGTATTGAAAGACCCCCCCGAAGAGGTACTTTCGTAGAGGGAGACCCACACCCAGGAATCAGCGAGGCCACGAACTTGGATGCAAAAACAAGAGGCTTTATTGGAGACGCGGGTACCCGGGGCGACTTAGCTTCTGTGTGGCTAAGCGCCCCGAGCCAAGGGAAAGGGGTCCTTATATAGGGAAAAAGGCGCAAGCTAGGAGCAGGGATTCTATTGGATAATTCTAATGAGGCATTATACAGAGCTATTCCCATTGGTCAATGTATATGAGGCGCTATACAGGGTTATTCAAATGAGGCAAAGTACAGAGTTATTCAAATGAGGTGAAACATAGAGTCTTTCAAATGAGGCGAAATACAGAATCATTTCTATTGGATGGTTCAAATGAGACACAGAGCCATTCCAGATCAGCATATTCTCAAGGTCTGGTGTCTGGTACAACAGACTCAATTCCCCCTCCCTCCGCGTCCAGATGGCTGACCTTGGGGGCGGAGACCTTGGGACGGAGTGTTTCTCATCGGGCGGGGGCTAGGCCGGCTCACTTGGTGTTCGCCCTCGTGCCGGCCCACCTGGTGCTCGCCCTCATGCCTGCCCACCTGGTGCTCGTTGCTCGGCCCCAGCCCCGAGGCGCGGTGCCAGGCGGGGCGGGCCGGGGGCGCGAGCCCTGCCGGGGTGAAGGCTTGGGAGGCCCCGGCAGCTTCGGGGCAGGGGGCTCAGGGGCATTCCGAGCGGGTCTTTCAGTATATTTATACAATGGAGTACTACTCAGCAGAAAAAGGCAATGGAATCTTGAAATTCGCAGGTAACTGGATGGAACTAGAAGAAACCATCCTGAGTGAGGTAACCCAAACACAAAAAGACAAACATGGCATGTACTCACTCATATATGAATTTTAGACATAGAACAAAGGATTACCAGCCTACAATCCTCATCACCAAAGACACTAGGAAACAAGAAGGACTCTAAGGGAAAAATGCATGGACCCCAGGAATGGAAAGGGGCAGGAATTTCGAAGCTAATTGGGAGCATGAGGGTAGGGGAGAGAGAGCCGCCAGAATGAGAGGAGAAGAGGAGAGGAGAGGAGGAAATGGAGGAGCAGAAATATTGAGTTGGGGGAAGAATAGAGGACAGCAAGATGAGATATACCATATTAGAGGGAGCCATTATAGGTCCGAGGAGAGATCTGTCACTAGGGAGATTTCCAGAGACCTACAAGGATGGCACAATCTGACAATCTAGGCAATGGTGAAGAGGATAGCCTAAATGTCCTTCCCCTATAATGAGACTGATGACTACTTTTTATGCCATCCTAGAGCCCTCATCCAGTGGCTGATGGAAGCAGAGGCAGGCACCCACAGAAGTGGAAGGGTGGATAAAGTAGGGGGTAAGTGGGGGGAGGGGGGAAGGAGAGGGAGAAGGGATTGACAAATGTGAAAAAAGCTTGTTCCTAATTTGAACTAATAAAAAAAATTTAAAAATGGAGAAAATTAACATCGGAAGCAGCCCTCACTTTGAAAATCGGGGTCCAGAAACAAAAGCATCTAACACCTTCCTTTGTTCAAATGTTCATGTTTAAAGCTTTTGTTTTTCCTTAAAGAGGTCTTGTAGAAACTCTTCCCTTTCTGAGACTTATTCATACCTATCACATAGTAGCAAAGATTTCTTTATTGAAAAAAAAAAAAAGAATTCAAACAACTTAATCCAAAGTGGGCTTTTCCTGTTTGCCTTCAACTACACAGCATGACTCACAAAGATTAAGTCTGAGGGATGGCTGGGAATATTATAAGATTGAACTGCATAACCAGCTGATATGAGGACATCCACTTAGTCCTCAGAGGGGGGGAAAAAACCAATAATGAAAGCCCTCGCTAATTTTATAAAGCCTGAAATTTAAGAGGTGAGAACGAGGCACTTATAACTGCAATTGTATATATGAATATGTAGAAATATGGCATTTTGTTGCTTTATAACAGCCTCTAGACTGTTTCTTAATTGTATTTAATTTTCCTTTTAAGAATTGCTAGAAGTTCATTGGCTATTTAGGAGAGCTATTTTAATTTTTTAAATAATATATTTTAACTTGAATTGCCAACATGCTCACACAATATTTGCATATTGGCTCAAGGCAGTAGTAACAATTATATTAACATTCCAAGATTTACAAAATTGTATCACTTTCATTGTCTACTTAGGTCATACCAGCTTTGATCTAATACATTTGGCCAGAATAAATTGGCATTCAGAGGCATCCAAAGCTGTGTCACTAATGTAGAAGATGCCAAGGTCTGTGTATTTTCTATAAGGAGCAAGCTCCCCTACCTCATCTCAGCACCATGGCTACACCAAGGAGCCTGCTCTTTCTTCTCTAGGCAGCAGAAAGCTAGGCTGCTCTTTCCTTTATTCTGTGACACTCAGTGAACCTCATCCTATGGCAAGGACCAGGACACACACAAAGATCTAGTTCTCAAGGAGCTTATACCAGAAAGAAGTGAAAAATAATGAACATGGAAATGTACAATAAAAACGATACAATGTCACATGATAAGGCATGCTGAGGAGAAGCATTTAGAAGACTTAGGTGCAGAGAAAAAGAGAAACTGCTCTTGAAATAAGGGGATGAGGAAAACACTTCAATAAGGCAGCATTTGAGCAGACTTGAACAGAAATATGAATGAAATCAGAAAGAGTTCTGTAAATATCTAAGGAGCAGGGTCCTGCCAGGAGGAAGAGATAGCACAAAGGCTTAAGAAGCAAATACTGGTGTTCAGTTCAAGGCCTGTCAAAGTCAATGTGACTGGGCCATGGTACATAGAGGCAAGGGAGGCAGAAAGGACATGAGAATCCAGCATGGATTTGTAAACCACCAGAAGACCTTTGGAAGAAAGCATGATGTCCATGTCCTCAAAGGATCATGGAGAGAAGAAAGTTGGTACTCTCTCTCTTTTCCCTCAGTGGCAGTGGGATAGGCAGAGGAGCCTTTTATGAAATAGCCCCTTCTAGATGGGATGGAGTGATTCACTGGACTCCTCAGAGCACTGAGCTGGGCAGGATAAAGGGAAGAACACTATACACAAAGGCAAACTAGGAAAATCCTTTGAGGCTCCTCTCACAGCACCATCTCCTTGAAGGCTTCCCAAATCACAGACCCTATTCCTCTCTCCTTCTGGGGTCTTTACCACTATTTCACATGCCTTTGGGTAGCAGGTTCTAACTGGATCACTAAACCTAGCCCATTGAAAAGAGTATTCTTATATCCATTTTTTAGTCAACTGTTTTTGGAATGTGGTGGGTGCTCAACTTGTGCTTGTTATACGGAAAAAAATGGTGATTAAATGTTTAAGTCCATTTAAATAAAATACATTGTGGCCAGAAAAGCCACCATGCACACTTGCATGATGCAAGTCCCCATCCAGCATTCAAAGATAAGTTTCTTGTATCAGGTGCATTGAAGCAGAAGATATTTAAAGGAGAAGCAGCTGCACGTGACAGAGGCAATGATGACAAAAGCTTGACTCTCCCGTAGTAAGTTAGTAGCAATGCTGAATCTATAGAAAATGGTTGAGGCCAGTGGTTATTTCCATATTTTACATTAGGAAATTCTTGATACATTAAAAAATGTGACACAAATGCATGAGAAGTAGAAGGCCTGGTGCTGCACCAGCTCAGTCACTAGAGGAGAACTGAGATGGAAGTCCTACCCTGTGTGTTCTGGCCCATGGCCAAGCGACCACCCCCACTCTAATGCATACATTTTCAAATCTTTCCATTCGTTTCTAGCTTTACCACACATCTACTATCACAAATATGATACGGCTTCTAGTTTTTAATCTTTAGATCAATCTTATTATACCAACTTGGGCAACATGATTTTTCTCACTCAAACCCATGATTTTACCAAACAATGAAATCTACTTATGCTTGTTGCTGCCTTGTACCAACCTTTAGTTAACACCCTTTTACTATCTGTAAGGAAAAAACCACTACAGTTCCAACTTGCCCTTCCTCTGCTGGTGAGTAGTTGAGCTGCAATCAGCTCACATAACTGAGGAGACAATTTCTTTCTACCTGGGTTTCCTTATTTGGCCTCATAAATGCCGTGGTTATTCTGGGTGCTTGGCTATTCGAACATAAATTCCTAGCATCAGCTTGGCAAGCATTATGAGCAGCACCATGGAAATTTCACAACTTATAAGTTTTTAAGATTTTTAAGATAATATGTTAATGCTTTACAAATTATATACATTCATATATGTATATACATAATTTGCTCTAGCTTATGTTAGGTACCCTTTACTAGATTGAAAATGAATTTTTCC
This sequence comes from Cricetulus griseus, assembly GCF_003668045.3. Taxonomy (NCBI): domain Eukaryota; kingdom Metazoa; phylum Chordata; class Mammalia; order Rodentia; family Cricetidae; genus Cricetulus; species Cricetulus griseus. Next base: position 161,112,014 of record NW_023276807.1, read on the forward strand.
TAGTTCTAATTTTGCTAGTTTTTAACACATGAATAGAGAAATCTATTTATGTAGCCTGTTTCTGCTGGAGCTTTTGAGTTCATTATAGAGTTGTTTCTATCTAAAATTGCTGAGTATGATTTTTAACATGAATTTTTCTTTATTTCAAGCCATTATTGTCTTGTGAATCAGCCAGGGAGACTGAAAGAGATGCTACCAAGTTTTCTTATACACTTCCTGTTCCCATCACACTCAGCCCCTCTCACTGTCAACATTACACACCAGAACAGGACACCTTTTGCAACTGATGAACCCCTATTGACACACCAACTTCCCCAAATGTCCCTACTTTACATTAGGGCTCACAATCAATGTATAATTTATAGTCTTGGAAAAATAAATAATTCCATGTTTCTACCATATGCAATACCAAGTACTTTTACTGTCCTAAAACTAGCCATCCTCACACCTTTCCCACATCCTGCATCTTAACAATTGCTAATGTTTTTCACTGTCGCCAGCAGTTTTTCCTTTTACAAAATGTCTTACAGTTTAAATAATACAGCATGCAACATCTCTAGAATGCCTTTATTTTGCTTACCAACAGCATTTAAAATTTCCACAAGGTTCTTTCATGATTTGAGAACACACTTGTTTTTAGTCTTTAAGTAATCATAGTTTCCAGCTCTTTTCAGTAAGCTCAAAGAATATAATTGCACAGTTGGTCAACGTATGCTTAGTTTGTTAAGAAACCAGCACTCTTGCCTTCCAAAGCAGCTGAGCCACTCACATCATCCCAGGGCAAATGGGAACTCCAGGCAACCCACATTCTTCAGCACCTGGTACTGTCCATGTTCCAGACCTTAACCACTCTAACATGCATGTGGTGGTGGAGTGCTGTTTTAGTGTTTAACCCCACAACGATCTATGATTTTGTATTTCTCACATGCCTTTTTCCCATCTTTAAATTTCCTGCAGTAAGCCATCCATAGATGTCCTTAGTCTGTGTTTAATCAAGTTGCTTATTATTTTTTTTTATTTGAATTAGAAACAGGATTGATTTACATGACAATCCCATTTTCCTTCTGCCACCCGTTCTCTCCTACCACCACCCCCAACTAAAACCCTATCTATCACATATCCTTTCTGCTCCCCATGGATGATGAGGCCTTCCATAGGGTGTCATCAAAGTCTATTGTATCCTGTGGGATAGGGCCTAGGCCCACCCCCGTGTGTGTTGGCTCAGGGAGTATTCCTCTATATGAAATGGGCTCCCAAAGTCCACACCTATGCTAGGGATAAGTACTGAATTTCTACAGAAGGTCCCGTAGATTTCCGAGGTATCCTCACAGAAACCCATGTTCCTGGGTTCTGGATCAGTCCCATGCTGGTATTCCAGCTATCAGTCTGGGGAGCAAGAGTCCCCTGATGTTCAGTTAAGCTGTTTCTGTGGGTTTCACCAGCCTGGTCTGGACCCCTGTGCTCTTCATTCGTCCTTCTCTGAATCTGGGTTTCAGTTCAGTTTGGTGATTAGTTGTGGGTATCTGCTTCTACTTCCACCAGCTGCTGGATGAAGGCTATAGGATGGCATTTAAGTTAGTCATCAATCTCATTATCATGGGAGGGCATTTAAGGTAGCCTCTCTTCTGTTGCTTAGATTGTTAGCTGGTGTCATCTTTATAGATCTTTTGTTTTAAATATTTTGCACATCTTATTCAGTTGTCCAATATCAGATATATCTCTTAAAATGATTTTCTCTGGACTTTGGCCTGTCTTTAACAGTTCCTTTTAATTTCAGTGATGTCTAGCTAATCCATTATCTCTCCCATGTGTACCTAAAAGATCATCACCATTCTCAAGGTCATCCAGGTTCTCCCCAATATTATTTTCTAGGAGTCCTATGAGTTATTGTCTAATATTTATGCTATGATTGATTTTGACCTAGTTTTATGCATGGTGTAAGTTCTCTCTGTGGGTTATGTGGGGGTGGGTTATTGATGCCATTATTCCAGTGCCAGGTTCTATTTTGTTTTTGTTGTTGGTTGGTTGGTCTGGTTTAAGATTATCTTTACCAGATGGATCACCTTTGGTCATTTATCACATGTGAGCTTATTTATGTTTTATTTCTTCCATGTAACATTTGCCTTTCAGAGAATTTGCCCATTTCATCTAATCTATTGGCCCTGTGGGCTATTGACAGTGTTACTCTATCAGCATCTCAGTATTCATAACAAATATAGTAATATCTTCTCCTGCATTTACAAAACTAATAATCTGCGAGCTCTCTTTTTTCTTATCAAACTTGAGATTTACCAATTTTGTTGATCATTTCAAAGCATCAGTTTTTTAACTGATTTTTCTCTATGGATTTTGTTTTCAGTTGTAATGATTTCTATGCTGACCATTTTTTATTTTATTAGAGTCACTTTTAATGTAATGTTTTGTTTGTGTTTTTGTTTGGTATTCCTTCAGTAAGAAATATATATGTTTGATTTTTTTGTCTTTCTCCTTTTATAATATGAGTGTCCAATGCTTTATGCCTCTCTGTAAGCATTGCTTTGGGGAACATTACATAAATTGTGATAAGCTTGGTTTTTATTTTTATTTGAATCAAAATATTTAAAAATGTATTGTGAGACCTCTTTATTGACCCATTGTGATGGTTAGTGTTCTCAACTTGATGTGGTTTTGGGGATATGAGCTGCTATGTATGCCTGTGGAGATTAATGTGGTTGCAGTCATACTTGTCTTTTGTGGGTGGCACCATTCCCTAGTAGGGATACTGGACTGTACAAGTGGGGAAAGGAACTCAGTGATGACATGTGTTTATTGGCATCTGCTTCCCAGTTGGGGATATGATGTGGCCATCTGTTTCAAGGTGTTTATCTTTACTTCCCCACCATGATCTACTATAGCCTAAAGACTGTGAGCCAGAATAAACATTTCTCATTTAAGTTGCTTTTGTCAGAGTATTTTATCAAATCAACAAGGCAAAACAACCACGGATACCCAAATATTATATATAAATAAGTGTATAATTTACACTGAATGAGTTATCTTTCTGCCGCTGACTTCTAGTTTAATGCCATGTAACCTGAGAGCAGGCACTATAATGCCTTCATGCAAACATGCAAATGGCACAATGCCATTCACAAATAAAACAAGATAGTCCCAATAGTGACATCATTATTGTCATTCCATTTTACTCATGTGCAGACAATGAACACTCCAGGCTTCCTGAATTTGTGAGTTTGTAGCTGACAGAAATTTGGAGATATTTTTTGTCATTGCTGTCTCCAGCATCGCTTCTATCTCTTTTGCTCCCCTCCTTATCTCATTCTACTCTACTTACGTTAGTTACATCTTTCATAACAGTTCCACAGTCTGCTTTTGGCTTGGTTTGTTTGTTTTTCAGTCTTTAGTATCTTTCCTAATGAGTAATCACTCTTATGCAGGTCTACAATGAAAAAGGGCAAGTAAGAGAAAAGAAATACAAACTGTACTGTTTGAAGCAAGAAGAGCACCAGGTGTTTAATGTTAGAACCAAGATGTGTAGTCAACGGGATGAGAAGCATAAAGAAAGATATACAAGTCAAGGGGTTGTGGAATCTTCCTCTGTGGTTGCAGAGAGACACTGAGGATGGGTGTGTGGCAGAGGAATCCCTGTACAGAGGCTCTGACCAGTCATTGTATAAAGCTTGGAAAGTGAAGCCTAGATTGCATTGGAGACCCCAAAGTGTTGGAAATGCCAAAGCCACTTACCTAGGAGAGCTGTACACAGGAAGTGGAACCAGCCCAAGAGAGGGAAGTATGTTGCAGTTGGCAAAGCTGAAATGGAAGAGCGATCTAAAGCCCTCTGATGCTGTTACAGTCTTGCTTTGGTTCAGTATTTCTTCACTTAGCCTCCATTCTTCTCTTTTATAATAGTAATGTATATTCTGTGCCATTGTATAAGATGTAACTTCCTTTTTTTATTTTACATGGGGGTTACAGTTGAGAGATTGCCTTGAGTCTCAGAAGAGACTTTGGACTTTTAACCTGTGGTGAGACTGAAAGACTATGGGGACTTTTGAAGTTGGACTAAATGCATTTTGCATGAACATACGGCTACAAGCCTATGAGGGCCAGGGGGTGGACTGTGGTAGTTCAAATAAGAACAGCTCTCTTAGACTCATATATTTGAATGCTTGGTCCCCAGCTGGTAAAACTGTTTGAGAAAGATGAAGGAGATGGCCTTGTTGGAGGAGGTGAATCACTGGGGGTGGGTACTGAAGTTTCAAAAGATTCACACCATTCTCAGTCTTTCTTCTCTCGGCTTCCACCTTGTAAATGAAGATGGAAGTTCTCCACTGTTCCTGCCACCATGCCTTTGCTCTGCGTTCATTGACTCTAGCCCTCTGAAACTGTAAGCTTCCAAATTAAAAGCTTTCTTTTTCAAGTTACCTTGGATACAGTGTTTTATAGTAGCAATAGAAAAGTAACTGACAAACAGTAATTGTACAGATTTGTTAATTTTATCAACATGTTCAAATAATCAACTTTAGCTATGAATATAATTTTTATTCAATAAAAATTTATGCTCATCTCCCCTTTTAATTTCATTGTCTTTTTTTGTTGTTGTTGTTTCCCATCATTTCAACTTCTAAAGTTAGATGCTGGCTCACTGGTACTTTTTTTATTTTCTTATTTACTTTTTAGTCCTTCTAGATATTTCTCATTTGCTCCTCACATGTGCTGTTTGAAGTATATCCTCTCTCCTGCTTTCAAGTATTAACATTTTTTCTCCAATGACTGATAAGTTAGTTTAGCATCTTTAACATCTCACTCAAATGACTTGTTGATTTCTATTTTAAATATGTCAAGGCCAGTGAACAAAAACTGTATATTGAGATCGAGAGGGAAGTTGCTGTATTGGCCTTGTAGTTGTTTGTTTTTCATGTATTTTGAGACAAGGTCTCACTATGTGACCCCAGCTAGCCTGGAAATCTCTATGTAGAGAAGATTCATCTAGGCCCTGGGAAACTCTGATAATTACAGTCACACACTACTACATCTGTTTCATTCACTCATTCATTCATTCATTCATCTATCCATCCATTCATCCATCCATCGATCCATCCATCCATTCATTTTAAACACCATACTGGGTCTAAACTGTGAATACACTGGTATGTTTGCTATTACAAGCTGCCTCAGAGTAGAAAGAAGCTTATAGATCATAAAAAAAATCAGCAACAATGTCAATATTGAGCACATTTTGCATTTTCTTATGTAAGACTCTTAAGTAAAATTAAGCCACTCTATTTTCACACCTGCACAAAATCCTGGCTGGCAGGATGTTTGGCTCAGGTGTACTTCTCAGGAGTTAACACCACAAATCATACAGAATACTCACTGATGAGGGACAGCTGAGAGCTACTGGAGCACAACTACATTTCTCCTGAGTAGCCTCAAGGAGGGTAGCTATCACATGACCTCTGTTTATTCTAAGAACAGTTTTTGTTAAACTTTAAATAGCACACAATATGTTTCAAAATTGGGTTTGCATTATTCATCCATAGAACCAGACAATGGTTTCTTAGCACTATTGCTTTCATTGGCTGGGAAGGTGAAGCAATATTTAAGAAATTACGGCATGGTCAGAGGAGGGATATGAGTGCGAATATTCATGATCCTTTGACTGTTCAGTCTGTACCTAGAGTGTTTCCTGGTGAAGACAACTAGGGCCCAGGTAGAATCTGACTTGAAACAAATCAATGAAACAAACAAAACAAAACAGAATGAAAGTCATTTCACTCATAACTGAAAAGGAAGAACAGAATGAGGTCTTCATTCTTCACCACAGACATAAGGTCTATAGTTACCCGCCATGGGCACATTTTTATGGCCCTCTAAGATACACAGCCCAAAACCTAAACTTTTCTAATACTTAGGTTATTTTTTCCCCAGAATTTGTGTCTTATTTTCCTGGTGAAAACTTTTTTCCTACTTCCCGTGATCATTTCAGAGGATGAAAGGAGAACTACATACATGAATACATGTATGTGTACGTATGTACTCACACACACACACACACACACACACACACACACACACACACACACACACACTCATGCAAGTGGGGCCAAGGACACTTTTGTTACAAGGCCCTTGTGATCCCTGCTGTGTGTGCTTCTACCAGGCACTCCCACCCTTTCCAACCCTTCCAGCCATCCCAGTAGCTTTCAGTCAAAGTAGTTTTGTGGCATATCCTGCCAACAGCCCAAACCCTAAATTTTTCTCTACTAAAGCTTGTTTAATGGACCATCATCTACTAAAATTTTGCTTATGTGCTTTCTACACCTTTTGGGAACAATGTTCCACAAGCCTATTAGATCAAGTTTATTAACTGTGTTGTACTCATCTTCTAATGCTTTAGCAATCTATGATCCAAATGTTCTATCAATTTCTGAGTGATGTATTAAAATGTCTGTAACTCTTCATGCCTCCCAATTCTTCCAGTCTGTGGTGTATTTTTGAGGCATCTTATAAGAAAAATTAAAAAAAAAACAGGCCTTTTCTATAACCTTGAGGAGCTGTATGCCCTCTCATCATATGGTCTGTCATTATCTTCAGGAATACTTCTCTGACAGTAACACGGCGAAACCTGCTTTTGAACTGACTTAAAATTTCCCAGACATATCTCTTTTCTTCCTTAGTTTCAGCTTCCTGCACCCCATAGTTTAAGTCTTTCTGTTGAAAACACCATATAGCTGATTTTCATTTTATACTTTTATTTGACAATACTTTTTTCTCAATGTGGAGAGTTAAGTTCAATTACCCATCTTGGATCTTTCTCTAATTTCTTAGTTCATGTTCATTCCCCACCCCCTGGCTTTCCTACTGTTTCTTGCTGCCTTCTTTGAATATGGCATTTTATCCCTGTTTTCATTTAGTGGCTCCTACTTTAAGTGTCTATGCCACTGCTGTTGAGTTAGCATTTTCTCATTTTAAAATGTAACGTATTACATTGATGACTGATTTACACTGTTATTTTTAATGAGTTGGCAGATTTACTACTGTCCTGTAGTCACCATTCCTTACTGCTTTGCACTCTCTGGGGGACAAGGGTTCATTTTTCTTCACCTTTCATAATCATAGTCTTTTATATAGGAAGCAGCTCTCATCTTTGTCTAAATATGTCATTGCACCCTTCCTGAAAGGTGGTTTCTCTGGGCTTATAATTAAAGTTTGTCAGTTATTCTTGCTCGGGGTTGTTAGCACAATATTCCCCTGGAGTCTGGCTTCTTTTGCTGTTGGCAAGATATCAACTAAAAAATCCCCTCCTCCTTGATAATTCCTCCCTTTATATTTTTCCATTTACACCTATCTGCTTTTTCTCTTTTAAGGTTTTCTTTATTTGAATTCTTATTTCCCTACTACAATAGCCAACAGCAAGGAGCTAGGATGATCCAGTTGCCCTGGCATTTAGAGGTTCCCCTCCCACAGAATACTGGCTGGCTCTGTGTGATCAAAAGAATATAGTATAGTGCTCACTAGTGGCATCAAGGAGCAGGTCTTACAAGACAAGTAGCTTGTCCAAAGTTACCTGCATGACACACTTTGTTGGAAGCCGTGTGTCTTGTCATAGAGACATTCAACCAGTCCTGTGAAGAGGTTCATGTGGAGAATGAAGGCCTCCAACAGACAACCAACACCAACTTGTGAGCCATGACAGACCAGATTCTCTACCCTATCCAGTTTGCAAGTCTTCAAGTGACCATTTCTTCAGCCAACTTCTAACTAGAGCTCCACCCACGAGTGATACTGAAATATGTCATGGTTACTACTGCTTGTCAAGCTGATAAGACAGAGTTACCCAGGAGGCAGGCCTCTGAGCATTCCTGTCAGTGATTATATAGATTGGGTTATCATCTGAATAGGTTTGTGAGGTTAATTTTGATTAGGTTAATTAATATGGGAAAACCCTTCCTAACTGCTGGACATTATCAGCTGCTGGACAGGTAGCTGATCAAGAGTGGTCACTGTACTTTGCTTCCAAACTGTGAATGTAACGTGACCAGATGACTCAAGCTTCCACTTCCAGGGCTTCCCATCATCGTAGATGCTTCCAACTGTGCATGGAAATAAATCATTTCCCCCTCACGTTGCCTTCGCTTGTTACTGCAAAAATGAGAGCAGCTAATACCCTAACAAATCCACTTCCAAAGACCCAGCTCACAGAGGCTGTGAGGTCACAAATAATTATTAATATTTTAAACTCATTTTAGATTGACATGTGAAAGAATAGGAGATCAAACAAGTACAATTTGTCCTAGTGTAAATCTGTTGGTGTTTCTTTACCTCATAATCAGTTTGCATGTATGTGATACTGTTATTTGTGTGTGTGTGTAGTATATGTGTATGAATGTGTGGGTGGAAATTTTTCAGCTTTTAAAATATTTAAAAATTACATTTATTATTCTGTCTGTCTCTCTTTGTCTGTCATCTCTCTGTTCCTGTGTGTGTGTGTGTGTGTGTGTGTGTGTGTGTGTGTGTATGTGTGTGCATGTGTATGCATACAGATATGTGTACAACTATACACATGTGTATCGTGGTATGCATGTAAATGTCATAGGGTAGCTTGCAGGAGGCAGTTCTCTCATTTCATCATGTGAGTCCTGGGGATCAAACTCAGGTCTGTCACCAGGCTTGGCCCCAGCAACCTTTTACCCAGTCGTTAGTGTTTTTGTTGTTGTTGTTGTTTATTTGTTTAATACTTCTTTTAGCCCCACTCTCTATATTATTTTTGTATCGAAAACCAAACTTTTTTCTTACTGTATTCTCTAAATTTCTTCATTTATTTTTTAGTTCCAGTTTTTAAGTCCCTTACATTCTCTGTAATTAGCCAATTTTCTTTAAGTCCCTGACTTCTCTTTTTGTGACAATATTCTATTACATTTTTTAACAGACAAATAATTTACAGGTAATAAAGCACACTGCTCTTTGGTGTGCAATTCACTGGATTTGATGCAGATTAAACTCCTACACAAGAAATGTGTAGGAATGTCCTCACCGACATTTGAATTTTTATTTTTTGTCAATGTATTAATTGTAGTGTCTATGAAATGCCATTTCTTTGTGGCTTTCATTGAATTTTCTCTTGATGACTGAATAGTGGGGAGTGATCCTTCACATGCCTGCTTTAATAAAATGTGTTTTCAAGGTTTTTGAGTATTTAAAAAATACTTTCTCTTTTTTACTATTGAAGAGTTGTGAGAGTTTTTTGTATATTCTAGACACAAGCTCACTGTTATGCCAATAAAGCATAAATATTTCTCCCAGTTTATATCATGCCTATGTGCTTTCTTGGCAGTATACACTAATAATCAGTATTTTCTGATATTTAGGAGTCTAAGGAACCCCTTTCTCCTTTAATATTAATACTATTCGCTTTCTAGAAAATCTGCCTATCCCAGATGTAATAGCATGATACTTCTTTCTTGTTGAATACAGTATGAGGTATGAATCAGGTTTTTAATTTGTTTCACAGGTGGTTATTCTCCAGTTGTTCCATCAGTGTCTTTTGGAAAGGACGGCCTTATTCTTTCACTAATGTGCATGTCTGTCTGTGAACTTTCTACAAGGTCATGTGTCTGTCCTTACACCAAAGTCACACCACTATAACAACTGTAGCATTGTAATAAGATTCACTAATGTGCTTGTCTAGGAGGTCATGTGTCTATCCTCACACCAATTTCACAGCACTATGACAACTGGAGCTTTCTAATAAGATTTTCTCACTAATGTGCATATCTACGAGGTCATGTGTCTGTCCTTACACTAATGTCACATCACTATGAGGACTGTACCTTTGCAATAAGGTGTTGACACTGGAAAGAGTAATGCTTCGTATGTTGCTCTTCTTTTACAAAGTAATTACTAATTCTTCTTAACATTCTATATTTGCATGTAAACGTTAGAAAACCATTCACCATTTCTAAAATGTGTCCATCCACTCATATTTTGATTGCACTGACAAAGAATCTATAAATCAACTTGGAAAATATAGACATCTTCAGACAATTTTGCTTTATAAAATATTACTTTCTACAAATCATGAACATAGTATACAGTGTCATATAATTATTTGTATTAATATTCTATGATTTTCAGTGAATAGCTATTATACATCTTTGTATAATTTATTTCATTATTTATTCACAATGGTGATACTATTTTAACATAATATTTTGCAATTTCAATATTATGTTATTTTATTTCATTTATAAGTTTTTATCATTACTCGGTGAAAAACAGAATTTTACTTGTTTATTATTATTATTTTTTGCCCTTGGTGGCTAACTCACTCATTCTAAGTACTTCTTTGATGAATTCTTTAGACATCGCTAAGAAATATTAAATAAAAAATAAATAATAAAAATAAAATAATAAATAAAAAGAAGTGACTCATCTGATTTTCTGATTTGGGTCCTTTCTTGGTTTATTTCATTTCCTGAAACCTATTACAAGGTTAATATTCTAAGATCAGATCATCTCTTTTTGTTCTCCATCTAATGGAAGACTGTCCAGTATCACTTATTGGGTATGATGTTAAAGAAAGGTTTAATTCTAACTCCTTATCCACTGAAGCATGCTCTCAGTAAACACCTATGCAGCAGTTTTCAAATGTGGGTCTCATCTAGCAGGATGCCCTTTATCAAGGCTTAGATATTGATTTATTTTTACTGCTCTCCAGTGCCTTCACACTTTATATATAAATTAGCTGCATCTGGATGGTTCAATGCAAGCCACACTGTCATTATTTTAAAACTTCCATTGTCTATTTAATTAATTATTATAGTCTTATTTTCTCAGTAGACATTTTATCTGTTAGATCTTTCTGGAAACTTCTTAGATCTCTTTTTGAAAGCCCATGGCACTTATACATCTACTTTGGCTCTTCATTCTTTTAGCAACGAGTGCCCATGGTAGTATAGTTTTTTTCCTCATACATTTATTATTAATATATTTTTAACATTAGCTTCTCTTTCCTGGAATTTCATCTCCAGAAGTTCTTTGTGTCCTGAGTTGACAGTGTATTATTTTAAAAAGCTTATGCAGTGATGCTTAGGAACATTGGCATAGTTCCAGCATAGATCCGTTTTCATTTAAATTTTTGCTTGGATTTTTCCATTAAGAGCAGCTTGTGGCCAATAATTCTTAGAGGAGCCTTCTTTCATCCCTCTGCCATGAGCTAGCGATGAGAAAAGCATATTTGTTTGCATATACTATCTTTGTAAGTCTGATATTTGTTTAATCTGTATGGTCGCTGCCACTGTAGGGAGTTCTCTAGCCCACTTTCCCACAATGCCCAGATCTGAAGTTAGGTCTCCCATTCCTCAAAGACACAGCTACTAAATCAAACTTTAAGGTTATTTAGATTTGCTGGTCCATGCAAGCCAGCAACTTCAATGTTGGTGCTGAAGACTTAACCTGGGGCTTTGCCATGTGAGGCAACTGTTGTAGGTCTTGATCACATCAGTGTTTGATCACCATCCACCACTGAGCATCATCTGCCCAGGCCCACAGAAACGCCTGTGTTGTCTAATGAACACATTTATACATCACTAACAATCTTTCTCATGTCTCATCTGGCATTTTCAAACATTTCGCAGCAACAATAATTTCACGATATTTCAGGTTTTAAATGTAATTGGCAATTGAAAATTCAACATTGCCTTTTTAAATAACTAAAATCACTAAAAGTTTATTTTGTTGGCTGATAAATAAATGAGGAGGCTAGATAATGATGGCAAATAGGGGAGTCTCTGCCATCTATCCCTATAAATATTAGATATACTACCTGAGGTTTTGGGGGAAAAAACAGGTACAAAATGTAAGAGATAAATTTAATAAACAGTCTGTAGCCCTCAAGAGAGTTTTTCTTTCTTCTAGAATATTCCAGAGAGTTCTCCTGAAGGGCTGTGGGAGGTACAGTCAATGTAGGAATTGAGATTTGTAAGAGAAGTGATTGGAGCCTTGTGTTTGCACCGCACCAGTTCTGAAAGCTGTCTTTCATGGACAAAATAAAGCTTGAATGGATCAAAATGTTTCTTGGAAATGAGCCAGGTTTCACATGAAAAGGCTCTTATTTTACTTCATAGAAAAAGATCTCTTAGAAATTAAACATAACAAATGTAATCACTTGGGCTGAATTTTACAATTATACCAATTAAACCTATCTTTACACTATTGAATAGAGTCACTGTGACAGTTTTAACAAGACATTTGCATATGGTGATTGATCAGTAAATAATGGTATTTTCTTACATCCAAACCCTGAGGTAACCATGTCTTTGCAACTGTTAAATTCGGATATAGCCTGATGTCTTCAAGGAGCTATGAAAATAGACATCTGGAAGCCACCATGATTCCCATCCTGTAGGTTTCCTCATGAGGTCCAGAGTGCCTTTATTTTCCCTCAGTTCAACCATCAAGTTCTACTAGTTTCTCACTGGAAGAAGTTTATGTAGTATCTTTTTTATGTTTTGTGTAATGTCCTATGGATTCCTATTGGGAATTAATGGACCCCAGACATAGACAGCAAGGAAATCTGATCCTTATTGAGCCTATAGTCTCATAGTTTCCGAATAGTCACTGCCTATTAGAACAACTAGAAAGATTTCGCAAATGCTACCAATGATCACGTTTCCTTCTCTTCCTATTTAGAAAGTGAATACCTTGAGATAGAAATCATACTAACATCTTTATTCTTCACAAGGCAGTTAAAATTTTTAAACAATACTAACAAATTTTAAAGGCATTTTATGATTTGAGTCTTCAGTTACTGGAGAAATGGCTCAGAGGTTAAGAGTACTGGCTGATATTGCTTAAGACCTAGACCAGTTCCTAGCAACTACATGGCAGCTCACACCTACAATTGCACTTCCAGGGTATTTGATGCACTCTTCTGGCTCTGTAGGCACAAGGTGTGAATGCAGTGCACACACACACACACACACACACACACACACACACACACACACACACACACACACACGTGTGCAGGCAACCCACTCATACACATAAACAAACATTTTAAATAGACTACATAAATAGCATTGCTCACAATATTAAGCAGGAGTATTCAAGGGCTGCATCCCCTAGAGTAAAAATAGCAGCTGCACCAAAACTGAAAGATTGCTACAATAGCACAACTTTGTTATGGAAATATTCCACATGATACTGTAAGAAAACTTGCCTTACCAACTTAAGGTAGCCGTCGGCATCCAGAATTAAGTTTTCTGGTTTCAGGTCTCTGTAGATAATGCCTAGTCGATGCAGGTAATCAAACGCTTCTGTCACACAGGCGACACAGAATTTGGAGGTGGGTTCATCGAAGCTGCCTCTGCAATGACATTGTTTTCTTCTTAATACTCTGAATATGTCTCTGGTGCTGTTCTAGGCATCTAGATTGCATTATAAAATTCATATGGTGTGTGTGGGGGGATGCACATGTGTCATGGTGCACATGTGGAACTCAGATGCCCCTTATTTGATTATGGGTCTTGTTTGTGTTGATTGCTACTGTGTACATCATGCTAGCCATCAAGCTTCCAGGAATTACCCTCCATCTCCCAGGAGGAGCATTGGGGTTACACATGCATGTCACCATGCTCAGCTTTACATGGTTATGGGAACTCAAATTCGGGTCCTGATTCACAATTAGTAGCAGTTTGCCTCCTGAGACATCTCCCAGCCTATAGCAATGGGTTTTTTATATCATTAACATTCATTAAAATATATTTTATATGCTGATGGCTATGTACAGATCATTAAGAAATTGATGGGAACACTTCATAAAAACTACAACAAATTTCACTAAAACAAGCCTATATTTATGCATTTCTTTCTGGTTATCATATGTGAACATACAAAACAGGAAGACTTAGACACCTGTGGCATATCCTGGAGATATGCAACTATTTCGATGAAAAGCTTGACCAAGTCTTACATACTTTATCACTTGACTAAAAAGGTTCTGGTGGTCACTTCCGTTCTTGTCTATGTAGCATAAACCAGTAGCCCCTAGAGAAAGCTGGCCATAGCACTTCCCTGTTGGGCTCTCCTTGAACTTTTATTAGAGTTACCATATATAAGGATGCTATCTAATTTAATACACTGATTTTTTTAAATGTGGTAGTGATTACTCACATTTTATAAGCAAAAGATGTGTCTTAGGAGAGAAAATTCAGTTTGATTCCTGAAAACTCAGCTTCCTTCATTCTCTATGTCCTCTGGTGAGTTATCCAAGTTTTTAAAGCCTGGAGAGCCACGCCTCAAAGATGGCTGTGCTACTACTCACCAGGATTGCCCTTGGGGTAAGCACAGTGCCTACCAGGCAGCATGAACACTCTTTTCTAAGGATACAGATTTCTAAGCAGAATTAGCCACTGAAGCAAAGATGCATTGTGCTAACAATTCTTCGGGAATCCTGAATGTCTCCTTCATTTTCATGGTTCTTCCAATTCGAATCTCATATGCTCTTAACACAACATTCATTCACATACATGCCTAGCTCAGTGGGTCTCAGTCATAAGTGCACTGAGAAGTATTTAAACAAATGATTTACTGGACCCCACACCAACAAAATGAATCATAACAAGTGGTGTCAGGACACACCATTTTTGGTTTGCAGAAGCTCCTGATGCAGTTGTGTGATGCAGCCAAGGTTGAGGGCCACTGTGTCAAAGAGGAATGTCCAAAGGCGTGCCTGTCACTAACTCCCTTTCTCTAACATGGCGGCATTATTCCTTTCCCATTCCTCTTTCGGTGACATTGTCTTCTCCCTCCCTGCTGTTCCTGGTCCACAGCTCCCCTGCTTTGTCTTTCCTCACTTCTCTGCCCTTCCCAGTCTTTGTCATTTTATGTCTTTCCTCACTTCTCTGTCCTTCCCAGTCTTTGTCATTTTAGAATGTCCCCCAATTCACCACTTCCTTACAAATATGTAGCTTCTCTGTAATTATTTAGCTTTCATATTAGTGTCATATTTTAATATCACCCACCTTCTTCAGGTAAACTCTAAACTTGTGTTTCTAAAGTTAATACTTTTATAGCCTTTTACATAGAAAATTCTATGTCATTTAGGAAAGAAGCTTCCAAACTTTCACCATTGTGCCTTCTACATAGAAGATGCTTGGTGGCCATCTGTGTTTACGACTGTATCAACACTATTTCTTTAACTAAAGCAAACATTTGTGGACATCCAACTCTGTTCTGTTTGAGGGAGGACCCAGTCACTCTCCATCACAGTCTATTTTAGAATCTTGATTCTGAGTTACACACAGGGTCTGCCTTCTATAATCCATGTGATCTCCACCAGCTCACACATGTTCTGTGTCTGAAACCTTCAGTCCATATTCTAGGAAGTTAGTAGACTTTAGATGTTCTCTATGATACTTCTGTAGTGTTAGCTAGCAAAATACACCCATAATCATTCCCTGGAACCATCCTCATAGCCAGCACAGACGTGAGCTGATAAGAGCTATTGCTTACAGATCTCTTTTCATTACCTGTCTCTTAATATACTCCACAGCTCCCCACCTAAACAGGCCTCCAGAAGCATGTACACATATTTATTGTCCTTGAAAGTACGATATAATCTGTGGAGACAAATGAAAACATAAGTTAGTTAAGTTACTTCAGCAACATTTGAAAAAAATACCTCCCATTTCCATACAGATATCCAACAGCTGCACAGACCTTCTCCCAAATCCTCTTTGATCATTCCCATTGCCTTGGATCTCCAGCCTTATCCTGTACTTAGCACAGACTGAATGTCTGCGTCTCCATTTCCCTGTGAAAGTGTCATGCTCCTTGAAAGCACCAAGGACATCTTCATCATAAAGTGGTTCATTATCCCACTACCAAATAGGGCCTCTCCTTCCTCCCCAAAGCCACAGGCCTGTGAATGTATCATTTTAATAGTGCCTTTCATAAAAGTTCATTATATTTATGTCGTATATCCTCTAACTGGTTAGCCAGTCTTTTTTTCTGCAGACTTTTTTTATTTGAATTAGAAGCAAGATTGTTTCACAATCTAGTTTCCTCTCCCTCCCCTCCTCCACTACCATCTCCCCTAACTAAAACTCTACCTATCACATATCCTTTCTGCCCCCCCCCCCGGATGTGAGGCCTTCCATAGGGTGTCATCAGAGTCTATCATATCCTTTGGGTTAGCTAGTCTTGGAAATAGACTCAGGGATAAAGACCTATAAGTATCCAGGCCTGTGGGGAAGGACTTGGCAAGGACACCTGAGGTAGGAAGTAGCCTGGCTGAGGGTGCTAGATGCTGTATGATCTAGTGTCAACAAAAGCCCACCTCTGAGGATCTCTACTGCCCTTGGGTGACCCTAGAAAGTAAATGGTGAGTAAAGTGGTTCAGATCATTAAATACTTGGGTGAAAACATTTTCTGGTACTTAGAATTCAAAAAGAATCTGTGTGGGCATCATGGAGAGCTGGCTTGGCAATTGCAGCACTTTCTGCTCTCACCAAAGACCTAGGTTCGGTTCCCATCACCCACATGGCAGCTCATAGCCATTTACAATGCCAGCTCCAGGGTACCCATCACTCTTTTTGGCCTTCATGGCCATCCCTTATGCACATGATACACATCCATACATGCTGACAAACACTCACATACATAAAATAAAAATAAGTAAGAAGAATAAGAGGAGAAGGAGTGGAGAATGGGGAAGGATGTCATGGGGGACACCTATTTTCCCATTAGTTATATAATTGCAGCTTCTCATTTTTACATATAAATTAATCAGATTATATATTGACTATACATTATCTATATATTACTGTCAATAAGTATTTAATGGAAAATACACATGTACATTTCTGGTTTGCTTCCTCATAAAGGACCAGTGATGTAAACATGGTCATCTCACCGCCATCCCTGTCTAAATCTGTATATCTCACAGCATAGTAAATGTCTTCCCTGATATTATTCTAAATACCATTACTGCTATCCTGCATGTCAAGAACATTGCAAAGAGCTGGTGTTGTAAAAAAGAAATACAACCCTTAAGCTGCCCATCACAGTTCATTGGTGAATATTAACTTTAAAAGGGAATGCTGGAAAAATATAAACATAATTGAATGAATGCTATCATCATTGCCTGGAATCAGTCTTATTTTTTAACCATGAAAAACTGAGCCTGAGAGTATGGGTAAGTAGGAAGATTTTTCTCAAAGCATCTGGTCTACCCTGTAGACTGTACATCACCAGACATTACTGAAACTACACTTAGGTATCATTAAAAAGTAAATGAAAATTAAAAATGGCTTATATCAGTAGCTTGTGGATACACCAGGGAAGAGGGTGATGGTCTAGATAGTATCTCTTCCATGCTGATAACAAGTACAGAGAAAAAAGAGGAATAACTATTAGGAGATGGCCACTTGGTAACTTTGCACTTTGGTAACTGTGTGTACCCAAATGACCCTCCCTGAAGAAGTTTAACATCCACCCACACTGAGCAGCAGCTTGTGGGCTCTTGCTTCCTTCTTCCCCAATTCTACATTAGCTTTGGATGAAATAATGAGCTCCAACTATTCTATAATAGCCCCCTACGCATGCGTGCATGCACCTGCACACATGCACACACCACATTAGCATGGCTTCCCTAGAATAAAAGCAATTGGAAACTCCTACCCAAGATCTCACAGGAAAATTCAGAGTAATGCTTCCTGGCATGCCAGCTGCTCACTTACTTCACGATGAACGGGGAACACAACTCCTCCAGGATCCTCTTCTCCGAGTAGACATGTTCCTGCTGTTTAGTGTCGACAATGTGCTTTTTTCTTATACACTTCATTGCAAAAGCAACATTCTCATTTTTAACTTTAACCTAGGCGAGAAATGAAAGACTCATAATTAATGCATTACAACAATTTGCAATATGGAATGTATCATGTTGATTAATTAGAGTTAAATTGTTTTACATTTAAAGATTCTATAAGCTTTTAACCACTTATCCCTCTAGAACTGACTTCTATAGAACTTTGTACACTGACAATCATTTTCAAAATGCTTCATATAACTTGGTTCTAAAATTTTTGTACTGAAATAAGAAAAAAATCTGCTTAAATTTCACTGAGAGAAATTTTTACAGTTTTGATTGTGAAACATGGACAGTGTTAATAAGAACTGCCAAGACTTCTTATTTCTTGATATTAGCCTCTAATTTTCAAAGAAACTCATATCAAATCTATGTCTGTGGACAGCCTACTAATCACATGAGGTCATTTAAATTTAAATTGATTAAAAGTAGAAATTCATTTCCTTGATTGTATCAGGCACATTTCCAAACCTCAAAGGGCATATCAGGTGATAGAAGCTTAGAGACACATGTCCATCATGGTAGAAATCACTCTGGGACACTAAGAGGGGGCTCCTCTGTGTACAAAAATCACAACTCCTTCTCAAAAGAAAATCAAGGTTGAACCAACTAGACTTTTTTCTGACAGTTATAAAAGTGCATAAGCAGACAATACTGGTTAGTAAATGGAGATGACTGCATCCCATGTTTTGTTCATATTTACCATTGGTGATGTCTATAGATTTTAAATAAGTGGAGAAATTACTGCTTTGGCAGTTACTATCTAGGAAAGAAGATCTTGCCATTGTTAATTCAATCTGTTAGCTGTGCTTGTGGTAGAAAACACCAGTGTAGAGCAATGTCTGCATAGAGCATAAGCCCCATTGCAAACATCCTTCATCCTGTTAGGAAGTGTTTTCCCTCCACCCATCAGGCATGAGGTCTGGAATGGGTTTGAACTGTCCTGGTGGGGCCTGTAGTAGCATTTCACAGCTGTTCATGCCCAGCCTTTCTGCAGACAAAGGAAGGCATCAACATAGCTCCTGGAGGTCACTGTACAGTGGATTGTTAAAAATTGTCTGGGCAAAGAAGGGCTTGGTAATTGCCACGGGCTCAGAGCCATCTGCACCCAGCAAGAGCACAGATTTCTATTGCGCAGTTCCCTCAGAACGCTTGATCTGACGAAGCAGGACTTCTGCTCTTTCTTGGGAGCTGATTATTAAGCACAGACAGGTGGTGATGTGGAAGATAACTGAAATCAGGCTGAAGCTCCCAGCTGTCTTGTTGAGTGCTACAGAAGGCTTTTCTTCAAAGATCCTTCTCTCCTTTGTCTCTGATGGAAAGTTTTACACAACCCAAAAATAGGGTAATGAAAGCCAAACACAGACAGAGAGGTGGGGTTGTTTAAGTAATATGGCTAGAATATTGAGGATTCCATCTACAGTATTTCTGGGGCCACGTTCTCCTTTTCTTTAGTCTAGAGAGATAATGTGTTATAATTGCACACATCTATGCACATGTAATTTGTTGCTAGGAAATACATCTACATTTCATAATCTTTCGGAATGCTTACTTGGTACATTCTCCAATAATCACTATCAAAAAAAAATTCATCACAGGATGTGATGTCTGAAGACTGGCAGAGCAACTAATTACTATTTGCAAGCACAAACAGGCTGAAACATTTGCTTCCTTCAGTTTAGAATACTTTAACATAGCAATGATAACTCATATATTCTTCCAACATAAGCTGAGGTACAAAACAAAACAACAAGAAATCAGTATGCTTCACTCAGATGCTTGAAACGTAAACCCCTTACAAGCTCCACTCTTCCGAACCCACCAACGCCCAGTGTTGCGATAATCTCAAGGTTCTGGAATGGGGAGGTTGAAGAGAATCTGGCCACCTTCTCTTTCAGCTGAATCATCTCCAGAGAAAGGGCTTTGGACAACTTCCAGTTAGACATAGAGCGCCTGAAGAGAGAGGTGAGATGTCACATACATGCTGAGTCACACCACTACCATGCCATTCACAAACTCTATTCTCCAGGGGCACATTTCTACCTGCAATACTGCCTATCATCGCAACAAGACTATCCTGATCTTGACAGGGATGTGTTTGTTCATATCCGGGGAGAAAAGCAATGGGATCGAGGACAAACACATTCAATGGGAATTTTGTAGCATTTGGAACACATCTCAAAAGAGCTGCTAACAGCAGGAAGTTAGGCAGTGGAGGAGAATGAAACCAGTAACTTTGTTATTCTTAGAAGGCCACACTAAGAATGTCTGCTGCTTTTCAACAAAGCTTTCCATGTCTCATGCAGAATAACTGTGTTATGAAACATGAAAGTACACTTTACATCTAAGTATTGTTGTTTATAAAATACACGTTTTGTCTTTGAATTAAAACTTACTGATTTATATATGGATAAACTACTACTTTAAGAGGTCAAAGGCATAAAAAATTGTGAATGACTATCTTGAAGAAAAATATTGTTTGAACACTTTAACTCAAAATTTAATTTAGTCTTTCTAGAAATTTTGAGTGTAGCTCTCTAGAAACCTATCTCATGAATATAAGCTTTGGCTTTCACTTGTGAGGTCTTAAGGTCTGGGGTTAGCAGATTGGAGAATATCCACCAAGAATTATAGGGCTCTGGGTTCAAATCTCAGCACAGAAATACTACAATAAAATAAAATTTAAATGTTTTATTAAGTAATTGTAATTTAACAAAAGTTCCCTGTTTTAAAAACAAAACAAAACAAAAAACAGTATAACTAGATTTGCAGTGATGTACTCTACCCTCTCCTACCCACAAAAACATTCTTGGAAATTTTCAGAAACTCCAAGCTATAACCCTTCTCTTCACCTGTGGAAGTCAGTATTCTGAAGTGTTCCCTTTACCAGGAAACTTCTCCCTCAAATTCATATTCAACACTCAAAGTTTTTACTTAGAGGCTTAAAAACTTTCCACCCTTGAGTTGAACTGGTGTCCCTAGAATGTTCTAGCACAGCTTGCTGAAAGCCACCCTGCAGGGGATCACAACCTACAGCTGTGGCTGGTGGCAGAGAAAACTCTCTCACTTACTTTGCGTGCCTTTTTTCATCATCGCGGTTCAGGTTGGCCACATACCCCTCAAGGTATTTTTGGAGTTCTTCAAATGTCCCAACGGTTTGGTTGAATGTTCTAAATAAAATAAAATTAAAAGATGTTCTGTTGTGAAGGTATCAAGGCAGTTTTAACACTTTTTGTTCCATGTCTCTGTTTCTACGTTTACATGTGTGTGTGGCAGTCATTGCCTCGAGTGTTATTACTCTGGAGCTGTCCATCCACTCTCTCTTAGGACAGGGTCTCACACTTGCTTGGAGCCTGCCAATTAGACCTGGATGGCTGGCCAGAAAGCCCCGGAGATATGACTCTCTCTCTACCTCCCCACTCCTTTTTTTTTATTACCATATAGTTATTTCACATGTTTCCTCACAATTTCAAAATAAGAAAGGAAACAACTATATTCTTTCATTATAATCAAAAGAGTTTGCTTAAAATTGTGAAATATGGAGGAAGAAATAATAATCTATAGATTTTCTGTCGCTCTATTTTAGTGTAAGTATGGTACCCTTTTGTCCAGCTACCATCTGGTGATCATTTCTCATTTGTCAAGGACTATGCCAGATACTGGCCCTGCAGTCACAATGTACAAATGACATGTTTCTGTGTCCCTGAAGCTAATAGTAGGTTGACAGGACAGGTGCTAAATAAATTAAACTGTAAGTATCAATTTGATCATACAGTGTTGTGAATTGCTGTAGGATCTTAACCTATTCTATAAGTCATAACTACAGTCATCATTTCATTTATAATCAAAACTGGACTTATTTCCAGAGTGAGATGAGATGTTACTCACAGATACATAACCCAGTGGTCACAGAAATTTAGGACGTAGTTCAACCCACTTGTACCTGACAGTTCAACTTTCTCACCCTTAATTCATATAATGTTTTATCTTTCATTGTGGCAGATGGATATTCTCAGACCAATATCCATATAAATCAAAATTCTGAAATTATAAGCCTACACATTGTAAAGTACATAAAATTATTGCATTTTTCACAGACTCTGAGTGACATTATCTGATCTATGTGATTATGGATGAAGCCCATTCTTCTCTTCTCTCATATATTTTCCCCTGGCTTCAAGAGCAATTATACCATAGCTGTTACTCAGAACACACATATATTTTAAAGAAACTCACACACACACACACACACACACACACACACACACACACACACACACACACAAAACAGATTTATTAGTGGGACAATCTTGAACTAACATATTTTCCATCCAACAGCCATCATCCAAGGATGGCTTTTATCTAAACACATTTTGCATTTCCTAGGCCCTGGGATTTTGCAGTTTTACTTCTCCTAGAGTGACTTCTACAGTTTTTCTAAGCAAGGATAAACTAATTGATGGATGTTTTAAAGAACATTCCATCAATTAGAAATAAAAGGAAGCCTTTTCCACCTCACAGAACCACGGTTGCTTCTCTTTCTGAACAGGTGCTATGGGAGCCTGGTGGCATGATTGGCAGAATGATGGAATGAGTCGGGGAACCTGGGCAGTAGAGAGAAGACGTTTAACCCACCTGGGGTTCACTTGTTTTATCTGTAGGAAAGAATTAGAATAGCTTGGAGGGATATTAAAATTACCTTCTAGATATTTTAATTTTTAGATATGCTAACATTAGGATTGTGTGGTTTACACATAGTACTTGGCTTTTGGAGAAATTATAGAAATCTATACATAAAATAATTGCATATTTTAAGTTTCCTTGAAAGTACTACAAATATGGAATGGATCCATGGAGTGGGTTATAGATTAGAAATGCATAACTAATGTACTTGCATTATGAAGTTTACAATGTTATTCTATTTTTCAATGGTTGAAAATTTCCATGAAAAAAGGGTTTTTTTGCAATATTCTAATATTCTTTCCAGTGTTTCACATGTATGATTCAGTCAAGGCTATAAACAATAATTGACTGACAATATTCCACTGTTATATCTTGTCATTTTACTGGTTTTGTTAATATTTCATAGGAGTGCATCTTATTTCTTTGATGACACCACTGCTTCACATAGACGATGTCTTAGTTTTGGCTTACGTAAATCGTATTCCTTAGATTGATTGTATAACTAGTCAATATTTAACTGATTAATGAAGGGTCAAAGGATCCAGGTTAAAATGGGCTTTGAAGTAGTGACGGAAACAAAGTGAGTCTTATTTTTAAAAGTATCTAAGAACGATATCAATATTGATGCATGTCATTAAAAATTACTACAGATGGTCATGCCTTTCTAGAATGATAATCAGTTAATGTCTTCAGAGGAAGATTCTCG
This sequence comes from Cricetulus griseus, assembly GCF_003668045.3. Lineage (NCBI taxonomy): Eukaryota > Metazoa > Chordata > Mammalia > Rodentia > Cricetidae > Cricetulus > Cricetulus griseus. The sequence goes on from NW_023276807.1 coordinate 161,135,275, forward strand.
GCTGGGGATATGGCTTAACAGTTAGCAGCACTTGCTGCTCTTGAAGAGGACCCACATTTGGTACCCATATCTGGTTCCTAGTATCTATGTCCGGTGGATCACAAAATCCTCTAGCTCCAGCTCCGGGGATCTGGAGCTCTCTTCCAGTATCCTTGGATACTCACACTGATGGCATAACCACAGACACATAAATAAACTCACAGAAGCACTAACAAACTGATTTCCCTGAAAGAAACAGAATTTGAAGCAGCCCATCGCTGATAATTACATATCAACTTTGCACACAAAATATTTAGCCTGCCAGCATCTGCCACTGTGGAGACAGATTCTGATCAGGAATCCAGCTCCTGCTCATGAATTTTAATAGAATGCACTTGCAGCTGAGCATTGACCAGCATTTCCAAGTGGTGATGAACATGAAAACAGAGAGGGATCCGAGTCACAGAAGCCAAGTCTTCCAAGCAGCAGGTGCCTGCGTTCTCCAAAACCAGGATACTCACTCTCTGTCTATCACGAGGCATGCAACATCATTTTCTTCAGCAATTATATTGGCTGATCTGACATCATCACTGCAGAAGAAAGAAAGAAGTCAGCTTTCACCGCAATTAGAAACTAGAAGTCTCTTTTGTTAGGGAACTCAGGCCTTATGTGAATTCATACCCACTGTTAAACCATCCAAAGACTACGGTGTCTTTAAATAATGCCATACTTTATATTTAACCCTTTAGAAATGGACTTGAAATGTGTCCCAGTAAAGGTTATGTACACAAAAAATTCAGGGGAGGGAACTGTGCTGTGAGCACAGAAGAATCACCAACTGCCATGTGGAATCTCATTGTGTGTTTTGTCACAGCCAGAACAGAATAGTTGCCTCCCATCAAAGGAAAATTACTAATGAACAAGGAGGCAGTTCAGAAACCAACTGACCAGAGAAATGTTCTGGGAAATGACCAAGCTAGTATCAGATAGGAAATCAGTTTAAATGGAATCCAGGCATGTGTTTACAGGGCCATATCAATGGATTAACTGACTATTGAAACACTTTCATGGTCACAGGATATAAAATGAATAATTTTTTTCTCAGTAAAATCTCTAAAATTAGTATCTGTGTTACAGTTGACGATGAATCATAGCACAAATAGCACTGTTAACTTCCTTATACGTAATGGAGTGGAGACTCTTACCATGGATATCTGAGATACAATGAGTCATTATACATGAGCTGAAGGCTGTGTAATTGTCTAAGTCAATAGAGATGGGTAAAGCATCAGCCATTTCCTCGAGGCCCTTGACTTACATGTTATTTTTCTTTCTCTACTAGTTATACATTAGACACTAAACAAAGGCACATACATATAGCATCCAGGGCTCAGAGATTCGCTTAGAGTAACCCAGGAGTACCGACGAAATGCGGTCATCACAAGGACAGCGCTGCACAATTTATCAGCAATAGCGATTGTGTAGATCCTTTCACATTTCCTTAGTGCTAGGACAGAGAAGACTCAGGCAGCCCATGGCTTGCATGCCTAAGAAACCCCCTTTCTTTCTACATGATATTCAAAGACCATCTTATGCAGTTTACAGTCTGACCTTAGTTTATAGGATTCCTTCGAGGGGTGTCAGTGAAAATAACTGAGCCTTGGGGTCTTTTAGTCATTTACACATACAAGAGAGCCAGAATATAAAAAGCAGAGCCAGAGGTGGAGGTTAAGGTATGGGCAGGGGTGGAGGTGGAAATGTGGAGGTATGAGCAGAGGCAGAAATGGTGGAAGGAAACCAAGGATAGACATAGACACGGACACGACCTTGGGCTGTGAGTTCAGAGCAAGGGAATACTTAAGGTTTTCACCTCGCATGTCCACTTCACGATTGTCACAAAGACCGTTCTCTGCACACGCTGTAACCACCACAGTTTCCCACGTGTGCTTTCAGAGTAGCTGTGCATTAAGTGCCATGGATTTATTTTCATAAATAAAATTCTGAAAGAACCCCTGAGACTATTTAATGTCATTCTGCAAACATATAAAATAGAAGCAAGACTGAACCACAGTCAGCAGCTCTAAAAATTAGGATCATAAAAATGTGCAAAAAAAAAAAAATAGAGAAACATTTGTATCCACATCCCCTTCCCATTCATTTTATTTTTGTGCTTTCAGATGCTTTGGGGAGTTGGTCATCTATGTGAGACATAAATTTTCATATTTCCTATAGGAAAAAACTATACTTGGCTAGCTACAACAGACAGCACAGATTAATTCAGGTCCCTTAAAACTAGATCGCATGCTAGCTCTTGAGAGCTGCTTAATATCTACACTGCATAATAGAGTCCTGTGAATCTTCAAAGTTTGTCTGGTTAGCTTGCAAGTGGGTAGAAAATAAACTGTAAATATTAAGAACAAATAAGTTGAAGTCTTGGATAATTATAATAGTGTAAAAAAAGATAATTTCATTATTGTCAAATAATGAGTTCATTACCAGCTAGGCAATAAGAAAGAAAAACTCAGTTTGTCTTTAAATTATACTTTGAAATTTCTTACATAATAGCTAAAGCCCAATGTATTATGTTTTAGTACCTGGGCGTTCTTTGAAAAATAAAAGATGTATAAATTTTAGATAATCAAATATGTCTGGGTAAATACAGAGCACTTTCTCTTTGTGCTGTAATTATGTAGCCTGTCTTACAGAAGCTTCATAGGTGAAAGTTAAGAAAATGATAAAAGGTCAGAAATAGCTTTTTCTTTTTTTCCCTGTTTCTTTTTCTTTTCTTTCTTTCTTTTTTAGTTTTTGTTTTTTGAGACAAGGTTTCTTTGTGTAGCTTTGTAGACAAAACTGTTCTCGAACTCACAGAGATCCACCTGCCTCTGCCTCCCAAGTGCTGAGATTAAAGGCGTGCGCCACCACTGCCCAACAGAAATAGCTTTTTCTTCATTAACTCTTTATGTATTTATTTATTTATTTATTTATTTGGTTTTTTGAGACAGGGTTTCTCTGTAGCTTTGGAGGCTGTCCTGGAACTAGGTGTTGTAGACCAGATTGGTCTCAAACTCACAGATTGGCCTGCCTCTGCCTCCCGAGTGCTGGGATTAAAGGAGTGGGCCACCACTACCCAGATCTTCATTAACTCTTTTCTTCAAACATATACTTGACATAAAACCATTTGCTGGTAATATAAAATCCAAGTGATTTCCTAAATTACTCCAAATTATTCACTTGAAAACATATGTAACTCCAAAAATGGATCTTTTTCTGAACTCAATTGCTATTTTATGAAACTATTTCTATTTAGGAAAATGTATTTCTTTAGATATGGAGTTTGTTTGCTTGTTTGTTTAAGGAAGTACAAAGTACCCCTTAAGCCACTTATCAGCTTTATAAAAATGTATTTCCATGACTTAGGTCAATAGTACACAAACTTATACTTCAAAAGATAGAACGGTCACATAGAAATTTCAAATGTATTATTTTGAGCTGCTGCTAAAACTTGTATTTTAAGCTCACAAAATTTCTTTCTTTTTTTCTTTTTTTGTTCTTTTTGTTTTTTGAGACAGGGTTTCTGTGTGTACTTTGTAGACCAGGCAGTTCTCAAACTTACAGAGACCCACCTGTCTCTGCCTCCAGAATTCTGGGATTAAAGGCATGCACCACCACCACTCAGCAAAAATTTCTTAAACATAGATTATTTTGATGTGTTTTAAAGATGCAGAATATGAAAAGTTGTTGTGATGTTTAAACATTTTATTACAGTTATATATTTATTCTGTTTATATGTGGTGTGTGTGTGTGTGTGTGTGTGTGTGTGTGTGTGTGTGTGTGTGTGAGTGTGCGCGTGCACGCGCGCGCGCATGTGCATGTCCTGATGCACATGTGGAGGTCAGAGGACAATCTGGGGAGTCCGTTCTCTCCCTCTACCATATGGGTCCTGGAGATCAAACTCAGGTCATTAGATTTGGATGCAGGTGCCACCACCTACTGACCCATCTTGCCAGAACTCTTCACATTTTAATTAAAAAAGAAATATTTTGAGTAGGATAATATTGCAAACTACAGCAACATAAAACTTTGCTCAAGTTTAATAATTTCCTCATTTTATGTTCTTTTGTTAATATTTTAAGCTAAAAACCAATCTTGTTTTTACTGACATAAGACTTTCCTGGGCAAAACTAGTGTTTGGCTAGTGAGTAGTCTTGAGATGGAAAACATTCCAAGCCTGTTTTCTGAGCACCATGTAAATCCATGCACTCACCTGATCAGAGCTTTTTCTCCAAAGTACTCCCCTTTCTGCAGGGTTTTGATCAACTGTGGCTGCTCGTGGCCTTCTGTACTCTGTGTGACTTTCACCTAAACAAAGTGAAACAATTCAAAAGAGAGATCAGAGTAAACGAGGGATCTGAACACACACCCATCAAACTCAGCAACAACTGAAGGAGGGAGAATAGGAGGCTGTATCACCATTAGAATCAGTACACTGTTACAGTCCTTACACTGTTACAGTCCTTATACTGTTACAGTCCTTATACCATTACAGTTACAGTGCTTACACTGTTAGAGTCATCACAATGTTACAGTCTTTCACACTGTTATAGTTACACCATTAGAGTCATTACACTATTACAGTAGTTACACCATTACAGTAGTCACACCCTTACAGTCCTTACCATGTTAGTCCTTACACTGTTACTGTAATATGCTGCTGCACAATGCTCTTGAAATCCACAGCACTCTGCTCTTGTTAAGACAGGTGTTAGACAACTCTCTGGAACAGGAGAATTCTCCATCAAATCACCTCCCAAAGGTCAGGGTTTTGTTTTGTTTTGTTTTGTTTTGTTTTGTTTTGTTTTGAGGGTTTCCTGTGGTGTCCTTGGCTGTCCTGGAACTTGTTCTTTAGACCAGGCTGGCCCCAAACTAGAGATCTGCCTCTGCCTCCTAAGTGCTGGGATTGAAGAAGTGCACTACCACATCTGGCTCCAATGGTCAGTTTGTAAAATGTAAATCCAGTGATTCTTTTTGAGAGATCCTCAAAGCAAGTAATATGAGTCCCTTGGCGACCTAGCTCTGTTGTTTCAAAAAGTCTAATAGAGTTTACAACAAACAAGAATAATTTTGAGTATCAGTTTGAAGTCTCTCCATAGGTAGGCTACTTCTCATGGGCCTCCAAAACAGAATCTTACAATATTACCTGTTTCAGCCAGAATTATTATAGTTAATATGTTAATAGGTGCTGGTTCACAATGGCTAGAGTTTTTGATTGATATTTATGAATGTCACAATGAATTAATATTTTAAATGATGATAACAAATGCAATTTCTTTATTAGCCAGAATTCTTTCAAAGAATGGAACTTTACTTGCTGAATTCATTCTTCTAGATTGCTGGTCATATCTGCTATATAAAAACATTATTCCACATCCCACCAAATGGAATGTCTCAGGCTTCAGTTGGGACTCCCCATGGGAAGCCTTACCCTTTCTGAGAAGTGGATGGAGGTGAGTTTGGAGGAGGTGGAGGAGAAGGGGAGGAGGAGAAGGAGGGGGAACTGTATTTGATATGTAAAATGAATTAAAAAAAAACATTATTCCAGCCCTGTTCTTGGACCATTGGGCTGATAAACAATCATGTGCTCATTCCTAAAAAGGGAGGGTCAGTAAAAATAAACCAGCCATTACAAACATCACACACAGAAAGACTTCCACAGAAGACAGAGGAACCTGTGGGCAGTTATTGACAAGGTACTATGTCAGCTGTGGTCCATCAGATGTGCTCTATGCCCTCATCCTCAAACCCAGGCATCTGCATAGAGAACCCCAGAGACTGTCAGAGATACTTCATCACTCTTTCAGTCAAGCAACTTCTTCCACGGCAATGCAGAACATTGCTACACTGATAGCACACCGATCACAGCAGAAGTCTTTATGGAGTAAGTAAGCTTACTTAGCATTTACCTTTCCTTTTGCCAAAATGAAAAAGGTGCTTCCTTCTTCTCCTTCTCTGATGATGTAATCGCCTTTGTCATAGTATTCCTATTGGGATGAGAAACAAGCAGAACATCAGATCAAGTAGAGGTGTATGATGGGAGAATTAGAACCCTCTCTGTCTTTAAATGGGCATGGATTGCATGTAAGCTATCTTTCCCTGCCATTAATACTGGGGTAAAAGTACGGAGAGTTGCCTTATAGATCAGCAAGATTTGTGCTTGTTCTGTTCACTGAGAAACTTCACTTATTCAATATTCAGTTTCAGTTATGGAGGGCACAGATATGATGAGAAAAGAAAGTAAGACAGCATCCAGGGACACAGTGTGATCTCACCTCCAGCTGAACTGCAATGTCTAGTAACTATCTGAAGAGTAGGCCAAAGGTTCGGAAAGGATTGCATGGTCGCATGATAACTTGAACATACTGCCAATGGGTAAGAGGAACAGAATCCTCCATTTCTAACTCTTTGTGGAACAACAACACCTACAGAAGTCTGCACACAGAACAGGAGGCTCTGGCTGTTACTTCTAAAGATACCTCAACACAAAAGACCACAGAGACATCAGACCTACATGTGCAAATTCTGGACTTAGTGTTGACTTATCCCCATGGAACTGCAAATGATCACTGGTTTCTTTCTTGGCTTAAGTTTTCTGTCTCTCAGACCTCCTTGTGTAATCTGAGAATCCTTGAGCAGAGAGTAGTAATGTATCCACTCATCAGAGCCAAGGAGCAAGCCAGTACCTTAGAACACCCAGACAGATATTACCTGTATTGCCTTAATTTGATGCTATCTCAAGTCAGAGAACTAAAACGGATTTCTTAGTTATTTATACTAACAAAATGGGTTTGTTTAATTTCTTAAAATGGCAAAATTGACAACATAATTTCACTCATTTGTTTCTTCTAGACTGGAAAGTAAACTGTAAACTAAAGTACTTTGTTTGCCTTTCAATACCTTCCTCATCATTTAGGCAAAATGAGCAAAGATAACAGAATAAATATTTAGGGACTGAATGTTATTCCTCAAATCAATTAATACACATTATAGTTTCCTAGTATTTTATATGCCTAATGAGACATTTCAGTGTCTCTTAGAAAGAAACATGAAACCAAAAGAGCCAGATTCAAAGACCAGCTCCACATGGAATTTCTTTTAAATGAATACATCAACTAAGAATGTTGACCCTCAAAGCTAGAGAAATTCATTAGTTTTCTGTAGATGCTAAAACAAACAAGTGCAAATCTAGTGGCTTTAAGCAGCACCCTTTGATTAGCTTCCTGCTTCTATGGGTCAGAAAGCCCAAGGACAGAATAGAGCAGCCAGGTTTTCTCTACTTGAGATCTTCTCAAGATTGAGTTTTAGGTGCTAGAAGGAGCTGTATTCCATTCTGAAACCTCATTGGCTTCTGCTTCCAATACCACATAGAATGCTTGGCTCCTTTCAAAGGCTTCCATAAGTGCATTCTTCCCATCTAGCCAGTCAGGGGCTGGGGTATGGGCACTTGAAGGTACAATTCTGCATGTCCCCATAAGACAGTGTTTCCTGAAATACTGGGAAACACCTTAAACATAGTAAATGTTTGTTTAATTATTGATGCTTTAAGGAAAAGGACAGTGGTATGTGTTTCATTGTCAGACCTCTGAAGCTCAATTACCTCTTTGCCAAAGTAAGGCTGTACATCTACTGCACCTATCAATCAATGTCTGAGGATGAAGCCGAAGTGTTCGTGAAACACATGGTAGAACTTTTGGTACACAGCAAGCACCTGGTAACTGCTAATTCCTGCAAAGAGACTGCAAGATGGCTCTCAGAGTCTTCCACAGGCATATGTGGCTACCCAAGGAAGTGATACTTGATACTTCTGCTGTTAGTTTCACCCATATAGTTAGGTTATGTCCTAAAGAACCAGGCAAATGCAGGGCATCCCACTTCTGAGCCAGACCCACAAACCATTTCATGTGTGCATCCTTAATTGCATGGCCTAGAGGCAGCTTGAAAACCATTTGCTAAATGAAAATAGCAAAGCAGCCATCAGTTGAATTATATTTCTGAATGACTGAGAACATTCCCCTTGGACTACTCTGTGAGGTGAGCAAGAGACAAATTCTATTTTATACAAACAGTAAGGTTTTACAATCACTTCATTTAGCCCAGCTCTTCATTTTTTCCTCACTTGTATTTTTCAGAAGTCTTCACTATAGTGAAACTCTGTTTTACAGTGGCAATGACTATCTATGACCCTTAACAATGACCATAACCCTACAACCCAAGATGTCTTCCTTCTGTAAGACACCAATCTCTTCAGTAAAGCTGCAGTGTCCTGCCAGATCCATGTCTGAGGATCTGTTCTCTGTGTCTCTTGTCCCCACTCCAATTTCAGCAGCTATCACCCACATGGAACAGAAGTGACACAGGAAGTTTCTTAAGGGCTATCAGACTGTTCTTCAGCTATTACAAAACCCCTTATATGTGTGCAGAGGTGTGGCTTTAATTCCTGCCAACCAGCTAAGTTCAAAGGGGACAAGTTTAAAAGGGGGCATTGAAAAAGAGCCTTATTATTTCTTAAAGGGCAGCTTCCCCAGTGGAATCATCCCAGGGGTGATTCTTTGTCACCCAAAACCATGGAAGGAAGGCAAACAATACCTCCCAGTGTGTCGACAGTAACTCATAGATGAGGAAAGGCTGTGGAAATAGGTCAGACCAAAAATACATAGTGGTGAGTACTGGCTATGATGCTAGACTGCCCAGTATTTGTCAACTGGGGAATGCAGGCAGTCAGGCCAGGGCAGCCACTGCAACCAAAAAGAGAAGTGCAAACAGTGCGGTGACTCCTGTGGTTACTTCGCAATGGTGTCCCTTAGAAGACGAAGAAGTCATGGACTCTATCCCGTAGAAAGATGGTTCACTTTACAGGTATACTTGATATAACCATAAAGGTATACACACATAGATACTTATATAAAATTGAAACAGTCTTTGAAATTGTGCCTACACTTTCATTATGCCAAACTGATTCACTAGATTGGTTTCATGGCCCAAAAAGGAATTTTTAAAGGAAGACTTCTAGAAGTCTGGAGAAAGATACAGTATATGTGAAAAATAAATAAATAAACTAAGGAAATCAGTTTCAGAACAGAATAAGAAAGATCAGAAGAAAATAATGCAAATGGACAGCAGCCCCTAAAGATATGATTTTCCACTGTTAGGAAGATACCTGCTTTGTGCTGAGGAAGCAAAAGTCAATAAATTGAGTTCCTACACAGAAAACACAAGAACCAGGAAGAAACTCCAGAGTGACAGAGTAAAATCAAAGATAATCCCGGGCTTCCTCACAATCCAGAAATTGTACTACATATTTTCATTGCAAAAAAATGTGTTGATGACTGACAAGATATAGCACATACAAATGCACACGCATCCATAGAAGCAACACATGTATAGCTCATTCTGCAACTACAAATCCCAGCCTGTTGTTTAAAAACATGTTCATAGAGCTGGGGAGGTAGTCCCATCGGTCAGGTGATTTTCTTACAGGTAGGAGTTCCTGAGTTTGATCCCAGAGTCTGTATTTTGGGGAGCACTTGCTTGTAATTCCAGCACTAGGGAGGCAGAGATGAGTGGATTGTTAGTGCTCAGGGGCCAGCCAGCTTAATCTAATCAGTAAATTCTGAGACCTGTTTGAAAGAAAAGGGGAATGGTGCCTGAGGAATGGCACCAACAATTGCCCTCTGATCCCTTTATGCATGCGTACATACCTACACACTCACCTGAACTACATATTATATGCATAGAGAGACGAGAGTTTGAAAAACACGATTTAAAGTGGAAATGTGTGGAATGAAAAGGCAGACCATGGTACACTCTACAAAACAGTCTTTCAGGCACTTTACACACACACACACACACACACACACACACACACACACCAGTGCTTCTTAAACTGCAGAGAGCTTAATAAGCCCATTGGTGACATCTTAAAACTGTGGAACTGGGGTTCTCTACCAGTTTCTAATTCAGTGAGCATGGGACAAGACCTGGGATTCTGCCTTTCTATTGGTACCCAGATCTGAAGAAAGAAAAAGACATTCACATCACTGTGCCTCTCACAGCCCTGCCATGACTGGAGCTCTGTGAAAGATGCAGACATGGCCATCAGGGTGGCAGTACTGAGAAACACTGGGTCAGGTTCCAGAGCTCTGCCCCAACCAGGTAACTTCCTGATTAATCTCTGTGTCTGCAACTCAGAACACAAATTCCACACTTTCCACTGTTGCCTGCATGGAAACAAACACTCTTGGGTCACCTGTCCCAGCGTCATGATTGCCCAGGGACATTAGCCACATTAGAATTTTCATTATCACCCATTGTAGCCACCACTCCAAACCTGCATCCTTCTCTATGACTGTCATTAGCTAAATCCTTAATCATGGCAGTGACTGTGTTCCATTATCACTACTCATGTTCTAGTCAGAGCATGAGCAGAGGCTTCCAGAAGATACTGCCTTGCAAACTGAATGCTCTGGGAGACTTGTGCTCAAGAAATGGATGGAAAACTGAACTGTCAGAGACAAATACTCGGTGGAGGAATTCAGCAGTCTGCCTTAAACACACAGGATCTGAATGAAAAAGGAGGACATGACTGTTCCACAGTATGGAGTTTGAGGAGAAGGGTTTTATTGTAGATGTGAGGGAGAGAACAGTCAGGCATCTGTTGAGCCCAGAGCAGGCAGAGAAAAAAGTAGACTAAACCTGGCCAGCAGACTGAACAGGCCCATGAGGGGTGAGAGGAAGAGAAGAGAGAAGGGCATGAGAGGAGGCCAGGAGCCAAGAGCAGAGGAGAAGGAGAGAGAGGAAAGAAAGGGAATAAGGACCAACCGAACCAGTTGCTGAAATGGCAGGGTTATATAGGAATGAGAAGCTGGGGGGAAGGGAAGCCCAGTCTCTGGGCTACAGAGTTTTAGTGTAGGGAGCAGGGTGAGAATAGCAGAGAGGAGCCACAGGTACTGAGAGAGCCTGGTGGCCAGTGCACTTTGGTATGCTTAATAGGCAGCATAGTTAGATGCTTGTCCTCAGTTTCTTTGGAACTTGACAGGATCCACTGCTTAGTGTGTGTGTGTGTGTGTGTGTGTGTGTGTGTGTGTGTGTGTGTGTGTGTGTTGAGGGGGGTTGATAGACTGACAAACAGACACAATGACCCTGAACCCTTCTCTGCACCTGTCTCCCCATACACAAAGGAAAACAGGCACCTATCCACCTCTAAGCTCATTTCAGACACCTTCAGCTTTCTCAAAGACTGTGGGTCTCCTGGAGACAACATGCTCTGTCATACCTCCCTGCACTGGGCTGAGGACCCCTATTGATGTGTCAGGAGTCTGCACTGGCAGATTATATGCTTTTCTTAGAACTAAAGAGATCCCATTACTCCATTGCTAATCACTTCCACATCGGGGAATTTTCACACATTACAGAGACACATTTGTTTGCCAGGTAGGATAAAGAGCCCTTTGTAGATGGTGCCACTGTCTGCAGACACTGAGTTGTAGTCATGCTTTCCCAGGGTGTTTTAAAAGACGAAGCTTACAAACTTGAATTGTGTACTAATTAATATCCGAGTTAATAATTTGAGAGACCCATCTATCTATTTGGTAGCTGTTGCCTATGGCCACTATAAATATGTCTAAGTGGCCATTTGTTTTTAACATCAAGCTCACATATTTGCTGTCAGCAGGAGGTTCCCCTCAGGTAAATCCCCTCTATTAGCAGCCTATTGAAAACAGATTTCTCTGGTTAACAACACTAAAATGCGTGTATATATAGGGCTTCTCTGGCCTGAAAAGAGAAACGCCCTGAGAAATTGAGAAGAATTTTTAATTTGTAACATCTGTGATTGGTTTATGTTACATTGGGAAAATCCCAAAGGGATACAGATGATGACACGGACTTGTTGAAGCTGACTTCATGTCCAAAGTCCCCCAGGGACGGGAGGCAAGGCATAGTGTCCCCATAGCCTGTCCTTGATAAACTATTGGATGTTCTATGACTATATGTTTAAACATTACTGGTGTCACTTAGGTTTAGGAAAAAATGGATGCTGTTTCCTTCTCAGTAAACAGGAGTTTACATTGGTTGTCATGATTGGCAGAACATGAATCTAGCCACAAACGGACAGGCAGGGCTTTATACTTTGTTCCCACTGGGAGCAGCTCTATACCAGCACCACCTCCAGCTATGATATTGCCACCAATCCCTTCCTCCTTTTAACTTCAGTGAAGTCACTTTGGCTTCAGTGACATGAACCCCCAGGAAAGGGGGAGAGACTATTTGCTCTGAGTTGTAATCTCGGAGATCTGAAGAGGATTTCATAAACTGAGGACCATGGAGAGCAAGGTACGTTATAAAAGCATTATCCCCAATAAGGCTTGACAAGTCTTAGACTAAAACCAGCCATCTGGGGATGCCAGGAATAAGCTTTTGAACACTTTCCAATCTGCCACTTGCCTCTAGATATTGAAATAGGTAAAATGCTCCTGTGCAATCTCTTCAAATGTGTTTCCATGGTTGAATACAGAAGGCTGCGTGGTCTGGCTCCAGACACCTCCCCCACAGCCCCAGAATGCCCTTTCTGTACCCTGTTTCCTAATTATGCCTCACTGATTCCTTTATATTGTGAAAACTCTGCAAGGGATTGTGATGTTAATTGCAGAAAATCAAATGCCTCTTGAGTAAGGCAGATTAGTTGTATAAAATGTACTAAAAAGATTAAAATATGTAAATCAAATTTCACTTTACACATGCAAATCCAATTTCTTTTTGCAAGTTCCAAGGCTATCTAACCCTGGCTAGTCCCTTAATTCAGTGTGAGTTGACCTAAAATTTTGCACAAACACAGCTCCTGGTCTCTCTAGTTTAGCGTCACACCATCTTTTCCTCTTCATTTATTTATAGTACTAATATGACTAGATTCTAAAATCTTCTAATGATATTTATTTCTTACTTTAAAATTTCTTACCACTTCCAAACAGTCAATGATCTTGGTTAGCTTATCTTCAGGTAAGTTCTTCAGCAAGGAAACACTTCAAAATTAAAAAGAGATCTTAAGTTAATTATCTTTTTTTAGTTAAAATTTTTTTTGAGATACAGTCTCACTATATAGGCCAGGTTACCCCCAAACTCATGATCCTCCTGCCTCAGCCTTCAAAGCCCTGGGATTATAGGCATGCAACACCACAGGCAGCTTTTACTTAATTATAGTTTGAAAAAAAAAAAAACACATATATTCTATGCAGACACTAAATTCTAACATTCACTTACTATTGTAATTCAATGAACTTCAGTTTTTCCAAAGTAAGCATTTAAATGACTGAGAACACATAAATAACAGAATTTCTTGACAACTGGAAATCGTTCAAATGTAATATACTATCCCAGGTCTTTGTCATAGGTGCAAAAATGAAGTACCAAGATCCTCACAATGGGGCAATCACATCCTGTCTGCTTGAGGGGCACCCACTGCACATTGTAGTTGCATTTGGAAGTGTTTTCTCCACTTCCCAATGTCTCTTATACCCTGGGTGAGTTGCTCTATTCAAGGTGAAGGATCAGATTTTCATCTAAATCCTTGTAATTAAGTAAAGATTGAACCTATGGGGACATGGAAATTAACAGTGACATACTCTTTGATTATTAATCTTACTGTACTGTCTTTTTAGATCAATGTTTTAGAGGTAGGTCATGGAAACATTTCTGCTAAGAGTGAAATAGAATACTGAAACCCATTATTTAAAAAAATTCAGAAATTTCTCTCAGTATGATTAGCTAATCAATATGACTAAATTGTTTCATTAAAGCAATTTCTATTTTACACAACTTTGAGACTATTGGTATAGTTTCTATAAAAGAAATATTTCTTTTTGACCATCTATCATTTGACAGCCCTACAGGAAAAATTATATTATTCCCAAATGCATGACTAGATCTTGTGAAGGCAGGGAGCTCTAGGCAAATTCTCACACACACGTAGCCCGCAGCACAAGGCTAGGAGACATCTGTAAGAATGACTGCACAGGTGCATTGAATTGCAAAACAGCAAAATGAACCTCTGCTGCAGAACAGATGAATTCAGGGTGACAGGTAAAGAACTAATGGGTTGCAAAAATAACACCATTCTTATCGAGTTCAAAATGAGTTAAATCAAGTCATAAGCAAAATTACAAAGAAGACCAAGGGACTAATTAATCACTGCACCTGAAAGGAGAAGGGCCAGAAGTCTGTGACAATGTCAGAGATCACAGGCATTTTGGGGACGTCCCTTACTTTATGGATACTTACCATTATTTGTTGGTTTAAATTTAACTGATATATGTACATAAAATTGGTACTTTATGATGTTTCTATGCATGTATATATTTTGCAATGTTTAAATGTGGGTAAAAACCTATTTCTCCAAAAATTTATCATAAAAACATTCAGAATTCTTCCTCTAACCTTTCAAAAATATACATTGTTATTATGTATAATCACCTTACAGCTGACCGGTTAGCTCAGTGGGTTAGAGTGAGGTGCTAATGTATAATCATTTTATGATGAAATATCACAACTTCTTACTCCTGTCCATCTCTAACTTAGAACCAACTGGTCAACCTTCATTCATCCCTTTCCCCTTACTGTTTTAGGCATCTGGGAAGCACCATTCTACTATCAACTTCTATGCAGTTTCTCAGAGTCTACATATGAGTGAGATTATGCAGTATTTGTCTGTCTATGCCTAAACTGTTTCACTAAACACAACAGTCTAAATTTTGAGTCAGATCACCCCTGACTCAAAAAAATCGTTAAAAATAACGATTTTTAACCTTTGTTATGTTTAAATATTGTTCCACCCTACATGTACCATATTTTCCTTAACCATTCATGAGCTCATAGTCAATTAGATTGTATCCATTTCCTAGATATTCTGGATGGTGCTGCAAAGAATATGGAGACACAGATGTCTCATCCAACATACTGATCTAATTTTTTAGATTTATTCCTGGTAATGGGGTTCTTAGTGCTATGAGATTTTGTGATTTACAAATATGCTACAGGCCTTGTACATTACATGCCATATTTAAAAACTGTAGATTTAACATTTTTATTATATATTATGAGACAAAGAAAACTTAATTTGTCTAGCGTAGTACCTCCCTGTTGAGATGGCAAAGGCAACTAGAACTCAGTTTCCATATACTTATGAAAATTTTCCTTCTGGTCCAAACTGAAATCTATGAATAGAAAGCCTGTCGACTTTGGAATTGGTAGGTAAACAGATGAGGAGAAATTTTGGTTCATCTTTGCTCTATGAGGACAGTGGTCAGGTTTATCTTGTTCACCACTGAATCCACAATGTTTGGTGTCTAGAAATAAATATTTGTTGAATGAATGAAGGAAATAACAAAAAGAAGGATGGGGGAAAGGAATATCTGCTAGTAGATTCTCTGGGCTCCTTCAACTCCAGCAGAGGAGAGTGGGCTCCGAGGGGATTATTGCTTTACAGGCTGATTCACAATCAACTACATCCTGTAGCCACCGGCTTATTCATGTATCCTTTTTTAAACCTCATGCATAAGTGTGGCTTATTTACTTCAAATGCTGACCTGTGACATTCAGCTGTACAATTTTAAGATCACCTATATTTATTTAGGTAGATCCTACCACATGACAGTTAAGATACATGCTACTAGAGATAAGAAACCTGCTCGTCATGATGACTTTTGTCAGGAGTCATTGTTGTCTCTAGGAGGGCGTGGTAGAGAGATGCTCTATAAGAACCTGCATGCTGGCTGTGCTCTGTTGGTTTTCTATGTGTTCTTGCAGTACTTCTGAGCCCATACTAAACACTAAGGCATAGACAGATCTAACATCTCTGAATGTCCAGGCTGTCTATGGAAGGTCAGATTACTAGATTATATTTGGGAAAAACTTGAAATTTACTTTTGGAAGTCACACAATTCATAATTGTTGTTACCACTTATCCTAAGAACATTTCATCACATGATGTGTTCAAATTCAGAGGCTACCAAAACTCTCACATATGATACAAAACTATTGTACATGAAGAATGTACACTCCTAAAAAGAATTATTTCTTCCAGCTCTCTTTTGAAGTTATACAGACATTTGGTTCCCTATAAATGGACTCACTCATGATGTCGAGGTACAGAACATTTTTTAAAAAATGATCTGTCCTAGTATCCATGTCATCATGACAAGTATAGTAACGTTTTTTGTCAAGTTAAGCTGCTACAAATAATGGTTACTTGGAAGGCAGTGTGGTTATGCAAATGAGAAAAGAAATGTCACCCATAAAGCAAGGATAGTAAAATGAATTCATCTTAATGTCTCAGTGGGCCTGATGAGATGTCTCAGGGTAAAAAAAAGGCTTGAACCAGTTTCTGTACTGCTCAGGGCTGGCCACCTGAGCTTGATCCCTGGAAGTACTTGATAGTAAGAGAAGCAACTCCCGGAAGTTGTCCTCTGACTTCTACACTTGTCATGTGGCAAACTTGTGGGCCTGCTTGCACATGACCACACACCAAACACATACATACACACACACACACACACACACACACACACACACACACACACACACACACATAAATAAAATGCAAAAATAATAACTAAAATTAATATTACAAGATTACTCTTTTGCTGTATTTTCTCAATTCAAAGCCCAGTGAGCAAACGTAGGTGAAATTTTCAGGTGTTTTGCATATTTTTATGCTATAATTCCTTCAATAGAGAAGTAACAGGAATAGCAAGAAAATAGCTCAAATACAATTTTTGGCATCTGCTGCCATTTACTGAAAGGGAATTCTTTTGCTCTTTCCTTTAATAATATAGGAACTGCTTGGATCAGGTAAGCTTCTAGGGAAATCACTACTCTGTCCACACAATGGTTGGACTCCCTCCACATGGTTACTCTTACCTTCTGAGGAAGTTTCTGTACTGCTCATCCCTGGCTTGGGCCGTTCTCCTCATAATGTTTTGGAAAACTTCTCTGTCCAGTGCCCAAGTTTTAACATTGGTAATAGCTTTAGAAAATTCGAGAAAATAATACAACAGTGTTTAGCACCAGAAAAAGAAAACACGCCCAAAATGTTAGCCAGTGACTACATATTTGTTGGAAATGTATTACTTAAACATGCAAATGAAAGGAAATAACAGAAGTGTGGGTAATTTTTAACACCACTTCAGCTTTGAAATCTACCAGGATTTGGAAAGAAGGTACCTGGATTATGTTTTGGGTAGGATGATATTCAAATATTTTGCAATTTCCAGTTTTACATCACATCCACAGGGTATGTTCCCAAGTCAGTAGCCAATCCAGACACTAAAGGGTTCGTAATTGGAAGTTAAAAGTGTTGTATGCACAAGGATGTGGATGTACGTCTTTTCACGATTTTTAGACACTGCTACCCAAGTGCCAGTACCCAGCCTAGGGAAAGTTCTTAATTTGAATTATTCCTATCAAAACTCACATACAAATCTTTTTATCGAAATTGTGTTCTATGAACAACAGTATATGGAGCAAAATGGCACAAGCTTTGCTGAGGAGCCAACCTTAGATGCAGTAGAGATTGGGAGCAGCTTTTCTCCTCTTACCTTTCACAGAGGCGGTCCGCGTACAGTTGTACAAAATGGCTAGTTCCCCAAATGTGGTCCACATTGGGATGGGCGATAGCAGTTTCTCTCCTTGGAACACCTCTAGTCTACCCTCTATGAAGTAGAATTTAAGAAAAATACAAACCATCAAAATCTACCTGTGTTCCACAGAGAAAAAAATAACCAAAAATCATACAAATTATTCAGTCAGGCTACTTAGGAATCTGATTTGATTGGGGTAGTTAAAAGACCCAGCCTGAAACCAGACCTGCCATTTATTCACACCATGGATGATGGGAAGAATCATGTGTATTTCATGCACTTATCATGAGAATTCAATGTTAATCCTGGTAGGGAACATAAAACATTAGATAGCACAAGCTAAAAGTTATGTGAATATTAACAAGATTCATTCTGCCCTGTGAAAAATGAAACCATTTCCCCCTTACTAGGAGCTCAACAATCATGTGTCTTGAAAACACTGCACAGCTGTTGCAGTGAGGGAAGGAAGACCTAGCAGAGCCATGATGCCCTGCCTGTCAAGTCAAGCTACCTAGTTCTCCATGTGGGTTGCATTAGTTGTTGACTGTGTAACCTTGAATACATTACTGCATGGTCCTCTTCTGCTTGCTAACCCTCCCATTCTCTGGCTCATATCTATTGCTACACAAAGCAAAGAAAACAGCACTGAGCAAACTTCCTACAGTTGCTTTGCCCTGGAAACCCTCTTTTCTTTCCTCCTCAAACAAAACTTTTTCTTAAAAAAAAAAAAACCGTAAGCAAAAATATCTAAACTTTTTAGAGAAGAAAAATGGAGGAAGTAATGTCAGCCTTTCTTTCTCCTGTTCCCAAACAGCTTGGGTCACTATGTCATCCACTCAATTCAACAAATCTGATATGAGAATTGACATTGTTCCAGGAACTTTTATAAGTGCCAGGCAAGAGATACAAAGATGTTTATTAGGATAGAACTATATTCTAGCAAGAAAAAAATCCTTTTCTTTTGGTTCTCAATTCCACAGATTAGATATGCAGTTTAATAATTTCTTATTACAGCTAATTCTAACTGCATCAAAAACCACTTAGTGGTGCTATCTCATTGATATCCTGAATCTTAGTGTATGTCAAGGTTCTTTCCTTAATTGGTTATGGCTCATGGGATTTGAGTAATACTGAAGAATTATATGGAATATCAAGAGTTTAAGTGAACTGTGCTATACTATTTAATATTCGTGCTATATTTTATAAAGGAGAGAATTTTAATTATTAAATTAATTTGCTCGGGCAAATAATTAAGCCAGGCAATTCAGTCCTTAGATGCTACCATAATTAATTCAAATAAGAAGCCATCCAATTTTCACTTCTATGTGGGCTGGATGCCTGGTATCAATGGCTGCAGTAATGTTTCTTCCCCAAGCCTTTCATCAGAATTATTGGCAAAGAACAAGATGGGCTGGTGTGAGATTCTTGTCCTCTCTTAGCAGGTTCCATAAATATTTGTTGACTTAATGACTTTTCTTCTCCTGTCAGAATGCTTTTGAGTTGCTAAAACAGATGTGAAGCAGCCAAGAAAAAAGTTGTAAGAAGAAAGTATCACCGTGGGTCACCTATCCCTGTAAAAATCGAAGGCTGTCTAGATTAAGATTATAACTCACTACAAGAATAGTATAATTGTTCATATACAGACTCATTTTGAAGTTGCCTTTAAAGGTTATATGACATATACTACACAAATAATTACAAAATCTGATGGGCTTCTAGAACAAAATACAAGGAAACAATCTTCAGTTTATTACAAACAGGAAAATACAAGCCCATTAACTTGCTTAGATAGGCAACTTCTAAGGCCACAGGAAACAGAAAAAAGCAATGTTGCTTGATTGCTTCGATCATGGGGAACCCTCTGCTAGGTAGAAGTTCACAGAATCTATCAGGCTGCCACACCACCTGGTTAAGGAAGTGTAATTTTCTTTCCAAACACCAAAATGTTGAGGAATTTCAGAATTTTACATGAAATTCAATAATTTCAACCATTATCCAAGTAATTTTTTGCTTATTTATATGATATATTAGCAACTACTTAAAAGTCCCTAGATAGGTCTCCTACTATCTCCCAAGCATGAGTGTTCAAATGATTAAAGAGAATGGAAACTAAATGGCTCTAAAAATACCAGTTTAATTAATATGACATTTCCTTTGATTCGTTTGTTAAAAAGAAACCTAAATTATCCTTTGAAATCATTGGTCTACAATCAAAGTGATTTTCTTTTTCTTTTTTTCCCATTTTTTATTTAAATTAGAAACAAGATTGTTTTACATGTCAATCCCAGTTCCCTCTCCTTCCCCTCCTCCCCTGCCCCCCACTAATACCCTACCTATCCCATTCCTTTTCTGCTCCCCAGGGAGGGTGAAGCCTTCCATGGGGATCTTTAGAGTCTGTCACATCCTTTGGAGCAGGGCCTAGCCCCCCCCCCACCATGTGTCTAGGCTGAGAGAGTATCCCTCTATGTGGGGTGGGCTCCCAAAGTCCATTGGTATTCTAGGGATAAGTACTGATCTACTACAAGAGGCCCCATAGATTTCTGAGGCCTTCTCACTGACACCCACATTCATGGGGTCCAGATCAGTCCTATGCTGGTTTCCCAGCCATCAATCTGGGGACCATGGGCTCCCCCTTGTTCAGGACAGCTGTTTCTGTGGGTTTCACCAGCCTGGTCTTGATCGAGGTGATTTTCAAAACCACAAAAACAAATTCTCCTTGGACCAATGTCAGAAGTGTCAACATAAGCAGTCACACTTGGAACAAAACTTTTTTAATTACCAGCATTGTGACTAAAAGCATGAAGTTGGATTTCCTGTATGTGCTTTACATTTACCACTTGTGAGCAGTGAGACCTCAGATACACAATTTAACCTCTGTGGAGCATTGTCTCCACTGATAACATTGAGAGGTCTGTGTTTGTTCTCATTGGATAGGTGAGAAATGAAATGAGATCTCTCTGTCAAGTGCTCAATGGGATATATGATACATACAACATATTACAAAAACATCAACTGTTGTCATGATCACATCACCAATGTCCTCATTGCACGAAGTCAGTGTGATTATTTTCTTCAAACAGAGCAACTTTGTTTTGGTTTTATAATGTTTGCAAAAATGCCAAACTGGAACATTGATGCAAATACTCAATAAAATACTGGCAAACTAAATCCAAGAACACATCAAAAAGATTATCCACCATGATCAAATGGGCTGCATGCCAGAAATGCAGGGATGAATCAACATATGAAAATCTCTCAATGTGATCCACTATATAAACAAATTGAAAGAAAAAATCTCATGATAATCTCATTAGATGTTGGAAAACCTTTGGCAAAATTCAACACCCCTTTGTGATAAAAGTATTGGAAAAATCAGGGATACAAGGAACATATCTAAATATAATAAAAGCAATATACAGCAAGTCAACATCAAATTAAATGGAGAGAAACTCAAAGAGATTCCACTATAATCAAGAAAAACTAGGCTGTCCACTTTCTCTGTATCTATTCAATAAAGTTCTCGAAGTTCTAGCTAGAGCAATAAGACAACAAAAGATCAAGGGAATACAAATTGGAAAAGAATCCAAAGTATTACTATTTGCAGATGATATGATAGTATACATAAGTAACCCTAAAAATTCTGCAAGACAACTCCTACAGCTGATAAACACCTTTAGCAAAGTGGCTAGGTAGAAGATTATTCCCCCGAAAGGATTAGGGAAACTAAGAAAGAGATCAGGGAAACAACACCCTTTACAATAGCCACAAACAATGAAAAATATCTTGCAGTAACTCTAACCAACCAAGTTAGAGATCTGTATGACAAAAATATCAAGTCTTTGAAGAAAGAAATTGGAGAATATATCAGAAGATGGAAAGATCTCAAATGCTAATGGATCAGTTGGATTAATATAATAAAAATGTCCATTATACCAAAAGCAATCTACAGATTCAATGCAATCCTCATCAAAATCCCAACATAATTCTTTACAGACAATGAAAGAACAATACTCAGCTTCATATGGAAAAACAAAAACAGGCTACTTAAAATAATCCTGTACAATAAAAGAACTGTCAGAGGTATCACCATCCCTGATCTCAAGCTCTACTAAAGAGTTATAGTAATAAAAACAACATGGCATTGACATAAAAAAGACATATTGATCAATAAAATCAAATCAAAGACCCTGACATAAATCCACACACTTATGGACACTTGATTTTTGACAAAGAAGCCAAAATCATACAATGAAAAAAAGAAAGCATTTCAACAAATGGTGCTGGTATAACTGGATGTCGACACATAGAAGAATGCAAATAGATCCATATTTATCACCTAGCGCAAAACTCAAGACCAAATGGATAAAAGACATCAACATAAATACAGTTACACTGAACCTGATGGAAGAGAAATCAGGGAATAGCCTTGAACACACTGACACTGGAGACAACTTCCTGAATAGAACACCAGTAGCACAGACACTAAGAGTAGTTAATAAATGGGACCTCCTGAAATTGAAAAGCTTCTGTCAACAGGACAACACAGCAGCCTATTGAATGAGAAAAGATTTTCACCAACCCTACATCTGACAGAGGGCTTATCTCCAAAATATATAAAGAACTCAAGAAATTATACATAAAAAAATCCAATTAAAAAACTAGGGCGCAGACCTAGAGAATGCTCAACAGAAGAATCTCAAATGACAGAGAAACACATAAAGAAATGTTCATAATCCTTAGCCATCAGGGAAATGCAAATCAAAGGGACCCTGAGATTCCATCTTACACCTGTCAGAATGGCTAAGATTGAAAATACAAATGACAGCTTATACTGGAGATGATATGGAGCAAAGGGAACACTCCTCCACTGCTGGTGGGACTGAAAACTTGTACAGCCACTTTGAAAATCAATATGGCAGTTTCTCAGAAAATTGCAAATCATTCTATCTCAAGACCCCATGATACCACTCTTGAACATATACCTAAAGGAGGCTCAGTCATACCACAAGAACAATTGCTCAACTATGTTTATCGCAGGTTTACTTGTAATAGCTATTACCTGGAAACAACTTAGATGCCCCTCAACTGAAGAATGGATAAAGAAAATATGCTACATTTACACTATGAAATATTACTCATCTGTCAAATAAAATGACATCAGAAAATTTGAAAGCAAATGGTTGGAAATAGAAAAAAAATCACCCTGAGTGATATAACCTAGACCCAGAAAGACTTGCTCAGGCTTAATACAAAGGGAAGGTCTTACCTCAACTTGATATGCCATGCTTTGTTGATACCCATGGGAGGCCTGCCCTTTTCTGAACAGAAACAGAGGAGGAGTGGATTGAGGGGAGGGAGGTGAGCAGGAGCAGAGGAGGGAATGGGAGTTGAGGAGGGAGGGGAAACTGCTGTTGGGATGTAAAATAAATAAATTAATTAAGTTTTGTTTTGGTTTTTTTCGAGACAGGGTTTCTCTGTGTAGCTTTGGAGCCTATCCTGGCACTCGCTCTGGAGACCAGGCTGGCCTCGAACTCACAAAGATCCGCCTTCCTCTGCCTCCCGAGTGCTGGAATTAAAGGCATGTGCCACCAACGCCCGGCAATAAATTAAAATTTTTTAAAAAGCCAAAATAGGCAAAAAATAATTTCATATGAGAACTCAAAAAAATGTGTGAAACTCACCTGCCAGCACAAAGATATGGTTGCCTGGTTCTCCTTGCTTAATGATGTAACTGCCCTGTGGATAGTTTCTCCCATACATGCATTCCACCATGTCTTTGATCTGCTGTGGGTCCAACCTCTTCAGAAACTGGTTCTTATTGAGGGCATCTGTGATGAGCTTTTTCTCACTATGTGCCATAACAGAAAATAAATGGTCATTGCAACTAATGAAAAGCATGAATGATTCACTTCATTTTGGGTTTTGATATTATGATCTACATGCTTATATTTTATTTTTTTGCAGAGATGTATGTGTTCCCTGGTCTCATCAAAGACTACTCGCAAAGAATTACCATATATTATGTGTCAAACCCCTACAAATATCTTGAATATTTTTCTGGTAGTTATTATGATATCAATTTAATTATCATTTATAATCCCATCTCTCAATGGAAAATCCCCATGCCATGCAGTTGTCACATGGAAGCAGATCTGGAAAACGGGAAGAAGTTGCATTGGTGAGATTAAAAGCAGTATCTCTTTATGGGCACACTTCTTTGATGCACAAATACATGTACAGTGCCAGTGGTAGTGTTCTTTCACATCTTATTTAATCCTATACAATAGTTACTATTCCTGTGTTTTATGAAGAAGCAGAATGAGAGGTAGAAAGAAATTTACTCCTTGGAGACTTCAAATCCGAGCCTGTGAATCTACCGTCCATGACATTTCCATCGCACTACTTCTTCCAAGGGCAAAGGCATCCTCCTTAGGTTTGATTGACATGGGGTGGGGTGAAAGTCTCGGCTTGCTTGGGTTTTTTTTTTCTAGGCATGTCTAGCCTGGACAGAAACTACGTTTCTGAAGTCACACCCCTATTCACTGCTCAAATACAAGACTTACTTATTGACAATCTTAGAATCCTCTGCCTTCTTTTGGAAAAGCAGCTGCTCAAAATAGTTACTCAATTGTGTTTTAAATGATTTAATTAGCTTACTCCGTCGAAGATGATGTGAAGTATTGAGCTAGAGGAAAAGATGCTCCAAGAGCTGTCAGAATTTTTACATAATCCATTTACTGTCAATGTGATTTTTTAACAGCTTTTTTTCTGCATCATTCATTCAAATGTCCCTTTAACAGTAGTAGTTTTAACAAAACAGTAGTTTTGTTTTGTTTTGTTTCCTTTTGTTTTGTCTTCCTATTTGGAAATTAGTAAACCCTTCCTATACAAATGGTTTTCAAACACAAGCTAAGACTTCCTGAAATTAGTAACTTCCCTCATGACCTCATCAAATAATTAGTCCACTGGAAGAAAACAGATGAGCTCCTTTGGAGGAATCCCTGCTTCTTAGAGTATCTCCCCCCATCCTCAGAGCCATCCAAACCCAAAGGCCATCCTGACAAATCCCTTCTCTTTCATCTAAAGCATTATAGTTTGTATTTGTCACAAATAAAAGTATCCTGAAGCTAGAATAAAGTATACACTCAAGCAGACTCTTGCCCAGATCCAAATTCTGTATATCTCAGTGATGTTATCTACAGTTATAAGGGCCAGTCTGAAGCCCAAGATCTTCACTTATGGTTCCATGCTTTCAGTATAAATTACATTTTTATTAATTTATCCACCATGAAAACCATGTTAGAAGTGAAACTAGAAAAACAATTAGCTCTATAGCCTCTTCCTTAGGTCATGTGTCCTTTATTGGCATCCCCTTTTTCCTAATCACCTAATACAACCCTTCCTAGTTCTTCTTTATAAGTGCCTCATTGTAGCTACACATCATTTGTTTACATTAAACATGCATACATTATAGGCTGATCCATGAATGATGGAGAATGTGTAAGTTGTTTTTCTTTGGGGGAGATTGGTTGACCTTCCCTAATATTGTATATCATGTTCTTCCATTTCCTGCGAAGTTTGTGATTTCATCTTTCTTTAAGGCTGAAGAGTAATCTAATAGGTATAGTTATATATTTTAACACAATTCTCATTATCCATTCATCTATTGATGGGCATCTAGATATGTTGATTTCCTTCAAAAGAACCACTGTTGTCCCTTTTATTTTCAATTGGCAATGATGTCACCAGAGTCTGAGAACAAATTGCAGCTCTGGACAAAGTCACCAGATTCTCTTCTGAGATTTCAGCTTCTCAAGCCTTTCCTTGCAGCTCATCCTGCACTGCATCATGAAACCAATCTTTCTAGAAAAGAAAAACGACTGAATATTTCACTCCAGTCTGAACTCTCCTTTATCCACTAACGTGAAAATTCTCTCAGCTGATGTGGGCTGCAGCACACTTTTGCTAGGCATCCTTTTCAGCTCAAGCACTAGTTATGAACAATATCCAAAAGGCTCAAGCATTGGTGAACTTTCAACGCTCATGTAGTAATCCTATTGTTGTTCCCTCAGTGCCCACATACCCCAGTTTCCCAACATACATTCTTACAAACAACAACATGTAAAAGTGCCCCAAGTTCAGGAAAATTTGGAACTTCACAAACCATACCTTGAAAGTTCACGAAAGCCCAGTGGTAAACAAATATGTTTAAGCCAGTATTTCAAAATGAATTTTAATTTATTGTCTGTATATTTATTTCTGTTTATATCCTATAGAAGTGCTATGATATGCCCTTTGTCTATAGAAAACTCAATATACTAAAATATACTATTCATTGTTTTTTACAACACAGGTCTTTCTTGAACAAATCCTTTAATGAAGCAGGCCACTCCACTGCTATAGTCTTCTATTTCTGTCAGCTTTGCCTTAAAGAGAGGAATGTGTTTTCTCCTCTAGCATGGCTTACTTTCTTCTCACCTCAAGTTACTCACATCATATTCGTCAACCAAAACCAAACAAACAAAAACCCTGCAGGGTCCTGCAGAGTTCACACAAAGCTTCCTTTCTACTCTCAGGATACTTGAATTCATGCCAATTGCACTGGACAATATCTTTTTCATACGCTTCTACAGGACACATAGAGCAGCCATCAAGAATATAAACAGAATGGAGAGGTGTCTCAGTTGGTAAAGGGTTTACTGTGCAAAGCATACTGACTTGAGTTCAGATCCTACCAACCAGGTAAAAACCAGGTGGGGTAGCATGAGTTCTTAACCACAGTGCTGGGGTTGGGGGAGATAGCAGATCTCTGTAGATCATTGGTCAGACAGCCTAGATAAATTGATAAGTTCCAGGTTCAGAAGAGAACCATGTCTAAATAAATAAAATAATAAAAGTGGAGAGTAACTAAGGAAGACACCTAACACCAACTTTTGATCTCTACTTGTACTTGTGCACAAAAATACAAACATACACAAACATCACACACACTGGTGAATATGAACTTTTCACTTCAATTTACAAGTATGATAGAGCAGCTAAATATCAGCACAACTTTCTCTGGTCCCACAAAGCAACAACAAAAGATGATAGGTAATTGGTAGACAGACATACATCTAGACAGATTGATGACAGAAGATAGATTCAGCTGTTGAGAATAGTAGAGACATGTTAACATAACAGTGACTCTACAGGAAGAATCTCTCTGAGCTATGCTCTATGCTTCCTGTTTACCATGAGATGTAAAAGCTGTTTATCCCAGGTAGTGTTGTCATACACATGAAAATTCAATATATTCTTTAGAGATTTTATTGCTGTGATAAAACACCATGACCAAACTCAACTTGGAAACGAAAGGGCTTATTTTATCTTATAGCTTGTAGTCCATTATTCAAGGAAGTCGGGGCAGGAACTCAAGGCAGGAACCTGAAGGCAGAAACTGATGCACTTACTATGGAAGAGTGCTGCTTATAGACTTTTTCCTCATGGTTTGCTCAGCCTGCCTTCTCATACAACCCAGAACTACCTGCCCTGTGCTGACACTGTTCACAGTGAACTAGGCCCTCCAGTACCAGTCACTAATTAAGAAAATACACCACAAGCTTGTCCACAACCAATCTGGTGGGAGCATTTTCTCAATTGAGGTTCCCTCTTCCTAATGACAATAGCTTGTATCTAAGCAACATAAAACTAGCCAGCACAGTCAACTACAACAATCATATTTGATACTGTCACTAAATCAATTACAAGACATCAAGCCACAGAAAAGATGCACTATAAACTCCAGACCAAATACAATTAACATTGTGTCTAGGGTATTAAATAGATGGTTCCATAGATAAAAGTACTGAGTCTAATTTCCAACCCAAGGTGGAAACAGAGAAATGAGCCCTGAAAGTTTTCTTCTGTAAACTGAAACTTCATATCCATGCTATACCTACAGTCACATACATCACAAACACACACTCACACACACACACACACACACACACACACACACACACACACCACACACAAACACACACATCACACACACATACACACACACAAACATACACACATCACACACAAATACACACATACACACACAAACACACACATACACACTGAGGAATCACAGGACACACACACATCTCTCTCACACACACAGACATCACACACATTACACACACACACACACACACACACACACACACACACATATATATATATATATATATATATCAATAATCATAAGTAAAATTTAAAAAAATAAAATTATATCTAAGCCCATCAAAGTTAAAATGCTGAAAGTAAAACACAAACAGAAGAATGAATAAAGCAGCAAGACATGAGACACATAACCTTCAAATGACCAACAACAGGACTAATTTACTCTTCAACAAAAATAATGGAAGCCAGAGCACAATAGGAAATATCCAAAGTGCTCCACAGAGCCCACTTCAATATCTTTACCCTGAAAACAGCCTACAAAAGCTAAATAAACACATTTTCAAAATATTTTTCCATTGGCAACAGACTGGTACTATCAAGTAGCTCCAGATACAGAGGATGTAATCCCAGATGAGAACCAGCAAATATTAGAATGAAGAGCCACAGAAGAAGAAAATGCTTGGGTGACTAAAGCAAGGGTGCTTTATAAAAGAGTAATACCTTGTGGAGCATAAAATACATAAAAATAAATATATGAAACAAACAAGACATGAAGGAGATTGGGGGACAAATGGAGTTAACATAAGAGGTCCAGATATTGGTAAAAGTCTAATGTGAAACATTCATAAGTTAATGAGACATAGAGTATTTAAATAAAACACTAAAATAATGTAATAAAATATATTCTTAATTAGTGCAAGACAATGATAAGATTAGATAGCAAGTTAATTAACATATTAGGTTTAAAGCAACTCCTGTATATTTACATTATGTACCAGTGTAGCAAAAATTTCATTGAGAAGCCAAGTCTGCAAACTGATACCAAAGCAAAAGCATTAGGCATGTTATGAATAAAACAAATGCTTAGAGATAGTGTGATAAGAAATGGAAAATTGGGTGATGTGTCAGTACCAGTTAAAAAGAATTGGTGCTCATTCCTGACGATAACATCAGGAAACAGTCAACATGCTAAATAGGCATGCATCTAGGAAGACTTTATCAAAGTCTATAAAATGACACCAAAATTCAGAACAGAAGTTGACAAAACTTCCATGATAATATTAGGATATTTTAATACATCTCTCTAAATAGCAAAGCAAGTAGCCACAGTAGTTAGAAGCCATGTTTAAACAATTGATCACCAAAGCTTACTTAAGCTCTAGATTCAAGTGATACTTAAAATTCTTCACTCAGTAAGTTCAAAATACACACTCTTCTAAGTGTACACCAACCTTCCTGAAAACTGATCACACATCAAACCACAGAAAAAACACTGAGCTTCAAAAAATGGATACCTCAGCCTAAGAAAATGTTAAATCTAAAAAAAAAAAATCATGGCACAAAACATCCAGGAAATCTTGAACACTATGGGAAGACCAAAGCTTTATATAATAGGAAAAGAGATTGGAGAAGAAACCCAGGTCAAAGGCATAGAAAATATTTTCAACAAAATCACAGAAGAAAATCTCTTCAACCTAAAGAAGGAGATGCCTATCAAGGTACGAGACATATACAGGCACCAAAGGGACTGGATCAGAATAGAAATCCCCTTGCACATACTAATGAAAACACTATCCATACATAACAAAGAAAGAAACTGGAGAAGATATCAGAAGATGGAAAGATCTCCCATCTTCATGGATCAGTTGGATCAATATAGTAAAAATGGCCATCCTACCAAAAGCATTCTACATATTCAATGCAATCCCTATCTAATTCTAACACACACACAGCACAGATCTTGAAAGGACAATTTTCAACTTCATATAGAGACACAAAACTCCACAATAGCTAAAATAATCCTGAGTAATAAAGGAGCTGCTGGGGATGTCCTCATTCCTGACCTCAAGTTGTACTACAAAAATATAGCAATAAAAACATCATGGTATTGGCACAAAAACAGACACATTGATTAATGGAATCTAATTGAAGACTTAAACATAAATCCACACATCTATGGACACTTGTTTTCACACACACACACACACACACACACACACACACACACACACACACACGCCAGAAATATACACTGGAAAAAAGACAGCATCTTCAACAAATGGTGCTGGTCTAACTGGATGGCTGCATGTAGAAGAATCCAAATAGATCCTTATCACCTTGTACAAAACTCAATTTCAAATTGATCAAAGCCTCAATATAAGTCCAGATACACTGAACCTGATAGATGAGAAAATAGGGAATAGTCTTGAATCATTGACACAGGACAAGACTTTCTGAACAGAACACGGTTAACACAAGCACTAAGATCAGCATCTAATAAATGGGCCCTCATGAAGTTGAGAAACTTCTGCACAGCAAAGGACTCCATCATGCAGACAAAGCAGCAGCTTGCAGAATGGGAAAATATTTTTTTTTATCAACTACACATCCAATAGAGGGTTAATATCTAAAATAAAGAAAGAACTCAAAAGACTTGTTATCAAAAAAACCCCAAATAACCCAATTAAAATATGGGTACGATTATAAAAAGAGAAACCTCAGAGGAGGAAACTCCAAGGTTGAGAAACACTTAAAGAAACGTTCAACATCCTTAGTCATCAGGTAAATGCAAATCAAAACTAATTAAGATTTCATCTTACACCACTCAGAATCTCTAAGATTAATAACACAGTGACAGCTCATGGTATCAAGGATGTGGACCAAGGGCAGCACTCTTCCATCTCTTGTGAAAAAATGTGTACAGCTACTCTGGAAAATGGTCTACCTTAAGATACAACTATACTACTCTTGAGCATATACCCAAAGGACATTTAATCCTGCTACAAAGACACTTGCTCAACCATGTTCATTGCTGTTCAATTCATAATAGCCAGAAATTGGAAACAACCTACATGTCCCTCAAACAGAGCAACATTGATAAAAAAATGTGGTACATTTACACAATGGAGTATTACAGCCATTAAAAAAAAATGACATCATGAAATTTGCCAACAAATGGATGGAACTAGAGAAAAAAAATCCGGAGTGAGGTATCCCAGACCTAGAAAGACAAAAATGGTATGTATTTGCTTATATGTGGATATTATCTGTTAAACCAATAATAACCAAGCTATAATACATAGAGAAACAGAGGGGAGAGATAGAGTAAATAAGTAGGTAAGACAGGTAGATTTCCCCCAGGAAAGGGAAATTTTGGATGGATGGGGACAGGGAGGACTGGAATGGAAGAATACAGAGGAGCGGGAAGAGAGATGGACAGAGGAGGGAATGTGGAAAGAGACAGCTAAAATTAAGGGCCATTTGAGGGGTAGTAGCAGCTTCCTAAGTATGCACATATATGAAATCAATCTAATAATGGGGGGAGACAGAGCCCTGCTGGATATTTCTTGTCACTACATGAAGCTTCCAGTACTAGAAATGGGTTACATATAATTTGTTGGCCAAAGGGTTCCTATAGGAACCTCCAAACAACCCAGACTGTAGAGGGAGTAGAGAGAGGAGAAAGCATAATTAGGATCTATTATATGAGAAAAAAAAATCTGTTTTTAATAATGGCGGAAAAACATAAAAAATAACTATCAGTGAGACTGAAATTGAAATTATAAAATTAAACACAAAATATATATGTGTGTGTGTCCATAAATATACATAAATCATATAGCATTTATTGCACTATGTAATC